>NC_068327.1:19527843-20127843 GCF_000147395.1 Oryza glaberrima | reverse complement strand
TCGGGCATGCTAGCTAGTTACATATATAAGGTTTTGTACTTGTTGGTTTATAGTAACACTCTGCAACCACGCGGCTACACCCAGCTGTTCTGCTTGACCATTATATTAACTAGAGGCCATCCAAGAATCAGGCGAATGTATATATGGATCGACCACTTTGATGCGTGTGTCCGTAGAGATGTAAGTGGGAAAGCCCATTACCCATGTAAAATCCCACTTGTTAGTTTATTTTAGAGAAAAAATAAACTAGAAGTGGATAAGCGAAAAAAAAACCCTGCTTGCCTGCCCGGCTTGCACCCTATGTGTGTTATAGTGCAAGATCATCATAGATGACTCTCCTTTAACCATTTTCAACTACTATATTGCTAATTTTGAGCTGTCTCTGACGATAATAGGCTATCACAGTTGGAGCATATTCCCCATATGTTTATAGCCGGGTTGGCCAAAGCATTTTCTCCGTTCGTATCAAAAAAGAGAAAATAGTTTTGGATGTCCGAAATTCCCCGTGTGTTTTCAATCCCCTCAAAAATGAAGGACGGCCTTGCCTGCTACGAGACTTCAATGTCCAAGATTGCTATGCTTTCCATCCCCTCAAAATTTGCTAAGATTTTATTAAAATCGCTATATGAATTGGATGTTCAAAATTTTATTGGAGTGTTAATTAGATAGCAGATTATTGGTATTGGAGTCCTTGAAAGAGGATCCTCGGACTTATATATTTTCCTCTAGCTTTGAGTCACTGACATGTGGGTCCATTGGAGAGAGGACCCACATATCAGTGACACAAGTTATAGGAAAGTAAGTTAGAGGATCTCAATCGGGAATCCTTTTGTCTTTCCATGAGAATATTCATGTCCTACTGTTTGCGCACCATGCCATCTCATAACCACGTCACTTCCCGGATGCCAGCTACGCATAACGATCAAGAAAATATGTTAAAAGATGTACCATGAGGAGTATGCATCTAGGGTGGATCGTGAGGAGTATATAAAGATTTGTTGAAATGAGTAGTAGCCAAAACTCGTCTGACCCTAAGGTCTCGCGCATGTCCCAATCCTCATAGAGGTACCACATGGCACACAACTCCATCGGACATGAATATATCCTTCCTTAACTGGTTCATTCCCTCACATCGAGCAAGCACAACAATTACACTTATCTGTAGGCTGCAGTTTATCATACTACTAGCTAATATTAAATTCTTCCTTCAGTTTGAAGTGGTAGATAAGGTACCGGAAACTCTAATAGGCGATCGCTACCCGACGCCCTGCCCATCGGGTAGCGATCGCCCCGCCCCCTCCCCCCCTCCCTCCCTCTACCTGGTTTCTATTTTTGGCACTGTATTACTTTCCTATTTTAGTAAATTTATGCATCTAAAGTTTATACACCTCAAGTTTACACATCTAAAGTTTAGAGACCAAAACTTTATAAGTCAAAAGTTTATATATCCGATTCAAATTTGAATTTGGATTCAAATATTTTTTTATATATAGTATTTCTATACATCTAAAGTTTATAGACCTAAAGTTTATAGACCTAAAGTTTATATACCCGTTTCAAATTTGAATTTGAATTATATCTGATTCAAATTTAAATTTGAATTCATTGATTTTCTATATATAGTATTTCTATACATCTAAAGTTTATACACCTAAAGTTTATAGATCCAAAGTTTATAAGTCAAAAGTTTATATACCCGATTCAAATTTGAATTTGAATTCAAATTTGAATTTAAATTCAAATTTTATATATATAGTATTTCTATACATAAATTTTTCTAACTTTTGTTTTTTTTAAAAAACATTGTGGTGTACTGTAGTAGGAAGAGAAGAAGGGGAGGAGGAAGGGGGAGAAGAGGGAGGAATCAGCTATAGGGGGAGGGGAGTGCGGGTGATCGCTGGGCGCGCATTAGCAGTACCCATATGGTACTGCCTAGGAGTACCAAATAGCCACACCATGACAAAATAGCTATACCTTATTTATAAATGTGAATAAATGATTGGGTGTTGATGGTCGTTAGCGATCAATTTCGTCAATATTACCAAAATAAAGGATAACTAGTGATGCTTGCAATGCATATACATGTTAGAATAATAATATTCCATAGTACTTGGTTCACTAACCTTTTGCAAAGAATAATCATTAAATGGAGGAGAATCGACATCAAATTAGACGATCGATCAATCGGACGATGTCGAGAATCAGACTTATGCATGAATGGGCCAAGAACTCAGAATTAACACGATGAATTGGGCTAAAATTCACAAGTCTACGAAGTGAAGAAGCGGAGGAGGCCACCAGCCGAAATATGGGCTGGTTGGGCCGGCCCCTGGTTTGGCCGAACCTCCTGTGGCGCCGATGGATGCAGGGTTTGGATGGACGGCTGGGATTGATCCTTAATGACGGTTGGAGGGTATTACCGACCATTCCAACCATCACAACCGTCATTACCTACCTATAAAAGGAACTCCTCTTCTCACTTCACTCACACACCTCAAGCAAGAGCTCTCTCATATTCTCTTAAGTTAGTTTAGTGTTCTTAAACTAGTGGAATAGAAATAGAGAAGAAATCAGGAGTCCGGAAGTCTTCGGAAGAGTTCGAGTATGGCTCTAGTAGCTCTTCTTTTCTCTTTGTAAGCTTTGTACTTTATTTAGAATACTCTTCTTTATACATTTATGGTATTGAAATACTTTCCGAGTATATGAATGGCTACTTTACATTATGTTCATTTTATACTGAATATACCGCTAGCTTATCTAGGAGATGCTTTGGTGCAGGTATAATGTTTGCGTATGCAATTACTCTATGTCATGACGATGATATTAGAGTAGTATCTGGTGGTTTAGGCATGGTGTCTAGATTACGGGATATTATTATTTAGGGTTATATGCTGCGGATGAGAGGTGGGCCGCTAATGGTGACAGCTCAGTACGGGTATTCCTCCGCGCGTGTATATAGTCCTAAGTTAACTTCCTGGGGAGGGTACTCCTCTGTATTTAGCCCCGGTTGTATGGTCATGATGGGCTGTCGTAAGGAACTCAGCAATCAGGGGTGGCTTCTCGAAGTACCAGGAGTTAGCCTCGGTTGTATGGTCATGATGGGCTGTCGTAAGGAACTCGGCAATCAGGGGTGGCTTCTCGAAGTACCAGGAGGGCATCGGATAGAGGGTATTAGCTAGTATATCAGATGACTAGAATGTATGTATACTATGTATACTAGAAGTGTAGGAATAGATTATTTTTCTCTTTTCTTTCCATTTAGCTTAGATATTTTAACATGAGAATGAATAGCTTATTGCTTGTGTGTCACTCTACCCTTAGATTATCTTAACCCATACTTAGACTATGATTATTACGAGTAACATATAAATTATTAGTCAAGTTCTCTCTACCATGATCTTCCGACGGGATTAAATAAATACGATACCCTTGGAATACTCTCGGGTGAAATTGTACAATGGTATATCCGTGCGCTTGTGGATGAACTCTGTAACCATAATATACCAGGAGTATTTCTGTGCCATTGCTGGAAATTATATTTCTAGTAATATCGTTAAGAAATACCAACATTGGGTTGTTTGGTGTGCCTTTTGAGGGGGAAGAGATGCAATTTACACCATTGATGAATCATCCAAAGACTAAAAACAATTGAGGTAATGTGGCTTTATGAGAAAAGAGAAAATTATCATTAATTACACTTAGTGGGATGAACTCTATATATATAGGATAAATGAAAATAAATTAAAACAACATGCATTTTATAAATTTTAGATTAAATTTCGCAAACTACGGGTATTTTACACAATTTATCACAAAACTACAGATTTAAGAGCTTGTTTCACAATACTACATATTTAGTGTCTCCATATATCCCAAAAGTACATGTATTTTACACAATCTATCACAAAACTACAAATTTAAGAATTGTTTCACAAAACTATATATTTAGTGTATTCATTTATCCTAGAACTACACATTTAGTGTCTTCATTTATCACAAAACTATAGATTTAGTGTCTCCATTATCATAAAACTATATATTAATGTTAAAACCTATAGTTTTTTTTAAAACATGTAGTTTTGTGATAAATCAAGATATTAAATATGTAGTTTTGTTAAACAAGTTTTTAAATATGTAGTTTTGTGATATATTGTGCAAAGTAACTGTAGTTTTATGTTAAACGAAGACACTGAATCTGTAGTTTTGTGAAACAAGTTCTTAAACATGTAGTTTTGTGATAGATCATGTAACGACATCATGCATTAAATTACGGAGGGAGTATAAATTAAAAGGATGATATAGTTCAATAGAGAAGGCCGAAGATATATGGAGAATAAAAATATTTGTCGCTCCCGGTTCACAGCTCACAAGCAGGGCGAGGCACATTTCCTTCCCGATCGGACGAACGCGCTGCAAATGCCATGTTCGTGTTGAAGAGAAATACATCGTACAGAATTAGCAAGCTTTGCACGTAGAAAAGGACACCCTGCTACTGTGAGCCCGCAGGAACAAATCCCCAAGCTTAGATGAGTCTGTGAGTTTGTGACCGTGTGCATCGAGTCATCGACCCTGCTGCAGCTGATGAATCGGGGCGAACAACACTGTTTGTGTGAGCAGGGTCACAAGCAAAAGGAGGGGAGTTCATTCCCGGTGCCTCCCATGCCCATCATCTGGAAACGAACATCGGTGCAGGAGATCATGTACATGTGCATATCGTGTAGCAGGTGCTCTGCAGGCTTGCACGCCCTTTAACTCGTGACTTGGCTACTATCTGCTCTCCCTTCTGCTAGCTCTCACAGGAAGACTTTGGTTCGTGCTACTGTCATTTTAAAGCCAAGTTGATGTTGGGTTGTATGTATCCGTGCTCACTAATTATTATTTTTTTAGGACAGATCAAATTGCATTGATCCGGCTTTTGGGAGAAAGTCAAAGAGGAACAAACAGAGTCATGTTCACTAATTATTCATTCCAAGAACTAGCTACAACGTAATTCAATAGACAGATGACGTGTATGTGCGTCTGGTGATAAATTGCTCTACCTATCAAGGGCACTTGGTTACAGATGGTTAAGATTGACCAAGTACGTACTATGAGAGTCGGTTTCGAAGTAGGGTTAATTGGATCCATGACACTGTAAACATAGCAAATCAGAAAAATATTACTACTATTCGCGTTATCGGATGTGTACCACTGAAAATTTCTAAAATTGAAACTATGCCACTCCCATCACTATTTCCGTCCTCCTCTCTCACATCGTCATCCTCCTCTCTCACTTCGCAACGGGGATAAGGCGAAGCAGCGCTGGTGAGCGGCGAGGATGAGGCGGCGCCGGCGAGTAGCGAGAGGACGGGGAGTAGGCAAGGTGGCCATGGTATCTCCTTCCCCGTCGTCAATGAGCTCTTCCGCCATATCCTCGCCCCTCCTCGACCGTCCTCGTCGGCAGCGGCCGCGCCCGCTCCCCGCACCCCTCTGCTACTGACGATGAGAGAGGAGGACGGAAATAGTGAAGGGAGTGGCATGATTTCAATTTTAGAAATTTCGAGTGGTACCCAGCCGATAACACAAATAGTAGTGGTATTTTTCTGATTTGCCACAATTGCAGTGGCATGGATCCAATTAAGCCGTACCACTATACCTTTCACGGTATCCACCATCAAGTTCGGTGCTTAATATTGCTAGCGATAATCTCCTACAGTAATTTAATTAAAAAAGAGTTAATTTTACTTTGGGCCATCTTTTATTACCGATGTTTCGCTTTGGACTACCTTAGAACCAATATTTTCACTTTGGACTGGGTATTTTTATGTTTGTTTCATATTAGACCACCCTCACTCTTTTATCCATCTACATCCAACTTGTAATATGTCAAAGAAATAGTATTACATATAGCTGTGGCAGTTCATTGACGAGTAGGAGACGGCGTAATCGAGATCGTTCATATGCTTGAGAAGAGAGTTAGGTGGTCCAAAGTGAAACAAATGTAAGTTTACCCAGTCCAAAGTGAAAATATTGCTTAAAGGATGGTCCAAAGTGAAACATAGGTGACAAAAGGTGGCCTGAAGTGAAATTTACTCTTAAAAAAACAGTGCTAGCGATAACTCCCGGTATCGTTTTCAGATAATGAAATAAAAATCCCAAAAGATTTTCATTAAAAATGTTTGGTACCTCTTATCAATTGAAAGAGAACGTCACATATATACTCTCAAATAATTTGATGGTGGATCGATGCGTTGAGGTGATGTTGATTTGACATGCCTCAAAAACCAAAATGATCAAAACACCTCAAATAATTTGCCGTATCCTGCATCCTTCAGCTGATGAGCATGGCCGCGCGGAACTCTAACGAGCCTTACGATCTTGTTGCGAAGAAGTCCCCTTCGTTGTTCTGCTGCTTACAGTCGTTGGTGTCCGAGAGTAGGATATGGTGCTGAATTTGCATGCATGGCATATCGAAATGGATACTCCTATACTGTCTCAGCGTGTAGCATCGACACCTGATTTCCAGATTACTCTCAGTCCCACAGACAAAATCGCTAGCCGCAAGCAAAGAACGAAGACTGCGCTAGCCGTGTAGGGTCATATGCAAGCATAATAATCGCTGAATCTGCAGCCTTCATGTATCTCTTTACACGAAGTTCTCAACACACGCTGTCTTTTTTGTTGAATATAATGTCATGGACTGATATAGTGGCACTGTAACTTGTCAAACTATATATACTATATCATCTTTTTTCTTGCGTGCAATGACGTAGTAAGAGCTTGATAACCTTCAACTACAGAAGGCGGATGTGTGCACTGACATGTCTTTGTAATGAGAAAAGACATATACACTGTAATGTACGTAAAATTCCAGCAGTAGACATTTCGAACGTATAATGGAAGGACGGGGATCGCTTCGTTTTCTGATTATATAGTAATAAGTTTTCATGACTTGGGAGCCATGCATTGGGGCTAAGCTTCTTACTTATGAGCTTGATTTCACGAGCATGAAACGTAACACATATCTTATGAAATATGATACTTTCTCATACTTTAATCACATCTGCTCGCCGGAGCTCATGATGCAATATGCATCTGACGGATCAAGATGTTCTCGGAACGACGGAGCAATTGAGTGGCACACCGATGAACTTTTACAGATTCAAGGAGTGAATTGTCATCCACTGCAAAAGTGGCGCTGTGGGACATGAACTCTTGGTGTCCCCCAAACCTACAAATTGTTCATTCATTTGGTTCGGCAATAGACAGAATACATTCTAATTTCCTTGAGCCCATGGAAAACATGCTATGCTAGACAGCTATATATATAAGTTGTACGGTTTCCATTTTAGTTTTTTCTTCTATTTTAATAATTCTAAAATTCAAAATTAACTCTGGCCACTTGTACCTTATACAGTTTATAGTATGAAAGTTAAAATTTACTTCCACTTAAACAGATGACCAGATTTACTAACATTTTTGACAAGGAAACTCCTACAGACATCAAGAATTAATATCAATTGCATCCCCCCCCCCCCCCCCCCCCCCCCCCCCGAAGATCCCTAATACACGTCCCTTCCCGAAATCTGAATCTGGTGAGAAAACATTTCGCAATGAGGAAACATTTCACGAAGCCAGAGGGAAGATTTCGACAGCCACAGAGACAACATCTATACAGTTGCTCGTCCAAAAAACATGCTATACACAGTTGTATTCTACAGTTTCGCTGTCCATCAGCATATTATTCCTCATCGGCCCTACTGCAGCCAACCAGCCACTGCATGGCCAAAACTAGTGCTCTTGCCATGAAGGTGTCCAAGGACCGGCCGGTGATCTGTATTTCTGGTCCCTTTCGTTCCCATGACCTGGAAAAGAATGTACTGGATTAGGAGCAGCTAAGGTGTCTACTGTATAATGTACTATCCCGGCCCTATGCTAACTCACAACCCCTAAGTTGTCTTGATCCATATTTTTTCTGCTGGCATTAGAAATTAAAAGAAGCTACAGGTTGAATTTCCACTGATTGAACAAAGAAAAAAAACACGAATATTAGAAAATGGCCTAATATCAAATAAATAGAAATGGTGAGGCTTCTAACCTAGGCGGGCCAACCCATCGCCTTATAAAGCTAGTCAGAAGACCATGAGGATTTTCTTACTGATTTAAGAAAGAACCAGGCCTGATCGAGATGTGCCTACTGTCTATTGATCAGCAGCGTCATTTCTCCTGCTACCTTGTGGACTAGTCAGGAGTGCTCATCAGTAGTAACACCGGCCGTGTGCACACCAAGCAACCCAAACGGAGCACCGATCTGTCCAGAGAACGAGCAAATGGGATTCCCAATGCCACCCATGCCTGCGATCGAACTGGGACATGAAGCGTACACTACTAATGCCAATTTGGAGCTGTCTCTGATAATAGGTTATCACACTTTAACCATTCTCCGTTTGTATCAAAGGAAAAAAATAGTTTTGGCATGTACCATTTTTGCTATACATGTGTTTACATAAGTAATAGATTTTACTATATCTTCAATTTTTGGGATGCTTTCAATCCCTTTAAAACTTATAGACGGTCTTATTAAATTAAATTTGCCATGAGACTTTGATGTGCAAATTTGCTATACATGCTTTGCATCCCCTCACAATTTACTAAGATTTTATTAAATTGCTAGGACCTGGATGTCAAAAAATTTGTTGGAGTTTTAGATAGCACAAAAGTGCACATAACAAATGCGCAGATACATGCATGTATGCATAGATGAAGTAGTAAAAAGGTAATTTTCTAGCATATATTTTTGTTTCTTTTTTAATAATAGATTATAATAACTCGGCTTCTACATCCAATGGGATGTACCGAGCCAAAAGGTACAAACACGAGTACGTAGATTCACCCCCAGACATCGAGAGTTCAATATAAAAAAAAAGCTCACTTATAAAGAAAGAAACGGAACTAAGCTTAAATCCTTTTAAACTTCCAGCTATATGTAGAATAAAACTCCACAACTCTTGGCTCAAGGATATTTTCCTGTGTAAAGAAAAAGAACTAATGCACATGTGGGTGATTTTCACTTTTCTTGCATGTGTTATGTCTTTCCCTTTTAGAAAAGGGTATTTAATTTCTATCATAAAGACACTCCAACATATTGCTTATAGACAAATATATAGCTAAGGCTCATACTCCATGACAACCCATGTACACTATTTACTATTGGTATTGGTATACGGAAGAAGACATCATTTTAATTAATTCAATATAGTATTAAGATAAACTGAAGTTTATAGTTATATTAAGATGGTTACGCATGCGGCTCGATCCTATAGCACCATTTAATTAATTACCCAAACCTCTTTTTAACAGAACAAACGAGTTGGAATCTCCAGGGACGCTCAGTGCCCAAGTATGTTTGTCGTGTGGATGAGTAACGCCGAAGTCGCCGATACGCTGGTACAGTAATAGCAGAACTGGCGTGTAGAAAGGGATATGCTGATAGTGTAAACCTGCAGCACGATCATTAACTCTTTCCAGGTTACTCTCAATCCCTACTCAAAATCCCTCAAGAACGGTGGCAGCGGACTGCACTAGCCATGTATGCCTGTATGGTAAATTGGTAATATGCCAGCTTATATGAATCTATATACATCATACATCTCGCCTGAACACTCTTGTCACTTCTCATCTGAAGTTCCCACTTAGCACACCCTTGTCAGTTAAATGTTATGGACTGTATGTACTCCCTCCGTATTTATTTTAATGTATAACGTCGTTGACTTTTCAACCAACGTTTGACCATTTATCTTATTCAAAATTTTTGTGTAAATATATAAAAAAATATTTATGTCATGCTTAAAGAATATTTTATGATAAATCAAGTCAAAATAAAATAAATAGTAATTACATAAATTTTTTGAATGAGACAAATGGTCAAATGTTGGATAAAAGAATCAATGACGCCATATATTAAAATACAGAGGGAGTATCTTCTTATATGATACGACGAAGCAACAGCGTGTAGAGAGTGCACCTGTGTATTATCTGCAACCACAATGATACTCCCTTTGATCGGTTCTGCAATAAATCTATCGCCAATTTTCTGTCCTTGAAATTTGTCGATTTTTTCAATCGTTAGATTAGCGCAAGGAACAGCGGATCATGTGTACGTGGCAGAAGCAGGGCACATGCCCTCATTCGATGACATATGCATTGATTCAGTGACAACCAAGTGATTGAAACCGTCTTGCATCCATCTTTTCTCGTCACTGCAGCATAACACAATGATTCAATGAGAACTTTACTTCAATATGGATGAGACAGAACCCACGACCTCCACTTCGAGCGAGTAGCGGTGGTGCTTTTGAAAGTTGACAATATATTTTAGTTACATTCAAATTATATTATATTATATTTACAGTTAATAAATTTTTAAAAAGAAATTAGTGATCCTTATCCTTTGTGAGACGGAGTGAGCCGATTGACATCCTATCTCCAAGTGGACTTGCACCCAGTACTAAACTAGATCAATGCGTAATCCAGCCCTCCAGTGTAATGCCTATCTTGTGTTCTGCTAGCTGCTGCTCCCTCCATCGGTATGTTTGTCCATCGAGCTACCCTGTTGTAGCTAGGGTTTACAAAATCGTATGGTTATCACGGGTTATCATGTTCTGGTACCATCTTAGTTTTTCAAACCACGGTATACCTCGCGGTAACCACACAATTTTCACCGATGCTGCACGGCTACTGCAGTACCGTCAAACCATGGGGTGACAGTAACCCCACCCCAAACGGTTTAATGAATCCTGGCTGCAGCTGATGAACCGGAACGAACAACAATATTTGCGTGAATAGGTCGCAAGAGGAGGGGTGTTCATTCCTGGTGCCTTCCGTGCCCATGATCTGGAAATGAACACGGTAGTCTGCGAGTGATGTGTGGTTACAGTTGTAGGTTCTCGGTTGTGATATATGGCTACTCTCTGCTCTCCCTTTCTGCTAGTGCTAGCTCTCATAGGAAACCTTTGTTTGTGCTATCTTGATCCATGTTCTGCCACTGGCCTTTTAAAGCCAAGTTGAAGTTGGGTTGTATGATTGTATCAGTGTTCACTAATTAATCAATCGAAGAGCTAATTAAATACACAAACATGTATGTGCGCGTGGCGGCTGTTGATAAATTTGCTCTACTTTATAAAGGGCACTTCACTGCAGCTGGTTAAGATTAACCGGTACTGAGGGTCGGAATGGAACCATTAGAAAAATGATCAATTTTCAGGTATAGGTATCTAAGCAGTAACAAGACACGGAGAGGGGAACCAAAAGATTTTCACTGAAATGTTTGATGGTGGATAGATGTTTCGAAGGTGTTGATTAGAGCAGGTACAATAGTGGACTATTAGCTAGCTATAAACATATTTTAATGAGATAAAAGATGAGAGAGAAGAGCAGCGGGCTACAGATTTGTAGCCAGCTGCAGCACGGACTCTAAGACGCAGGGTGTGTATGACAGGTGGGACCATATTAAAGGGACCATATATTAATAGTATAGTAAACAATTATTGTATAAATTGACTACATATAAATTGGAGCCAATAGTGGATTATACTATTAAACTTGCTCTTACAAATGCCTCAAAAATCGAAATGATTAGAAGACCGCAAATAATTTGCCATATCCTGCAGCCTTTTGAGCTAGCCTTAGGATCTTTTTGCTTCATGGAAGAGTCAATCATATTGTGCTTTTGCTCTTGTTGTTGTCTACGTACGATATCGTGATGAATTAGCATGCTTTGCACGTACAAATGGATACTGCTGATCGTGTCAGCGTTCACTACCGTCCCCTGTTATTTCCAGATTACTCTCAATCCCACTGAGACAAAATCGCCACCAACCAAAGAACGAAAACTGCGCCTATATAATGGAAGATATAGGTTTTCATGACAAGGGAGCCCTTGGGCTAGCTAAGCTTCTGACTTCTGAGAGTGATTTCACAAGCATGAAACGTAACATATTCCATTGGACGCTAATTGAGTAAAAACTAGCTTATAAAATATTACACTTGAATGATCAGCGGATCGCCGGAGTTGATCAATTGACCCAGCAGCTGTTGAGATTATAGGTATATAATGATTTAATATATTCCATAAATAAATCATGGCATTGCAGATGTATACTAGCATTAACGCATCATTAGATCTACACATGTAAACTAAGCAGTAAAACATGAACAGATTAAATATGCGCAACATATTGAACACGTACCGAGGTGGTAGAAAGACCGGCTGCTCGGCAAGAACTTTTCGCGATTGCAGGCGTCTACGAAGGCGCGCAGCACGCGAGCGAAGAGGAAGACGAGCCGTCGCGGACAAACAGGGAGCAGTCGAGCTAAGCGCTTCCCAAAAACCTTATTGCCGCCTTCTCCCGGTGCAGGGCGTCGAAGACAGAGGTTCCGGAGACCTGCTCTCCCGATCGCCGGTGCACGCCGGCGAGCGGGATGGAGTAATCTACGAGCGACGGCGCAGCATAGAGTAGGAGGCAAACCCTAGATTGATTTTTTCGTATATTGCGTGAAGACGGCAGGTCGGTTTATATAGAGAAGGGTCGCTTGATCAGGGCGCCCGCACGATCTCCACTGCGCATAACCGAACCGGATAAGTCGCGCGTAACTTATCCGGACTCCACGCCGTTTTCACGCACCGGATTTTTCGGAACGTTTCCAAAACAAAAACGAATCCGAATTTGCAGCAAAACAAAACTGAAACTGCAAAAGGAGGCTGCATTTGCGCAAGGTGAGGAACTAATTTTTGGCGGACCATTCGACGCATACGTCGTGCACGCGCGCCGCCTGCCTTGCCCAGCGAGCGCACGCGTGTTCCCCCTCTTCTCTCCACCACACATGCTTCAAGTGGCTAGGAGGGCATCCTCCCTTTTAAGGAGGTCCCCCTCTCCTAGAATAAGCAATGTGGTACAAAACTCCACATGCATGCCATCCCATGAGGTGGGCTTTTGTGATTTTCCAAAGAATTAATCTTCGAGTGGGCTAAGGCCCATCCATTAATTTCAACAGCAGCAATATGCATCTGATCGATCGAATTCCTCAGACCTCACGTCTGATAAACCACCTAGGTCATTATGGGGCGGTTCAGCGGCACAAGGATAAACGTTACAGAATTAAGGAGTGAATTGTCATCCACTGCGAAAGTGGTGCTGTGGGACATGAACTCCTAGCGTCTCCCAAACCCACGCAGAATCAGTAATGAATGTCATTACTGATTCGTTCATTTGATTCAACAATGGACTAAACACACCGTGATTTCCTTGCGTTAGTTACCCTTGGAAAACATGCTAGCTAGCCAGATATATCTCGCGGGGCTTTGCACAGCAATGTAACTTACATATATAGCTCCTCTTATGCGTCTAAGATCTCACCTTCCTTCTTCGCACTCTCTTACGGTTATTAGTATTTTGAGCCGTTTCATTAAGTTATTGTGCCATTTTGTTATGCGACTTCCAGCATTATCTGGTTCACTGAAAAACTAAATGAAGTCACAAATTTCTCTCCTACCTCAGTGCAACTGTATCGCTCTCTGTCGTACACATTTATTTTACTTTGAAAAAATGTGTACATCTTATGAAACATAATCCAAAACATTATTTCCGAAAAGCAGAAGTAAACTAATCCAAAACTATGTTGAGAAACTGTCAGATAAACACTTTCACTTCAATTTATTATTTGAACATGAGAATTTTTACGGTATTTAAAAACAATCTCGAGGTAACTAAATTTTACACTAAAAATTTTGGTACCTTTCAAGATACCAAATTTTATACTAGAAAATCTAATACCTTCTGATACATTCTCAAGAATGCTAAAAATTACCTTTTGAACATAGGTCATGACATAGATATACTCCCTCCGTTTCAAAATATTTGATACCGTTGACTTTTTAGTATATGTTTGACCATTCGTCTTATTCAAAAATATTTGTGAAATATGTAAAACTATATGTGTACATGAAAGTATATTTAATAATGAATCAAATGATATGAAAAGAATAAATAATTACATAAATTTTTTGAATAAGACGAATAGTCAAACACGTACTAAAAAGTCAACGGTGTCAAACGTTTTGAAACGGAGGGGGTATATTGGTCATTATTATAGAAGTCCAAACATGCTATTGAACTAACATGAATAGTGGATGGAGGGTACGACAACCTCTGCCTTCACCAGGCAAAAGCGGAGGGTACCCTTCTAGTTCTAGAAGGGCACACCCTGTGGTGCCATACATGAATGTACCAAATACATACGCAACCAGCTGGATCCAAAATAATTTTCTACTAACTCGTAGCTGGTTTCAACTGTATTAGGATTCATAGGCACATTACCACATCAGAACACAGTCCAAATTATTTGCTCCCTGCAAAGCTTCAGGCTTTAGCTGCCACAGATGGTCAAGCTTGACTATTGAGTGATTTTATCATATTTGAAAAAGTATTGAGAGAGATTATATTTTCTATTGTTAAACTTGATAACTTTAGGAACTAGCCTTAGTGGCATGTTCTATTATTGTGGTTGGGAACTTGAGATCCTTGGTTGAGAATTGGAGCTACGTGTAGCAGTGCTCAACTACATCTGCATTATATTGTTCTGCATACGGCTGTGTTCGGTTTGAGTGGTTGGGAACAAATCTCCCGCGCATGGAAAACGGAGCAGTCTATTAGCGCGTGATTAAGTAAGTATTAGCTATTTTTTTCAAAAATGAATCAATATGAATTTTTAAGCAACTTTCATATATATACGTTTTGCAAAAGACGTAACGTTTAGCAGTTTGAAAAACATACACACGAAATACGAGGGAGAGGGGTTGGAAAGAGGTAGCAACGAACATTCATGTTGCAGCAAAGAGCAAGCGCATGTGCTCATGCGTCCGCCCTCAACTAAGCTACATGGGGCGTCTCCTAGATCTGTAACGACTCCCTTCTCCATCACTTGCCCGGCAGTGTGTTGACCAGGGCAATGTATGGCTTGCATACGCTTTGAGCAAATGTCTGGTCCTACAGCTTGCACAACGCATCATCTCGTGAGAACGCTTAAACCACTATGGCGATAGCAGTGCAGGCACCGATATTGAGTTACCCAGTACGCCAGCTAGGCCTAGCACCATTGAAAGAAACAACCTCCACACTGCATGTGACCTCAAGTAGAGCCTAAACATATTTAAAGGCACGACTGAAAAAAATTTAGCCGACAGTGGTGTATCCTTGATTGAGTGGACCAAACAGCAGAAAGAAATAAATTACCATAAACTTTTCTCAACTACCCCTGCATCTCCTTTTCTTTTTCTTTTTTTTTACTTCTCGAGGCTTCTCGCCGTCTCTCGCGACTCGCCATCTCTATCCGCACAACCGTGCCTTCTCCACCCACCGAATCGCTCCTCAGCCTAGCCATGTCGCATCGCTCCTCTGCGCCACCTTCGAGTGTTCTTTCCCCTCCCCCCATCGAGCGACGGCGAGGCTCATCTTCACGAGAGTTGGTCCAGCAGCGAGCTTGGTGCTAATCTTCCTCCATCCGGTCTCCCTCCTCAACCCAGCGAGCTTTTCCGGTGCACGCGGCGAGGAGGAGGAGGAAAAGGAGGTGGGGGACTAGATCCGCTGGGCGGAGGCCGGTTATTGGAGGTGGGAGGCGTCCCCGGCTGCTGCGGCGGCGTCGGCCACCATCACCGACGTCGACTTCTTTTTCTCTTTTTTTTCTTTTTCATCTTGTGGTGGACATTGGTTTCGATATGTTGGTTTCTATTGATTTTTATTTCTTTAATTTCTCGTTGTTTTACCTACAAACGATTCTCCTCTTCTAATCCCCAAGATTTTCTTGCATTTTCTTGACTCGGTGGCGGGAGGAAGAATGGCTGTGGCGGGAGGGGAATTTTCGTGGGCACAATGAGGATTTCTCGGTGAGATTCGGTGCGAGGGCACATGAGGGCGAAGCAACACCGCCCACAGCGCACCCGACTCGCTTCTCCCTGTCCACTTGCGCCCTCAAACTGGTGAGGTTCTGCATCGCGTTGTTTGGGGACGAGAAACCTACCTGAGACACGGTCTTGCACTCTACGTCGACCAAAATCTAAGCTGGCGCAAGAAAGTTCCGCGCCAGCTCAGTGCACTGTGAGAGGCTTTAGACTTCCCGACACCTGCTACTTCTTAAGGTGGTGAGGTGGTCAGAGAGTGGCCTAAAACATAAGGTGTGTGTGTGTGTGTGTCTCTCTCTCTCTCTCTCTCTCTATATATATATATATATATATATATGGTGAGACTATTCTACACCCCCCTATAGAATAACTATTCTGTACCCCCTCCCCTCAAGAGCCCACCCCACCTCTCCCTCCTTTTATTGGGCTCAAAACCCACTTCCCACCCCAGTCAAAGCATGGTCAAAGGACGGTCAAATCGCTGCCACGTCAGTCAAACCCGTGTGCTAACTTCCTCCCATGTCCACCTATTTGTTGTCCTCGTCTCGTACGAACGGTGCAATAACAGGATGAACACCATGCAGTAATGCTGTAGCTTACTTGCAGTAACACTAATAAAATATAGTTAAAATATAGTCATGATGGATCTAGTTTTGTAGAGCTCTTTTTTAAAGCATTACGGTGCAAACGGTTCAAAAATATAATATGTGGTGTGAGAGATATCTTTGTTTAAAGATGAGGATTCAAAAGATATCACTTGCACTTACATTTCCTAGTTCAAAGTAGGTGGTAGGTCCTGTACCTGTGTTTGGTTGTTACCACATGTTATTCCAGTAACACTATTAATAAATTGCAGTAACATGCACCGTTACTGTAAAAATTATAATTGTTATTGCAAACATACAGTAACGTCATAATGGAATGGTAGTAACTCACAATAAAAAATAGTAACAATAATGATTTAGTATTACTACTTATGGAGAGATAAATTTCAAATGACCAATCTTCGAGAAGAAATGGTAGTAACACACACAATTACTATAAAAACACATAAACTGTTATAACTCTACAGGACACACAAAGTTACATAGTTGTAGGAAGCTAAGTAGAAGAGAAATATATATGTTATTACAAAACTCATAACAAGTTACTATGTTTTAGTAGTAACATTATCGTATAAGTATAGTAACACGTCGCGTTACTGCAAAACACATAGGATATTACTGCACTTTTGATAGTAACATCGTGGTAAAATTGTAGTAAACTAGGACTCGAAACAAAAATATATGAGTTAAAAGTCTACATGCTTAACCATATATTTGTTACTGCACAAAAGTGTAAATGTTACTGCATTGCAGATACACATTACCACAAGTTTATGCAGTAATACTATTCGAGAATTGCAGTAAGACGCTTTGTTACTACAAAACTTATAATATTTACCACACTTTCATAATAACGTCATGATGGGATTGTAGTAACGTACAATAGATAGTAATAACACTTATGATATAGTATTACTACTTGTGGAGAGTTAAATTTCAAAAGACCAATCTTTTAAGGTTCTCTCTATCCTTGCCCCATGAGTAAACCGAGCCAATTCATCTCTCTTTCCATGTTACTGCACATTTTTTTCTTACTATACATATTCTTGCAGTAATGTTATCAAGTAATCGTAGTAACACACTATGTTACTATGAAACTTATAATCATTACTACATCTTGCAGTAACGAGTGATGTGATTGCAGTAACGCATAGCAGATCAGCAGTAATACTTATGATATAGTATTACTGCTCGTGGAGAGCCAAATTTTTAAAAAACCAATCTTTGAAGGGTAGTATCTCTCACATCATGTACTACTTTTAAAAACCGTTTGCACCATGATGTTAGAAAAAAGTGCTTATCAAAAGTAGATCCGTCATGACTATATTATGACTACATTTCAACATTGTTACTGCAAGTAAAACCACGATGAATATCACGTTACTACGTCGTTCTGAGACGAGAGCTGAGAAGAGTGGAGGTGGTGGGAAAAGTGATGGGCGGGTTTGACCGAGGTGGGGGGTGGGTGTTGCCCCCTTGGTGGCAAGAGAGGTGGGTTGGAGGGAGGGGGGTATAGAACCCCGGGTGTAGAATAGATTGCTATACATTATACTCTTTGATTTTGGGTTAAAAACTCATTTTCTTCCTTCCTTTTCAGTCTCGGCCTAGCCCGCTACCTCCCTCTTGCTTAGACTGTTTCTCTTTGACCTAGCCCATAAGTAAAACTATAGGCCTAGCTCGCATAGTCGGCTGCCATCTGTTTCTCTTTGACCTAGCCCACAAGTAGAACTATAACCTAGCTCGCATAGTCGACTGTCATCTTCAACCTCCGAAAGACAGTCCCGTGTAGTACAATGCCAGAACCGATCCTCCCATCAAATTCAGTCGAATCTTTCTCGATCTCTAAAAATTGGTTGAGGGCTTTTGATTCACTCAATCTCCTCCTTTTGTTTTGATCAAAATTGGAGCAAATCCACAAAACTGTGGGATATAAACAATGACTTCTAAATAAAGATGGAATATGGTGTATTAAAGCGGAACTGAAAAGAAAAAAATATTGGGAAAATGATGACGGAGTAGTGGAGATTTTTTTTTACAATCAATTGGAGGAGGGAAAGCATCAGGAGGTTGATCAATGTGACGGTGGTGCTAAGGTTTGGCCCGACGACAGAAAAAACCGAGTAGATAAAAAAGAATCCTCACCATATGCGCACACCCTTCCGCATGCAAAAAAATACGAATAAAAAATAGGGACACCCTTCCGCATGCCAAAAAAAATACGAATAAAAAATAGGGACACCCTTCCGCATGTAAAAAAAAATATGAATAAAAAATAGGGACGAAAAGACGGATGAATAAAAGGGAAAAAGGCGATGACAAAATAACCGGAAAGAACGGTGGAAAAAAATACGGGTGGAAAAAATACGGATGGAAAAAAAACGGACGACAAAAAAGCAGGGGAAAAAAGGCGGATAAAGAGACGGACTGATACCAATCCATTTTTCCACATGACCTTTTTTTTAACCGTCGGTGATTTTTTTTACGGTCGGCCTTTTTTCTTTTACCCAGCATTTTTTGCCAATTTTTTTATCCGGTACCAATCGTACTTTTTTTCCTCTGTTTTTCTTTTGCGATTTTTATGGTGTGTTTTCTTTTTCCGCGTGCCCTTTTTAAGTTACGGATTTTGAGGAGTAGAGATTAAAACCGAAACAATAAATTGAAACCGACTTAAACACCGATGACTTAAAATACCGGCAAAAACATATTTAATTTTTATAATAGTAGAGATATATCTCTCTCTCGGTTAACATATTTTCTATCGTAGACCTAGATAAGTTTAGGTACTAGTATTAGGGGCATGTTCTATTATTGTGGTTGGGAACTTGAGATTCTTAGCTGAGAATTAATTGGAGTTACGTACCGGTGCTCAACTACATCTACGTTATATTGTTCTGCATACTTCATGTTGCAGCAATGAGCAAATGCATGTGTTCGTGCGTAAGCACTCAGCTAAGCTACATGGGGCGTCTCCTAGATTTGTAACGAGTCCCTTCTTCATCGCTTGGCTGGCAATGTGTTCATCGTTAGTTAACCAACAATTAATATAGTTTGTGGCTTGGTAGGCTTCGAGAATTTGTGCAAGTTATTTTCATCAATGGATATACACTATGATGAAAGGTAATTTTGTGAGGAAAAGATCATAGACTGTTCTATAAGTGAATAGTCTAAGGTTAATCCTACATGAAAGAATCACCTATGACCCAATCGACTTATAGCACCGTGTTAACATGCTTGGATATATGCTAGGAAGTAGAAAGCGTGGTGCATGGCAAAATAAATCATTAGTGTAAATGCAAGATGATCTGATCGAGATCCAGTTTCCACCTTGGAGCGCCATATATAAGCCTATGGCCCTCTTTATTAAGGTTACGTTTATTGGGGTAGACTTTTAACTGAGTTTATTTCTTATATATTTGAGAGAGAATCTATTCTATATCACTGAGTTTATCATAACTCAACAATTTACCACTGATTTTTTTCTTTTTCTAGATTACGTCATTGGGTTTGGCTTATTTTTTAATAAAACCTAAAATACCCTTATGGAGATATAAGGTTAACAGTTGATTTATATTATTAGAAGTTTAAAAAAAGAAGAAAACTTTTATGTAGCCTCCTTACACAATATAAAAGTTTGTATATAAGTTTGAATTTTTTTTCATTTCTATTTTTTAAATATAACTTATTTGTTATATGCCATATAAAATATTTTTTGTGTTGTTGTTTTTAATGTAAATTATCTTTCAAATGAAACATAAGATATTTTTTGCTATTATATTTTGTGTAAGCTATTTCTCTCTGATATACCACACAAAAATATTTTTTCTAAAAGAAATACCAAAAAAAATTGAACTTATGTACATACTTCTCTGTTGTGTAAGGATGCCATATAAAAAAATTCATATTTTTTTTAACTTCTAATAAGATAAATTAATTGTTAACCATGTATGTCTCTAAGGGTAATTTTGGTATTTTTTTTAAAAAAAGATGCCCATCCTAATGGCATACTGTAGAACAATAGATAAAGTCATCGGTATAAACTAGGATAAACTCAATGACATAGAATAGATTCTCTCTTTTATATAAGTAGGTGGATTTGAAGTTTTTGTTTAATGGGGTGTAATCAAATCTCCCGCAACTTTTCTAATCTAGTTTTTTGGCTTAACAGTGTAAGAGTGATTTATGGCTTTACAAAGGTCAAACGAAAAAAGTGATTGTTTGTTTAGTTTAGGTTTGATGACTTATAAACTAGCTTATAAGGCTAAACAAAAGAGGGCTTAAGATATGTCGATTAATATTTGAGTTCTTCATACCATCAGAGTCTGGACAGTGTTGAACTGTTCATCCTTATTTTGTCTTCGTAAATATGATTGTCTTATATGCCACTATATCTCAGTGATTTGTTAGAAATGAATTACATAATCGCACCAAATATACTCGATATCCTAGTTTGGATTGCAGCCGTATATTAATTCCGAAGCTGTTTCCCCACTAATCACTCCAAATGTGATGCATGCATGTCCTTTGGCTGGTGAAGATGTCCAATAATGCAGAGGAGTAGCCCGTGCAAGAAGTGCTGGTACTGTAGCTGCTCCGAATTGGAGTAGTTTCTATCGTCCTTGCCAATTTGGATGGCATACGTGTGACAAAAAACGCACATGCTAGCTATTTTTTTTAGCTAACTAACCATGCCTCTAAAGGTTTGTTACCTATCTGACTCTCTCCTCACGCTTGTGCGATGTTTATAAACCTGGCTCTATGAGATGGTTGTTTGTTTCTGGGAAGTGTGTATATATATATATATATATATATATATATATATATATATATATATATATATATATATATATATATATATATATATATGTTGGTTGTTTCTTAAAAGAGAAAAAAATGCCATTTAATCCACACAGTTGGATCAATTTAATTTGTCTTTAACATTTTCAAGTAGAAAGCAATTCTATGTAATTTATAGTAAATTCGATACGGTGGTTGGTAGGGGCGAATTCACCACCGATGACCCCAGACGGCCGTCTAAGCTTATGGTTGTTGTGAAATGGAATTTAAATGTTATTTAGGGATTGGAAATTATATTTTCATAGCAAACATTCAATTTGAGAGTGGCCCGGACTCTAAAACTATTGTAGATCCGATTGAGGGGTGCAAATTGGACGAGAGCACAATAGTTCAGAGTGATTTTAGACATTACACTTATTAAAACCCATGATCCACCAACTAAACGCGTTTTGAGTTTCAAAGGTGTACGTCCTACTTTGTTTTGCTACTGAAATCTTTCTCCATTAGCTAAAATGATATTATTTCCATCGGTATAGCAGGGACATTATTAATTAAGTCCATTTCAAGAAAGGCCAGGATCAAAGCAAAGTCTAAGAGTTCAAGAAATTAATTCACATAGCACCCTGGGAGAAGAAGATAGTGAAATGGCTTGCGCAGGCCAACGAGGTCACAATGATCTCCATGGGTATCAAAACAATGTGCACAGCCCATGAGACAAGAGTGCAGAATGTGCTATAAGGCTGTAAGAGACAATACGCGGTACGTTTGTTTGCCATTTTCTTGACTATTCCTACGTTCGATCCGGACCTCTCGGGTTATGTGCCACACTGGCAGGATGTTCTGCACGTACTCCATACGTGAAGATCTTCAGGCGAGGCATCCGACTTCCCGATGCCGCCCAAACCTACGAAATAACTGAGCATAGATCGAGCTGGACTTCTCCTTGCATGCAGTTTTGGAGTGTAGTTCTTGGTAATTCAGTAATACTCTGTTGAGTACTTGAGTTGCTCAGCTCATCTCCCTTGTGCACACGCATAAAATACCTCCTCACTACCACTTGGTAAGTTGGTACATGGGTTTATCAAGACGATGTGAATGCACTTGGAAGAGAGATTTATGTATATACATACTGTCTTGGTTCATATTTATATGTTTTATGAACCTAGAAAAATTGTATATACAATATAATAAAGCTAGCCCATCTCTTTCAGTTGTTTCATTCCGTTATTGTGCTATTTTGTTTTTTGACTTAATATTGTGCCATTTTGTACTACTCCCTCTATTCCAAAATATAAACACTTTTAGACTTCAATACAGTCTTCAAGGTTCTACTTTGATGATATCTGTAAAAGTAAAATGCTTTAAATAAAAAGAGTTGCATATTGTGATAGTTTATTTAATGATAAATCTAGTAACATCAATTTTACATGTTTGATCTTTTCTATTTTTTTCTATTAATAGTCAAAGCTACAAATATTTAACTTCATTGACACTATGCTAAAAGTGTTTATATTTTGGGACGAAGGGAGTAACTCGTAGGTGCTTTCAACAGTATCAGGATTCGTAGGCACATTACCACATCAGAACACAGTCCAAATTATTTGCTCTCTGCAAAGCTTTAGGCTTTAGCTGCCACGGATAGTCAAGCTCGACCATTTAGTGATTTTTATCATAGTTGAGAAAGTATCGTATATAAAACTTGGTAACTTTACGAACTAGCCTTAGGGGCATGTACTATTATTGTGGCTGGGAATTTGAGATCCTTGACTGAGAATTGGAGCTACGTAGTAGCAGTGCTCAACTACATCTACATTATATTGCTCTGTGTACTTTCATGAGTTTCATGTTGAAGCAATGAGCAAATGCATGTGTTCTTTCGTCAGCACTCAGCTAAGCTAGGTGGGGCATCTTCTAGATTTGTAACGACTCCCTTCCTCATCGCTTGGCCGGCAATGTGTTGACCAGGGCAATGTAGTGATTGCATCCGTTTTGAGCAAATGTCTGGTCCTACAGCTTGCGAAGCACATGATCTCGTGAGAACGCTTAAACCATCAGACTTCCCGACACCTGCTACTCCTGAAGGTGGTGAGGTGGTCAAATAAGTGGCCTAAACCATAAGGTCTCATATATCGAAAATGCTAGTGATCGGACGTCCGATGCAGCAAAGAAAAATCGGACGTGATATGCACACGGCTTACATGCATGTCTAGCTGTTGTCTTATCTTTTCTCTCAGGTTACTACATGGCTGTTCATTCTCTCTCTCTCTTACTTTTTTCCTTAGTACATCACTCTAACATATAAGTATATGCATGTATGTAAAAAAAAAGCTATGCATGTATTAGTAACTTGAAACTATTTTTCTCCAAAAATAATTATTAAATTTACATTCCGATTACACTATTATATCCGTTGCAATTAAATCTTTACAACAAGATTTTAGTTAATTATATTTTGATAAAAAAATAAATAAATAGAATAAAACACTGTTAAATCCTAATTGAAACATTTTTATTCCATATATGAAACATTGAGTTATAAGTGTTGCAACACTGTACCTATTTATTGAAACACTCAAAGAACACTTGTGCAATATTTACATTGAACTAGTGAAATATTAGAAAATACTTATTGAAACATATAAATAATATCATGTGCAATATTTATAAAGATCTACTGCAACATAGTCAAATTCTAATTGAAACATTTATTTCTCACACGTGAAACATCCAAGTTCAACAGTTAAAACATTTGCATTTTTTTCATCAGAATATAATGATGTGATATATTGTTATAAAGATTTAATTTCAATGAATACAATGGTGCAATCGGATTATAAATCGGATAAATGGTTTTCGAGAAAAAAATGTTTTGAAGCTTGCCACTACCATTATACCTCTCTCATTTGATACTATGCATGTGCGGTCAACTTTTTGTTGCTGTTGCTCTTCTCAGATGAACATAAAAAGGATGAATGTGTATCCAACAGTAGAAGAGGCGTCCGACGAAAACAATTGTATTGGACATCCGATCCGTAGTCGTCTCCTCCATATATATACACACACGTGCTGGAATCCCACGAGCAGCTACCTGCTGGCAGAGCATGCACCATGTGGCGTGATGTATATATCTCCTTGCCTGATTGGCCTCCTCGCATATATGGAAGCAGATCCTCCTACGTGAAGTTTCCCCTGACATGGTCACTGACAGGTGGGCCCGTGAGTGATGGGGCCACATGCCAGTCACCATGTTGATCTGACTGCAGCACAATGATCTCACCGATTTGATCCGGCTGCTGTTAGTCATCAGAGCTAACAGTCATAACTCTGCGTTCAATTTTCTTCGGGAAAAAATAACTCAGCCTTTAATTTTGGAAGAGTACAGATGAAAGTACTGCTTACCAACCGGGGCTGACTCTTTTTAACAAGGCATTACCCCGTTTAAGTTAGATGTATGTCAATTTAAAATTGTGCAGATTAAGGATTAGCTAAAATGGTATATATAACTGGCTTGCAATTGTTACCCGTTGAAAATGATTGCTAAATGAGACATGAGTATATTGAAAAAAAGGTATCAAGTATTTGAGTGTACTGTAGAACTTACATTTAGACGGGGAAAAAAAGAGAAGTATGAAACAACTGCTATCCCACAAATCGCCTCTGGACTTCGGACTGATTACAAGTAGGAGGATGACCAAATAAATATTTCTGCCAATTATACTGTGCATGAGAAACTTTGACACAACAAATTTGCAAGGTTTACTATTTTCGAATACATAATTATACCAGGGTTCACTGAAATTATGAGATTTTCAACAAAAAAAAAAGGAACCTTTGAACAATATTTTTCAAAATTTGGAAAAAATTTGCTAAATCTAAACCAACTTCCGTTAAATAAAAAGAAAAGTTTTAGGTGGTAGAACATCCTACCGGGACCCCCTGAAGTTTCTTATATTTCGTCCCGAAATTGTTAGCCCTGTAAATTTGGACAGTCGTCAGATCGTGACCGCGAGGTGCGGCAACAGCAGATGGAAGAATGGCAGTGATGTTGGTGGAGCACACAAACAAAATCTTCAAGGTCGGCAACATCATCATGCGCAAATTAAGATCCTTGTTTAAATTAGTAATTTGGGAAATTTGAAATGAAAGAAACAGCCTGGTCGTCAGAGATGTGGAGGAGGCGGCACAACGCATCTCATCGGCAAACATACTCGACGATCAGCTGATAATCTAGAGCATGGCAGGCGATTGTTGTGCCGGGGAGATAGGCGGTTCTTTGCTTGGTCTAAGCAGGGTCATGTCCATCTCCCATGTGTTGAGGAGTTGAGGCTAAGGCATTCTTTGTTCTGTTTTATTTTCTCTTTCTATATAAACAATCTACAGTTACATGTAATCTGACAGAGTAACTAGCTACAAACTACCATTTTTTATGTCAAGAAAAGCTATGCAAGTTGCATTTTTTTCGTGTTTTATAATTTCTTTAATCAGAAAAGTTATTATCGTTCATCCGATGAACACACTTCCTCTCTACAAGGAAAAAAAAAAGATAAACACAAATGTAATACTACTGCCTACACTTAGGCTGCGTTCGTTCGGGTAACATTGAGTGAGATAACACCTCGTTTTTCACGCGCACGCTTTCCAAACTACTAAACGGTGCGTTTTTTTGCAAAAATTTCCTATAGAAAAGTTGCTTTAAAAAATCATATTAATCCATTTTTAAAATTTAAAATAATTAATACTCAATTAATCATGAGCTAATGGCTCACCTCGTTCTCCTCAAATTCACCCTTATTGTGGCAAATAGCTTGGCCAAATGTAGCCACGACTCATGTGTCAATATACGTACATGATTTAAGAGACAACTTTTATTTCAACATCTCCCCCTAAAAAAAAGAATATGTGCGATCCAAATACTTGGCATGACATGACATTATGCAGGCAATCTATATAGGCTATACCAGTAATATTAAGATTGTGTGTTTATTTCACAGAAGGGGGAAACTCGGGGAGACAACTTTAGAGGATAACACAACATGGTGGACGAAACAGCGGGCAATTGATGCACGCCCATCTCTGTTGGCTTTCCAGCCAAAAAGATCTCGTATGGCGCCTGCTTTCTGCTCTGTGTACTGCATAGCACCCATGATAGCGTACTGGATGAACACATCCAGGAGTAATCTGGGAGATAGGCCACAGCTGGATTTCCGGTGCCTTCCACTCCTATGTAGTCAAATTGTATATGGAACAGGTACATCCTCCATTCAAAATGAATCCATTTCTAAGAATATATTTGGATAATCGTTTGTCCGAATTTCCTATCAGATGTTGGGGTTTTTCTATGATTGGAAGGAGGATATATATGAGTATGTTGGTTAGTCCTTGTTGCTGCAGACTGTTTACTCTTTAGCTAGCTAGCTGCTTTGGAACATTTTTCTTTTTCTGACGTTTTTATATAGGGTTGCAGCGTAAACATATTACACACAACTGTCTCGTTAGATTTGCTTGTCAACTGAACACAAATGAGATTAGCATATATTCAGCAGTTATCTCCCTTGACTAATTTATATTGACAAACATCAAAGGGGAAAAAATAAATCCTTCTACGTACATTATTATCTTCACATTATTTCAGTAAGCTGACTTTCTCCATAAGATACAGCTAATTAACGGTAGGCTAATACGCGCGCAGCGCTTAAAGTAGTAGTTCGAGCGCCGCACCTGATCTCCTATTTTCCTCTTTTTTTTTCTTCCTCTCCCCTTTCGATTTTTCCATGCCACCCACTTCTCTATTTTTTCGTTCCTACTTACTTCACGTCTCATCCCTTTCTCTTTTCCCTACTTTTTCCGTTACCATCCATCTCATTATCTCTAGGAATAAATTCCATTACCACCCACCTTTTCATCTCATATTTCATATTTAGTAAATGAGTTACTATGTATTATGAGCTTCAAATCCGTACACTCAGCTATCTTACAAATAAACAAAGAATGGAGTAAACAAAATACTGGCTTCAATAGATAGATCAGTCTTATTAAGCGGAGTAAATAAAAATTGCTAGCCTAATTTTACGCATGGCAAGAGATCAGTCTTATAAACATATATAGTAAATAAATTACTAACACTAACCGAGAGAGACGGATCTTATAAAAGATTGGAGAGTAAATAAATTACTAAAAGAATTATCCATCGACTCCATCGGTAAAAGAATTACTCACCCATTGGTTGCCACACCATAGTAGTAATAATGTTTGCAGTTGAAACTTTACTCCCATCCAGTAATAATACCGTAGTAATACTTTTGCTACTGGAGTTTCATATCCGGAATGACGATCAACATATTTTTACCACGTATTGATACACTAAATATCGATCTATACATGTAAAAGAATTACCACGAATAAAATATTTACAACACGCTCATTTGACAAAAAAAAAAAAAGAAGAAAAATGCCAGCCGACGGGTGAGGATGTGAGGACAACGACCACGATGGCTGCGAAGTGGCGATGATTGGACCTCCCGCTATCCCAGCAAGATTGCCACGAGGATTCAGAACCAGGAGGTGGTGACGAGGAGCGACGAAGCTGGTGCACATCTGGAGGGAGCACGAGGAGATCAGAGCACGTGGACTCGCAGATACGTCGTCGATGACCTCGACTCGACCTCCCCTTTGGTCGCCCTCATGGTAGAACTGTCCGCACGGTCCGCCACCTGCTGCACGCCGGGATCTGCTCTCCCTGTCGCTGGCGAGACCGCGTCGTCGCGCGCTCTCGATGCAGAGCTGGAGCTCGTCGTCACCCGCGCCGCCACCCCGGAGGCTGGCCCGGATTGCGCCCTCGACGAGAGAGAGGAAGACGACATACGCGTCGCCGCCGCCGCCGCCATCAACTAGCAGGAACAACTACATAATTACCTATCTAACACTCGACCTAATTTGAAAGTACATCCAAAGAAACGGATGAAGTACATCCAACGAAGACAAAAATTTTGCAAATGGACCATAACTAATGGCGTATGCAAAAATCGAGGGTCATTTTCCCATACGACTGCTTAAATGGCCCGTATGGAAAAATCGATTTTTCCTATCGATTTTTGCATACCGGCCTCTTAAGAGGGCCGCATGCAAAAATGCAAGGAAAAATCGATTTTTCCATACAAGCTACTTTGTGAAGCCGTATGCGAAAATAAAATTTAAAAATTTTGAAAAATTGGAAACTAGTGTATCTCACTCATATGAACTCTAAATTGGATGATTTTGTTTCTAAATGTTTCTAAAATCATGCTCTATCATATTATTGTGTTCTTGCTGGTATTATTTTGGCTATTTTTTCTTGTGACTTTGTTTTATCAATTAAAAATTTGTATTTCAAAACTTCAAATAATATTTTGAAGCAGTAAATGATTTTATCTAAAAAAAGTCATCAATAACAAAGTTGTATAACTCATCAAGATCTATAACTTCTATTTTGGACATTTCTTCATCCGACAAAGTGATTTGTAAGATTGTTCATAAAATGTGATACAACATGATTTGTTATTGATGACTTTGTAAATGATATAGCATGATTTGTTATTGATGACTTTGTTATTGATAACTTTTTCAGATGAAATCATTTAGTATTTGAAAATGTTGTTTGAAGTTGTCATAATTTGAAATCATATTTAAACTGTTCAAACAAAGTCATATATAAAAATGACTAATACAAAAAGTTGTAGATCTTAATAAGTTATACAACTTTTTTTTAGACAATTTTTTTCATTTCAAATCATTTACTACCCGAAAAATTATTTGAATTTCTTATATTTTAAAATTCAAATTTTATATAGTCCAATCAAACTTGGATGGCGAAATGACCAAAAGAAAAATGGTAGATCTCAATGAGTTGTATAACTTTGCTTTTGATAACTTTTTCACATGAGTTCATTTAGCATGTTAAAATTCGACTCAAAGTTCATTTAAATATTTTTAATAATTATTTTTGCATGCGATCCTCTTAAATAGCCACATGCAAAAATTTATTTTCGCATGGGACGGTTAGGTGGTCCGCATGTAAAAATGCCCGCATTTTTTTAGTCCTCCTCTCTCTCTTTCCTTCCTCACCGTTTCAAAATTTTTCAACCACCCATTTATTTTTCTCTTTCTTTATCTCCTCTCTCTTCCTCTCTCTTTCTCTCCTCTCCTCTCCTCTCCTCTCTCTTTCTCCTCTCCTCTCTTCTCGCCGGTAGCGGGCATGGGTGCAAGGCGATGGCGTCGGCAGGCGGCGAGGGCAGCGGATCCGGCGGCGCCGTACTCGGGAGGGCCGGATCCGTCGCTCTAGGGAGGAGCTCGGCGCTCGATGGCGGGCGGCGTGCATGGCGATGGCCTGCGGCGGCAGATCCGGCGGCGCCGTCCTCGGGAGGGCCGGATCCGCCGCCGTAGGGAGGAGCTCGGAGCTCAGTGGCGGGCGGTGGGCACGGCGACGGACGACGCCGGCGGATTTGGGGGCGGCGGATCCAGCGGCGCCGTCCATAGGAGAGCCGGATCCGCTGCCCTACGGTGGAGCTCGATGCTCGGCGGCGGATCTGGGGGCGGCGGTGGCAGCGACGGTCTCGAGCGGCGACAGTCTCGGCTGGTGGCGGCGGTGGTCTCGGGCGGCTGCCGACGGCGGCGACGGGAGTGGAAGCGGCGGCTGCAACGAGCTCGGGCGGGTGGCGGCGCTAGGTTTTTTTTTCGTTTTTTTAATTTTTGGAATTTTATTTTTCTCGTGATTTTTTCTCTTTGCATGCGGTCGGCTTAAGCATCCCCATGCGAAAATCCGGATTTTCGCATATGGGTGCCTTGGCCGCATGCAAAGATTTGCATTTTCGCAGACGATTTGGCGCATACGGTTGGCGCAACCGCATGTCGCTCCGGTCCGTTTGCAAAAATGGTTTCTGTAGTAGTGAAAGTCTCAACATTGATAATTACAAATTTGTTTTCTAATCAGTTCAACCGATTTAAATATTTCATCTTTCAAATAACAGAGAGATATATATCTCTTTAAGGATTGGAGAAAATATTGTGCTCCTAATCTATTATATACTAAAAGTTCATTAATCTTCCTATAAGCGCTCCTAAACCGCCATGTAGCGCTCCTACAAATACTTCTAGGTTGCCATGTAGTAGTTTATAATCCCACCATCGATTTTCTTTTAAATTGGTGGACCCATTATTTTAGACCATTAGATTACATCTATTAATTATTTCCTCTTAATATTTTGTGGATATGAGTGAAACTGTTTATAAAAAAAAAACTTACGTACGTACACTATGGAAAGAAACAGCAGAAAAACTTACGTACGTATTACTATGGAAAGAAACGAAACCTTTCAGCATACGTACGTAAATGCGATGGCATCGTGTAATCGCACGTGCATACTGTTCATTTGAAAAAAAATACTCCTCCATTTTAACTTATAAGATGTTTGGACTTTGGTCTAATACAAACTTCTTTTAAGTTAGAAACTTAAAATATAGTAATATTTACGTTACCAAATTAGTTTTATTAAATTAATAATTAAAAATATTTTTATAATAAATTTATATTGGGTCAAAAATATTACTATTTTTTATATACTTAGTTAAACTTAAAGCAGTTACATCTTATAACCTAAAATAGAGATTACTTACCTACGATAAATAACTATTAGAAAAGATGATGTTCACTTGAAAAAATATTAGTATGCACGAGTAAAAATAAAAGCTAGAAGACCTAAAAAAATATATGTACGCCGGTATAAGAAAATAGACGGTTTTTAAAAATAGGCTATCCTATATAAAAAACAAAATTTATTACTCCACAAATAAGGTCATGTGGCGTTTCTACGAGCACTCCTAGACTGCCACATGCATGACTCTCTATAATTTTGCTGTCAATTTTCATTTAAAATGATGGACCATTATTTTATATCGTTACATTAGCCCGTTTCCTCTTAAATTCCTGTGTATACGAAAGAAACTTTTTTACCGGATGTTCGATTGAAAAAAAAATTACAAAGAAACATAGATATATACGATAATAAAGCTATATAACCCAAAAAATATATTATCAGAGTAAATACTACGATAAAAAAAACTATAAAACAAAATAATCCTTTAGATGCTATTCCCTAAAAAATTACGTACGGATGCATGAGTAAAAATAAAAGCTATATGACCCTAAAAATGTATGTACGTCAGTAGAAAAAAATAGATGGTCTTTTTTAGAATAGATTTTCTATACTATAAAAACAAAAGTTATTACTCCGCAAATATGGCTATGTGACTAAGCACTCTTAGAATGCCATGTGGCACTCTATAATTTTGTTGTCAATTTTCATTCAAAATGATGGACCCAAAATAAATTATTTTGGATCATTAGATTAGCCCACTTTCTTTTAATCTCCTGCGTAACCTTTTACCGGATATTCGATTGAAACAAATACAAAGAAACATATGAACACACAATAATAAAGCTATAAAGCCCAAAAGTTACTAATATAAGTTGGTATAACCATGAAAAAATATAGACGGTTTTCAAAATAGGATTTTCTACACTATAAAATAAAATTTATTACTCCAAAAATTAATATGCAAGTTAAACTAGATCAATATAAAAACAAATTAAATGTGTTTAAACACCTATTTTTTAGATTATTCTTAAATTTTATAATCAACCTTTGATTAGGTGTATTCAAATCTTGATAACTTATCATAGTTATATTATAGTGCTAAATACATTACAGCACATGGAGCTGACATATAATAATTAATATCATAATATTTTTTTAAAATAAATTAGGCAGCATATAAGCCATGAGACTGTGAGAGGCACGGCTATGTCGACCCATGGTTGAAGGCAACAGATAAATAACATCGATTGTTCCACCCATTAGAGGGGGCATTCATGTCTATTTTTTAACGGTGTTATCCTAATACCAATAGAAGCGTTAGTTTTAGAATATTTATTCGTAGATTTAGAAATAAGTGTTGACGTAAACATTTCGGTACATAATTGAAATGAATGTTTTATGTGCTAATGATGTAGACTTATTTTGGCGGTATAGATAGAGTTCCATTTATTAAAAACATATCTATCTTTTAAGAACAATGATAATAAGTAATAGTGATAATAGAAGAGTTTACTTGGACAAAAGTGATTTTTGTTTAAATCTAAGAGACATTCTTATCATTTATATTAAAGTCTACGGTCTATTTCACAACATAAATTTTTGTTACTATGAAGCAAAATCTACAATATTTTTATATGTATATGGTGAGATATGACTTAATTCTCTTAGCATTATTTATATAAACAATAAATAAGATGCCCGCGCATCTGCGCGGGCTTCCTTTCTAGTTTACATAAAAGGGGGCACACCATTCCACATAGCACTATCTCGTTAAAAAAAACGAACCAAAACACTCGGCGCAACGAGACACGAGAGCCAGTAGAGCCAAGGCAGCATGCATGCACCAACATATTTGTAGATCCGCAATGTCGCCCACTACATCGTGAACTGCTCTGAATCCGTGGTAACACATGTTCTATGAGCACCGGAAAATTCGAGATACGCATCCACACCAACACGCAGTGACCAAAGCAGAGTGAACGGGATTTCTAGTGCCACCCATGCCTACATACGATAGAATTGGGCATGGAACATACGTCTTGGTTCTTATTTGTATGAGAGAATGAGGAGGTTATGGATTAACTGAACTTAGAGCAAGCAAATTTTCCTTGTACATGAAGGGTCTAGATTTTGTGTGCGTTCTGCTGCTCGGCCTTGTATGTGAAATATATACTCCCTCCGATTTTTTTTATGGAGTTTCATTCAATTTTAAACTAAACGATCGACGTCATATATTAAAGGTTTTAGTATTAGTTGGTTTATTAATTCTCTCCGTCCATGCAGCTGTTTGGCTACTCTCCATCACTCCCCAGTGCGCATGCGCATACTAATTGGCACCATTTGGCACAGGTCCATTAAATAGAGATGATTAAAAACTCCAGTTAGACAAGGTTACATGAAACGTTTTGATGCATATATTCGTGATAGTTCAGATCTTATACGTACGGAAGGTCTTTTTTCCCGTGTTCGATCACCACCACATAAACCACACCACATAAACCATCAGTGCAGGTTAATTATTAAACCGATATTAAATATGTATTCATATGAGTATGTTTGCGCATATTGTGAACGTTTATGCTTGTATTGTGTTTCTTAAATAATGTATTGCTGCGAGTTATTGTGTTTACTGATGGTCAGGTTTTTGTATTTTCTTGGGGTCATATTCTTCATAAAATAATTAAAATTTTAAAGCTGCATATACGGATGTGATACTCTTCTATTCCTTCCTGCTCACGGAAATAATCTCAGCGCGCGGGAGAAAGCTATTGGCGGTGTTTCTTCTCTTGAGAAATCATTCAAATTTCTGAACAATTATGCCGGTCAGGTACTAGTGAAAACGCATACTTCATCGAAGGAAATAATAGACCGTGCAATGGATCAATTCCAACTATGCATATAATCTAAATTGGACAAAGATAGACCTCCACAGATGTTCTTGACTTTTTTTATAATGAAAATTGTTTACATTTTCGGTCTTTTGCCTAAATATTTTTGACGTAAAACATGTACACAAGCAGACAAGCTGTTGTCGTCACCAGGAAAGTGAGCTTGCAAAATGCAGCGACCAAGACCAAATCGAACCATAGTGTAGTCGTATACTGATGCCCCTCATGTACTATTCTGCTGCTATATGATCGTTGTTGCACTACTGAATAACCGATCTTTGCTGGGTGCTGCAAAAACTATATTAGTTCTAATTTAAATAGAAATCGGGACTAAAGATTATTTTTAGTCCCGGATAAAAAGTGCAACGGGACTTTATGATCTCATAGTCCAAGTTGGTGTTACATATGGATCTTTAGTATCGGTTATTTCATCGGGGACTAAAGAGAGCCATGTTTAGTCCCTGATTCGGAGTCCCGATTTGTAACCCGGCAATGTAGAGGGATGCAAACCAGGACTATATAGGGTTTTCTCAGCAGTGTTGGATAGGTCGCAAGAGAAGGGGTCTTCATTCCTGATGCCTTCCATGCCCATAACCTGGAAAAGATCATAGTGGACGACGGACACAAAGATATTTTGTTGTTTTTATGACCCACATATGTATTTTAACGCCCTCAAGTTGATCACGAGCTTTTCTAGTTTGACATTTTTTTTCTCCAGAGTTTCTTTTTCAATCGAGCATAACGCAGAGCAGTTTAATTCTGGCAAAAGTATAAAAAGAGAAGGGGCTATCCATATTTATAATGTAGTGCATATTACTTGTGATCAAAATTTAAGGATGTATTTATACTATAATTACATTACAATATTTATTTGTATTCGAAAATCGCTATTTTCGCAGAACTTCCCGTGTAACGGCCTAGCCTTCCGCATGCAAAAACCAGATCTGGCCATCTGCAAACATCTTTTTTTAAGTAGTAACTGTATACCCCATATATATAGTGCACCAATAGTGCTGCATCGCAATGGCTAATTAGCGCGTACGCGCTAATTAGTGCAATTGACGCGCGTTTATGGCCCACACGGCCCACGCCCCTCACGCAGCTTTTTTCTTCCTTTTTTTTTCCCTTTTTTCTCATTTCTTTTTTCTGCCGCACGGAGGCCGTGAAACGTTTTTCACTGATTTTTTTCTGTTATTTTTTTAATTTTAGAAATTGAATCTTTCATCTTTAATTTTTGTTGAAAGTTTTAAATTTGAGTTGAAATTTTTTAAGATTTGGGATGAAAGTTTTTAAATTTGAGTTGAACATTTTTGAATCTGAGATGAAAGTTTTCAAATGTGAGTTGAAAGTTTTCAAATCTTGACTTAAATAGTTAAAAGTTTTTAAGTTTTGAGATGAAAGTTTTCAAATTTATGTTGAATATTTTTGAATCTGAGATGAAAGTTTCTAAATCTGAGTTGAAAGTTTTCAAATCTTAACTTGAATTTTTTCAAATCATATTTGAAAGTTTCAAAATCTGAGTTAAAAATTTTTAAATTTAAGTTGAAAGTATTCAAATCTTGATTTTAAAATTTTTAAATCTAAGTTCAAATCTAGACTTGAAAATTTTCAAATCTTAGTTAAAATGTTTCCAAATCCTGAATAAATCATAGCTGAAAGTTTATTCAGTCAACTAAACAAAGGAAAAGAAAATGACGCATGGTAAATTTTATCTGAAAAAAAACCCAAAATGAACTACGCTAAGCGCTGTTAGCGAAAAAGGCGACGCTAAATGCTGTTAGCGCGGCGAGAGTGCGCGACGCCTCCGTACCTAGCGCATACGCGCCGAACAGGAATCCCCATGCTGCATAATACTGCATAATAAGGTTCCGTTTGGTAGAGCTCCAAACTCTAACTATGTCACATTGATCCTTTAGCTAATTAATCATAATTCAGCCTTTAACTTGGATGGGCAATATGAAGAGACTTACCAACCGGGGCTTCACTTCTTTAACATGACAACACTCACAGGCACATCACTCCATTCATTTTTTATTTTTTTATTTTGAATATAGATTGTTAGGAACATAGCTAGTATGTTGTAGTGGTACAGCTAATGTGCAGTTGTTACATATTAATTCAAAATGATTAATTCCTCATTTATATTACACTTGTACTAAGTTAGCAATTACATAAGATGGGAAAAAAATAACAAATGTTTTAATGCTTCTGTACTCACATCTAAAGAACTGTAGAGAACTATATATAAAAATAGAGATAATATAAGAAATGTCATTGACAAGCGTCCAAATCCAAGAAATGCCAACGACAAGTGTGAGTTCCAAGAAATATCATCGTACTAACGACTTTGTTCCAAAAATGCTATCATCGTTAGGGTTCTGTCCATTTCACGCCGTTAAGTGATATAGGATGAACAGTGTAGTTAATGGCGCGAAATAGACGGAACCCTAACGGCAATGACATTTTTAGAACAAAATAGTTTGTACGATGGTATTTCTTGAATAATCTCATAAAAATAGCTTACATTTAAAATAGAGTAAATACATTGATGATACCACAACTTGCGATATAGGTATAATTTAGTCACTGGTCTTGTAAAGTGCTCAAATAAATCACTCATCTTTTTTTCTTTTTTTGCAAATCAGATAAAACATGGTTATTCGTGTGTTTGTTATTAAGTTAGATGTCATGTTGATTTCTTTCCACAAACATGGGCACATGTACACGATCCACAAAATAAGCCAACTACAGTAAGATTTGTTGATAGTAAAATGCAATTTAAGATGAATTTTACTATTGCTTTGCTAAGTTCATTGAAAAGACACAAGCAACAGCTAGTATAGATGAAACCGGGTGACACGCACGTCCACCTCAACATTTAGTCCCCAATGTCCCACGACGCCGCTCTGTTACCTTCGAAAATTAGCTCCGGAGCTGGAGCACGTGAGGTTAAAATCAAGATCAGCACACGAGAGAAGTGAGAGCAAGACAACGAGATTCCCAGTGCTACCCATACCTAGCTAGCTACGTACGGGCGTATTGGAGATGGAACGAGACTACGTTGTTGGTTACTCTTCGTTTTCTGCAGAGAGCCTCTGTTTGCTATTTTTCTATATATAAGGTTGCAGCTTAGCTATAGTAGCAGTTACACCTCCGTCCCATAAAAAATGAATCAAGGATCGGATGTGACATATTCCAGTACGATAAATCTAGACATATGTATGTCCAGATTCATAGTACTAGGATGTGTCACGTTCGGTACTAGGTTGGTTTTCTATGAAACGGAGAGAGTATATTCTTTTCTTTTTTCGTATTAATAACGCAAACGCAGTGCCATTGGCAGCGTTGTACTGTTTGCCCAACTCAGATCAGTCCTTAAAATTCTTATTGATTCGAGGAGTTTCTTAGTGAATTTCTTTTTGTTAGCAACTTCCTATCACGCATTGTGGAATCTGTAATATACAAAAACTTCATGAAACTTCCTACAAATACTCCTATGTCACCATGTGGCGCTCTAATAAATTAGAGAAACTCTTGAAAATTCTGGAGAAAAAGGAAAAACCTCTGACCATTCATTCTCATTTAAAGTGGTGGACCCATTATTAAGAACGAAAATCCTTTGACATTCTTGCGCACCGGTTTACAAAGTTGATGTTCTCCATTCACTTGAAGAAGTATCATTCAAGCAATTTAATTTCTTTAGCTTTAAAATAGTGGGAAGGTATATACACACCTTTTAAGGATGAAAGAAAATGTTGTAAGGCGAATGGTTCAATATATGCATAATATATCAAAATTGCTTGTCATGAAAAAACTGAACCAAATTGATTGGTAACAAGCACAATGACAATAAAGAGAATAAAGAGATCCAAACAGACCATACAATGTATTGTACTCCCTCTTCCATTTGTATATGATGTTGGTGTGAAACTAAAGTGTGCTTTGATTATTAATTTGTGATGAATAATTAGCATATGGATAATTGGTTTCGATATTTGGTGAATATTTGGTGAAGTGGTGTTAGCCGTGTGAAGTCGGTCAGATTGGTGTGTTATGTGTGGTTAGACTGGCCAGCCCGACGATCTGATCGGCCGATTTCTGTATCAGTGTCGATTTCGGGTTGTTTATTTGGATACTCGTGATTATCCCATGATTATGACCTCTAGATGATTTCTATACATATGTAATACTTGTGTGTTAATGTTGAGTCAAGTTGAAAAAGAACTTGTGCTCGGATATGGTTTCTTGTTTGATCCATGTGTAGGTGTCTATGTCTCTTGATGCCTTGGGAGAACGTTGCCGGTAATGGATCAGGAGTCAATTTGAGAAAAGATGATGACCAGATGATGAGGATATCGTGCGGGATACTTAGGCTAAAGAACAATGCATGTGGTTGATGGAGATTTCATGCAGCATACGATGAGATGTTGTGTAGTGTGTATGGACAGCGGAATCGAATTTGGAAGGAATTCAAATTTGGAAAAATTAAAGTTTGAATATTTGAAGATTAGAGTTTGCCATGATCTCTGGACACCTGGGATTCAAATTAAAGACTAAAACTATCCATGACAATTCATATACCGAAGTACAATAGATATATGGAAAAAAATACAAGTTCATTAGAAAACATAGCAAGATGTGTCTTCAAGATTGTAATAACTCTTCGTCAAGACAAGCTAAACTTTGAAACTGAATCAACATGACTTCTAGCTTTATTGTGAGCTCTTTTGACACCACCAACATGAGCATCAGAAGAATTCATAAGTTGCACTTTTGCACTATCTGGACCCTTTACCCGTATAGCATTCAAAATTATAATTTTGAGCTTGTGGTTCTTTTAAAAAAAGCTATATCCTTTGCAACACTGTAAACTAACCAATTATGTTTAAGCTCCTTTTCACACCTACTCCCTCCGTCCAAAAAGAGCCGATTCCTGGGGTGGAGCTGTTGTCCCACAAAAAATCGAACTCTACTACAACCACCGAGAAACATTAATGCGATGGGATGCAGAGCAGTCCTGGCGATGGGAAGCAGAGCATTGGCATTGAATTTTCTCTATTTCTTTTTTCAGTTGATGGCTGTACTTGAGTACTTTGCTGAGGGCATTATAGTCACTTGTTACTGGTACTAAATTTACCTTGGGATTCTAGGGTTTGCCTTTTAATGGGACAGAGGGAGTAGCTCCTATATTTGTTTGTGGATACGTACGATCAACTTGTTGACCTGGACCCAATTAATTAATAATAAATACTCCCATCCAACAGCATCCCAAAATCCCAAATGTTTACATCCAATTATTCAATTGGTGTGCAAAGACCACGTTCAACAAAAATCACATTTAGATCAAGCACAACATTATTTTGCTAATTGTTATTAGCCTCAATTCTGTTTCTGGGGTTGGGATATGGTATCATCGGTTCATGCTGTTTCTATTTCCGTTGAACTGTCACACCGAGCAAGCACAACGATCTCACCTTTTTGACTTTTTCTATTCAAGCTAGGTTACAGCCTGCAGTTGAACACCCTGTAACATGCTTTTATTGTTCTTTTCTGTGTTCTGTTTTCTTTGTCATAAAATTATTCCCCATGATCCAATAAACCCACGCATTACATCTGGTTATGGCCAATACCTGAGAAAATATATAATGCAAATCACATATATATGAAAAGCTAGAAACTACCGTTGGGAGATTTGCCCACATCATTAAGAGTAAAATCTGTATACCCCTACTCCCATATTCAACGATGTGTAAAATATTTATTTATTTATACTCTTGATAACGTGGATAAATTACGGGCATCCATTTTTGAATCCAACGATAGTTTTTAAGCTTTTACTACATATCTGGTTTGATACATATTTTGTTTTTTCTTCCTTCCCCATCTTATACTCTCTTGTTCACACGCACGCTTGTTGAACTGTTAAATAGTATATTTTTTCAAAAAAAATACAGAAAATTTGCTTTTAAAATCATATTAATTTAATTTTTATTCTTTATACTTAATTAGTCATGCGCTTCCATTGCTCCATTTGCATGCGGAGCGATGATAGAGATCAGACGGTATATATTTCTTCAACAACGTGGCACACCCTCCTTCCAGAACGCTTGCTTTCACCTATACAGATATCTACTAGCACCATTCTTTCATATTAATTAAATCCTAATTGTTGAAAATACAACAATATGTGTGTGAGAGGCAGCTGCGGATAACTTGCTCTCTTTATCAACGGCACTTCATTATTGAATGTGAAAATAAACCACAAATAAACTGTTGTCGCGGTTCGGCAGTGCGAAATCGTGACGAAATCGCAAGACAAACGCGTGATACTGATGAAAGGGTGATGACACGGGTGGTCTCCCAAGGTGAAAATGCAAGATCGGCCTCGGGTGATACATGACGAAGGGTGATGACATGGCGGTCTCACAAGGTGAAAATGCATGTTCGGCCTTGGTGTCGCTAGTTCGCCGAGCGACAGGGCTATTGAGCCTCGGTCTCGTTTGATGGCCGAGCGAGATGGCCACACCAGCAGCTAATAACACAACTAATCATACTAATTAGTGATACTAATAACATTAATTAATACATTGCTAATGATGTTAATTAATTTATTAATCGCGCGAGTTTGTGTGGTCTCACGGGCTCGCCTCACGAGACCGCGGTATCGCGCACTCGCCTCCCGGTCTTTCACTTCAATTCTGTGACAATGGTATATTTATGTCATCCCCTTCTAAACGTGTATATTCTCATAAAATCATCGGAAACAAGGTATATTTTCAATTTTTTTTCTTTCTTCAATACGTAATGCGGATGTGTGGTGTAGGAGACTAGGAGTTCAAACCATGTATAAAGATTAACTTTGAACCAGTCTCCGCTTCATTCCAAGTTTTATTGTGAATGTTACAATCGAGTGTCCATTAGGAATCGACAGCATTCGCGTTTTCTTTTCTCAGCTCATAATCTCACTATGGACAGCGCTGCCCGAACAAGTCTTGGATGCCATATGCATCGCTGGAATGCCAATTTGGTCGCAATCTACCGGTTTGTCGTTGTGCACCCAGTTTAGCTCTTTGTTGAACCATGAAGGTCGAGTGACTGCCCACTCTGTGGCGTCGAGCAACTGAGCACGACGCTGTCCTCGGCTCTCACATTGGCTGCACCGACCAACACAGTGTTCTCTCCTCTGCCCTTGCTCTAAAATCCTGATACCTCCCCGTCCTATGGAGCATGCATGCACATGATTAATGCACACAGATGTGGACAACATTTTCTGGACGGATTCTGAATTTGCCGCAACTCGCCTCGGATCGATCGATGCTCCCAACTCCCATCATATCCTCCGAATTTTTAGCTTAGTGGTTGCTTTTAAGGCCCATTGATCCTTTCGTTGCTCTATTTTGGGTTCAATTTACCAGCTATTGCTGCCAGCACAAGATGGTAAATGCTCATATATATATATATATATATATATATATATATATATATATATATATATATCAACTTTAGAGGGCACACATGGACTAAATATCGAGCCTGAGCTGAATTTTGAATTCCAATTTATACAACATTTTCTCGTGTTGACATGAATTAGAACTTGTAGTTTGCAACACACGTCTCCGTCAAGTCTGTGATATGTCCATCAAATGCTAGCTAGGTGCTATATGCAGCGCCATAGTTATAGGCTAATTAATAACGGCAAGCTTCGCTTTGATTTAATTGCCGCCCAAAATACTCATTGTAAACATGAACTTGATGATATATAAATATATTATATGTAAATTACAATTTTATTAATAAAATAAAGAAATATAAAGAGTTGCATATCAACTCCAATTCACTTTGACCTAGCCCCACACAACGTTGCATGGGACAATTCTCTAGTTTCTAGTGCGCTATCTCTCATGGACTCATGGTTGGCAGAGCAAACACGATCGATGCATTAGTGTGGAGTGTGGATTATACTTGCTGGATGCCCTATAACTTTGCCCCCACTGTTGCGGCTAGCTGTGGGATCGGTACACTCCCATCTTGGATTATATCCTTGAAATTAATTTCCTCAATGTACTGGTTGCATATTGGTAAATTGCTCTACTTTTTTTTTTAGTTCAATGTGTGGAGAAGCTAGATTGATTGGGAAGCGTTAAACCCTGGTTAGGGGGCCGCACCTTTGTTTATATAGGCAGGAAAAGCCCCTGTCGTGGCTTGTACAGAGATGATGGACCGATCTCAACAACCCTGAGATCAATCCGGATTATAGAGATAAGGATAAAAGGTTACACGTGATAATATCAATCTTATCTCTACAAACTAACAACTTATATATTCTAACACAATGTACTAGCTACTTAATTTGAGGAAATAATTTACAAGTGACTTATCAGTGCTGTCTCAAAACTGCTAAATGCTCATAACTCAATTTTAGAGAGGAGAGATCAGGGTGGTGGATTCTAACAAAAATATACAATAGATACTTCTTCTGAAAAAATGAAAGATGCATGTGTAGGAGGTCCCATGATGATGTCGTGTTTTAGTCCCATGAAAAAGATACGGACATTTTATGTTTTGCCATCAATGAGAAATAGTTCCAAAAAAATACTATCCTATCGTACAAGCAAATTGTTTAAAAAATGTGTCATTACCATTCATAGATTCAAGTTATGTTAGCCCAATCCAAATTAAATGCCCTCAGCTTGAATTGGTCACTCCTGCAGGAAGATTCTCCTCATTTCACAGTAGCTGGGTTGCCGAATGCTATGTGGGAAATGACATCCGTTGAGTCTCTGCATCTCACGCCAAATATCCAACAACTCGCACAAACCGTCATCACCAAGGGATTCAGTCTTATAACCTAACAAGCTGTTCTTGCGCGTAGAAAACTCCATTGGCATGGGCAACAAAATGAAACCATACAACTATAGAATCAACGGAGCAAGAGTATTGTCCGGTCTGTCCGGACGAACGCGTATCCAAGAGGCAGCCACAAGTGCACTGCAGGTGGGCACAGCGTTGAGCGGACATAGCAGTGGCCGTGAGCTCAGCACACCGTGCTCGATCTGTCGTGCGGCGTCCGTGGACATGCCATACAGTGTGCAAAACCACAGGGAAGTTCTCTGCAGCCATTAGACATGATGCACTTGTACTTTGATAGATACCAGGTCGATCCGCATTCCCGGCATTGAACACTGAAGTTGATATTTGTATTCTTGTTACCTCCTATTCCCACAATCAGGAAAAGAATGTAGTGGCTCAGGGTCTCATGAGCAGATTTGGTGTGTGTGTACTACTCTTTGTTCTATGGCTTTATGCACTACCTCACATTCTCACAACCCGGTCTTTTTGTGTTTTCTTGATACATATATATTTGGTACTGGCGTTTTAAATAAAAGCAAAGTAGGTAGACTCTCTACCAATCGAGGGATCGAAGTATCACATCACCTAATGAAGATGTATTGTGGCAATTGCTAGTTATAAGTAACTTGCTCCGCTTAACTCAGAAGTATATGCATGCCCCATGTAAGTTCTAATGGAGAGTACCACCAATGTGTATGTTTCATACAAAATTTAAAAATGTAAAGTGTACATACCAATGTGAAAATCGTTTAAGTATCCATGGCCCAACTTTTCCTTTCATTTTTTTTCCACGAAAACAGTCCCTGAGGCACTGTTTTGTTAATCCCCAAGAGGAGGGTATTGAAGGGATTTATCTGACACCTATTGTGGTGTGGAATAATTCTCCTTAATCTCCATGAATCCCCTCCAAACTGAACAAGGCCCGATGTGGAGAAACCTAATCTAAATTGAAAATCATAAAAGTCCCACCTGTTCTTGATGTCATACAAGTGTACAAACCGAAACCATGTTCATTGTTCCACCTGGTCAGCGTGCTCGAATGCAGCCTTTTCTTGCCACTGCTCATCCTGGAGCCAACCAATTCCTAGTAAAAATCTAACGGACATATGCAACCATGCTATAGCATTACTGTTCTTCTAGTCCCCAATATTTTTCATGGTGGTAGAATTCACAGGCATGCATGGCGATGCCCAAGGCTGAGCCGATCAAAGCATAAAGCAGCCATTCAGAGATGCCTATATGGTGTTCTGCAAACAGTGAGAACAGCAGCAGAACACCATAGAGGAATGGGAAAAAACATCTCTATTGCCGTGAATAGGTCACACGAGGAGGAGCTTTCATCCCCGGTGCCTTTCATGCCCATGTTTGGCTGAGCATGGACTAATTAAAATTAAAAAAGGAACTTATCATTTGCCAGGCATGTGTGCATATGCATGTGTGGTAGCTGCTGATAATTTGCGCACTCTACCTGAGCAATAGTGTGACGTTTGCTATGTTGGAGATTTGTCAATGTAGGATTAGAGGGTTGCATAGAGATTTGTCACTCATGATATTTTTTTTAGCGTTATATTTAGATTTTAGGGTGACATGGAGAACAGAGGAAGATTTTCTATGTAAAATAATGTACTTCATGAATGATACTCCCTCCGTTTCACAATGTAAATCATTCTAGCATTTCCCACATTCATATTGATGTTAATGAATATATATGTCTAGATTCATTAAAATCAATATGAATGTGGGAAATGCTAGAATGCCTTACATTGTGAAACGGAGGAAGTAGTTATAAAATGGCCAATCAATTTAGGACCATTGGGAGTAGTATGAGAGGTACATGAATTGAGATGGTCATGGCTAGATAGCTGCCTCTTGATACCACAGTTGCAGTAAAAAGACTCTGCCTCCAGATAAAGTTTTAATATGCTGATCATTAACTGGCGAATTTGTAATTTGGCTTATGGAGAGAAAGACATATCCTATATGTTACGGCCTTAAATTCCAATCAGCTTTCCCATATCTATGTTTTCTTTTTCATACGAAAGCATCAAGTCATCCCAACCATTATGTTCTCTAATACACAGAAAGAGGAACCCGCTCAATGTAGAAAAACTTTGCTAGAAAAGGGTGAACCAAATTTATCGGAGTAATCAGAGTGGTAGAAAGTCCAAATAGGCCATATCAAGAGGCCTTTTATAGTACCTTCCACTAGGAGGTGGTAGTAGTGTAGTAGGAATAAATATCGCCGCTGATTTCTATGGTCAATTTAGTCATTTGTTTAAATTAGGTGAAAGGGCAATTAAGTAATCATTGGCAGGCCCTAAGAGCCTGTTTGGTTGGAGGGAGTTAGTGATGGGAATGGGAGTTTATGATATTTGGGAGTTTAAGTCTGTAGTTTGGTTGGAAGACTTGGGAATTCGAGGGGGTTTGGGATAGGGAATTAAGAGGTCCAATTCTCACCATGGCTTGTTTGGTAACTCGAGGGAAGGGGATTGAGAGTTTACACGAGGGAATTGATGATGAGATTAAGATGGGAATTTGATTTTTAATCCCAATATCTTGTTTGGTAGAGGTGATGGAAATTGATAGCGAGTTTATTTGGAGATTAGGTCATTAATAAAAACGGATGGCTGAGATTTGCTTAGAAAAAGTAAAGGAGGAATTCCCTCCCAATTACCTGCCCCTATCCAGGTATTGAAAAGGAGGGAGTTCGTTCCTCAATTCCCCATCCCCGTCCCACCAAAATTCTCATGTCTCCCAACCAAACAAAACAATTAATAGCCTCGTCCCTCTAAACTCTCAGTCCCTCCTAAAAACTCACTCCAACCAAACGGGCCACCAATCTCTTACCTGGGCAAGGCCTGTTAATTCGTGAGACATGTAGGGAATTTGATGTGAAACCAAACAAGGGAAGGGGACTAAAAATGTAACTCCTATGACTAATCTCACCATCAACTCCCTCTTGAAACTCTCATTCCTCTTCCCCTCTCTTGCCAAACTGGCCGTAAGGAGGACGGCCCAAACATCAGTCAATCGTTTCCATGGCCAATTCGCCGGGCATGGCGCACGGCGAGCACGGGCACGCGCCGCCGCCTGTTCGCCGTTCATCCCTTTCACTTCCAACCCCGATGTGCGCCGTCCTTTCACTACCAACAGCCGGTGCGCATCCTTGCGCAAGCCAACACTCGACACCACTCGCCCCGTCCGCCTCCTGACGCCGCGCTGCCACCCGTCGACCTAATGCGCCCGCGCGCCGGCGCCCCCTCTCGCTCTCCTTGCGCCCGGCATGAAGTGTTGATTTTAATATATCCAGAATTGTGGCATCAAGTGCTGATCTTGAACATACATGTTTTGCTCGCAGCTTCATGATGGATAATCCTCAAAAGCTATGAAATTCAGTCTTCATAATATACCAATTGATTATCTTGACTAGTCGCAAACAAAACCTGAAGATTCTGAACCTTATTTGTTTCCTGCGATTCTGCTAACTAATCACAAGGGATCTAAACCTTAATTATTTTCTGCAACTGTGCTTTCAGTTTAAGTAACTCTTTCTAAAGCAATTGATTAATTATTTTTCTTTTTATTTCATAATTGGACTGTATTTTTATAGACCCAAGAACAAATCACACCCTCTGCCAAACCTAAATTTTCAAAAATGCCACAACAATTTTTTTTTGCAGAATTACCATTCTACTACACTACTGCACCCTGTTACACTAGGTGCAGTAGCAACGTACATCCTCCGTTGGATCCCATCCTTGAACGGCCCACATTGATCCATGGGTACTTTAAAAAAATCCCAAATTAAGCGCTGAACAAGAACGGTAGAATAGTAGCCTCATTCTTACACAAGTATACCATGCCAACTTCTGCCGTACATCTTGTGCAGTAGATCCACCTTGTTGACTGATCTAGATTCATGATATCAACAGCTCATGTGGCATGAGTAACTAGTTTTACACAGATCGAGTCAACAGGATTTCTAGTGCCACCCATGCCTACAATTGAATTGGAAATGGAACATTCCTTTGTTTTCTTCATTGCAGCACACAAGAATATGGATTATTTCAACATAGAGCGCATGCGGAATTTTGCCTTATAGTAGAGGGGGCTGGACTGTGCGTGCTCTAGTGCTCGGGCAAGCTATATATATATATACCCGATAAGGTTGTAGTATATATATTTTTTTTTTGAAAAACATAACACGCTTTATTAAACGACAGCATTTAGGGGAATTGAATTCCCCAATACATCGTCCATAATAAACATAAGAGCTGGACCATCTTTAATAAGAGAGATCAACTGAAAATTGGAAGCAAACTTCCTAATGAAACTAAGCAGCAAAGAAGGAGCAAAACGACAGGGTACTGCGGCAATGCCGCGACGATTGCATCCAAGGGCCTCTAATGATGTGTACTCCGCTTGACGAACCGGTAAACCCCTTCGGCTGCCTCCATGGAAACGACACATACGAGAGGTTTGTTGCAAAGCCGTAGATTTTGGTGTGAGCATCACCTCTCTTGCTACAGTAAATCCCCCTCTCTCGACCCCTCTTCCTCCTTGATTCCGGCGGCCTCGTCGCCGGCGGCGGGAGGGAGAGGGGTCGCCCCCCCTCCCCTAGTATAGCTAAGTAGTCGGGCTAGTCTCGTTAGGTCGGGTTCTTCCCGTTTTCTCCTCGTTGGTGTGGTATGGAAGTTGGAGATGGAGGCGGATTCGACGCGGATGCAGCTCGTGATGGAGATGGCGACGCGGAATCGACCCGAGACGACGGCAGCGACGCGGATCTGGTCCGAGATGGTGGCGGAGGCTCGGTTGCGACCTGCGGCGGCAACAGCGGCTCGGATGCAGTCTGCGGCGGCGGCGGCGACTTGGTTTCGGTCTGCGGCGGCGGCGGCCTCACGGATGCGGCCCGTGGCGGGGGCAGACGCACTGACGCGTCCCGCGGCGGCGGTGGCAACGCGGATGCGGCCCGCGGCGGCGGCGGCCGTGCGGTTGCGGCCCGTGGTGGTGGCGGCCATGCGGTTGCTGCCTGCGGCGGCGTCGGCCGTGCGGTTGCGGCCCGTGGCGGTGGCGACCGTGCGGTTGCTGCCCGCGGCGGCGTCGGCCGCGCCGATGCTGCCCGTGGCGGCGTCGGCTGCGCCGTTGCAATCTGCGACGGCGTCGGTGGTGCAGATGTGTCCTGCAATGGCGTGGATGTGACTCGGATGATCTCCTCTTCTTCAACCTTCTCCATCGAGTTACCAAGACAGCATGTTCTTCGCCATCATCTTCGGATTAAGTCTTTGGTTGGCTGGATTTGGGGAAATTCTTCCTCTTTGTCTCTTGGCAGCAATAACCATGCAGGGTTTATCGTTCGGGTTGAGCCTAGATTGGATTTGCAACCTTAGTTTGCAGGTTTACAGTCCGAGCTCCTCAGATTCAACGATGAACTCCGAGGTTGTAGTATATAGTTGTTGGTATATTATTCTTTGCAACCAGCCAACCACACACAGCTACTCAGCTCCCCTGCTCTTTTCTCCTTTGTGCAACTCGCATATACTCCGCACATGTCATTAGCTAAAGACCATTCAAAACTCCATCAAAGGTAGTTATACGTACTTCATGTGTTTGTGGAAAGTGGGGAGCTTAGTTCAGATCATCAGAGAGTTCTTTAATTTTCCCGTTTTGTGCAGTTATTGCCAATTATGAGCTGTCTCTGGTAATAGGCTATCACAGTTTCAGCAAATCCCACGCACTGTACCGGGAGATTGTTTTATGTCTTGAGGTGATATCCACTTATTTTGTTATGTTACCTAAATAGTTATTAAAGCTTATTGAAAAAATTGATAAGATAGATTAATATGAGATATATCACTATGTAAACATGTAAGCTTAAATTCGACTTCTACAAGTTCTAACAAATATAACTGTGAATTTACATCAACTAATTTTAATTAATTTTCTTTTATTATAACTTGTAGGTTCTAAATTTGACCTTGTATGTTTTTTAAGTGATATATCTTATATTCCACTATCTTGTTATTTTTTCTTAATTTTTATAACTATTTAAACGCATGTAAGATATGAGGGGATGTTGAATAGTATAGGATATTCCTTCGAGGGATGAAAAAACCATCTCCCCCAATGAAAAATAGTTTTGGTCTATATTTTTTAATAAGCGCAATTGATTTTACTAAATCTTAAATTTTTAGATGCTTTCAAATCCCCTCTAAATTGGGTAAGACCTTGTTAAATTTTCCATGACTTTGATAACCACAAATTTTGTTATGCTTTTGATCCCAGCAAAATTTGCTAGGAGTATTAAATTTGCTTTGACTTGGATGTCCAAAATTTTGTCATTGTTAGAGAGCACACAGGGATGCATTAGTGTGCACCTCATTGCTCAAAAAGAATTTTCCAGCACGCAACTTAATTGTAATAGGATATATATATATATGCACTACACAAGCAGTACAAAATCCATCCGATCGATCGAGCCATCCAATTTTACATGGATGTATGCTAGATTCTACAGCAGATCACAATTAATTAATTGTTGTGTGCACGCATCCGTTTCATGAGATTGCTTCAAACGACGAGGCTTCCCGACGTCCTCATGATAAAGAATGTAATTAGCTCGAGGAGTATATGTATATATATATGGAGGATCGAGGCAAGTAGAAAGATGCGATCCAATGGTATTCAAAACTCTTCTGGCCGTAATTCTGGATATGTATCTTCAATAGCTCGCAAGATCAGCTACCACAGGGCACATGTGTATTGGTCCTCTCAAACCAAGCAAAATAACACTATTTTTCTCACCTATTTGTAGGCTGCAGCAGTTAGTCATCCTCACTAGTCTTTAACTCATCCTTCAATTTGGGACAATAGATATGAAGTACTGCCAACTAACCAGCATCACCTTATAGTTGCCCGCACTTATTACATATTTGTACATATTAGAAATGGTGTATAATATAGTGGTGTAGTATGTTGCTCTTTTACTGTCCAAACAAAAGAATGGAAGTGCTCTCACACAAATGCTTGATCAATTCTAGCATAAAATGGCTAGGGAAGGAAACCTAATGGTGGTGGCGAAAACAAAACCGCTTGTACAATGCCGTTTTATAAATTAACTTGTGTATAGGGTACACATGTAAATGATTTGCTCTACACATTTTGCACCTTGAAGATTCTTGGCCGCACTCCTCTGCAGAAAAAAGCTGGATGAAAAACCTTTCATTTCACAATGCTGCTGCTCTTCCCAAACCGAGTTTCACAGCACATAAAGCCAGATTCATGAAAGATTTGCGTAGTAATCTCTGATAGAGTAAATTGCACTAGCGGTTCTTAAACTGAGCTTTCACTTAGGTCCACGAACTTACAAAATGCGTATCGAGATCCCTAAAATTGGTTTAATGTATCATTCCGATCCAAAGTCTCATTTGACCGTAATCTTGCCTACATGGCATGCCACGTGGACAATGACATGTAATTTTGAAAAAAAAATAATGTCTCCCTTCTTCCACCCTCATCCCCTCCCCACCACCTTTTCTCCCCAATGCCAGCAGAGGGCCAAACGCCAACGATGCCTCTCCTCCCACTCCGCTCACCGCAGGCGGCAGCGCCGCCTCTCCCATCCCCGGTGGCGTGGCCTCTCTCTCTCTCTCTCTCTCTGCAGATCAGGTCGCCTCTCCCTTCCCTGACAAACACCCAGGTGGAGGGCGACGGTATTGGCAGTGTCAAGCTCTCCCCTCTCCTCACGACGGTCAGGGGACCACAGCGGCGACAAGGATAGCGAGTTCACCGGATCCGGCCGCAATCTTGCTGGATCCGGTCGCAACCTCGGCGGGTAGGTCGGCCAGTGGAGGCGATGAGTTCCGTACAGTGGAGGTTGACGTGATTGGCGGTAGCGAGCTCTGTAAGGCAGAGGAAAATGAGCTGAAGCTCTCTTTCCTCTCCTCACGATGGTTGGGGGACCGCAACGGTGATGAGGATAGCGAGCTCGCCGGATCCGGCCATAATTTTGTTGGATTCGGTCGCGACCTCAGTGGGCAGGTCTGTTGGTGAAGTGAAGGGTGACGAGCTCCGTGCGGTGGAGGGCGATGAGCTCCACGCTACATAGGTCGATGTGATCGATGGCGGCGAGCTTTGTGTGATGGGGGATGACTAGATTGGCGGTGACGAGCTTTGCATGGGGGAGTGTGATCTCATTGGGGAGCCACCACACCGCTCGTTGTCACTGTCTCCGTGCCATTTTCGTTGTCACCCAATGCCACTCATTCTCAACGCTTGAGTTGGAGGCAAAGACCGAGCCCCGCCACTGCTGTTGGTGTTGTCGTTGTCCCCCCAGCCTCCGCTCCGACGACGAGCTGACTTCGGCACTGGCGCCTCTGCCTCCGGTGGTAGGCACAGTCTCTCCCTCTCTCCCTTTGCCTGCCATGAATGCATCCAGAGGTGGAGGAAGGAGAGAAAAAAAGAGAAAGTAAAATTTGTGCCATGTCATCATTCACGTGGTATGCCACGTAGGTAAGACCACAGTCAAACGAGGCTTTGGACTAGAATGATACATTAAACCAAGTTTAGAGACCTTGATGCACGCGTTGTAAGTTCGTGTACCTAAGTGAAACCTTGTTACAAGTTTAAGAGCCGCTAGTGCAATTTACTCTTTCTAATATATACATTGTACTTGTATTCTATGGATATCCTGTCCCTTAGCATTCTCTGCATATAGCCCTTACTGCGCAGTTGTTCTGATGATGCATGGCAAAGATCTACGCCCATATCACTACTGGAGAACCAGTCAGTGAAAATTGTAAATCTCTCGGATCTCTTACGAACCGGGACTAACGTGGCCTTCCCCTTCAGTGTATCTTCACCTCATGAATAGGTCCTAGGAGCGGACACCAGGATTCCCATTACCTTCCATTCTCACGATCAGGAAAAAGAATGTTGTTATGACTCAGGGGCTAGTTGACATGTTGTATGCATATATGCTTATACTGAATATATATGTGATAAAGTGATCTGTTCTTTGTCCTCTCTCCTTATGCTAGCTCGCAACCCATTTTGCTATCTTGATCCATATTTTGCTGCTGGCATTTTTAATAGGCTGACTCAGCATGTATGTGTGACCAAAAAGTGTGAGACAACTAATAGAAGATGTATATGTGTGAGCATGTGGCATCTGCCAATTATAAGTGCATGCCTCCACCAGAAATTTAAAATTTCGAAGCCTACATATATACTATTCCAAGTGAAAGCTCTTGTGAAATTTCTTTTAATTGAGAGTTAATTATTAAGTTCAAATTTCTAAACAATGGGACCAGGGTACCAGTAAAAAAAACAAAAACAAAAACAGACTGCATGCGTTCAAAGTGCACGTCAGCACTGATCAATGTGAATGAACGCATTTACTCGTGGTCCAGCTCGCAGTGTAGGATCCGCCCTTCCCCTTCACACCAATTTGGTGTCCCTCGGCCCTTCACCGTATCCAGGCCCTACCAGCCCACGGTACATCGGGCCAGAGATGTTAAACTAGTCAAGCTTTGATACCAATTGTAGGATCGTAAAGGGTCTTTCCCACCCCAAAAGCTAGTTGTTGAGGTGAGGGGCTCCCCCACTTATATCTTAGGTTCTTTACCCTTCCATAACCAATGTGGGACTATTCAACACGCATGAGTTTAGCTACTCTAGCCACTGCTGGCTAATCCTTGTTCTGGTGCGTGCCAATTCTAAGTACAATTTTAATGGGATAAGAAATTAATTATCGATGCTCGTCTTCCCAAGTTCCCATCACCGGAGTTCGTCGTGATAGAAGAATTCACGGATAAGCACGACGGCGTCCAAGACCAAACACCGGCGTAGTGCACGGATGCCAATCTTGTTCTCTGGCTGTCCCTCCATCTGTGTACAGTGCGTCCGCCATGCCACGGCTGATGGCCGCGAGAGAACAGCAAATTTGCCCTGAATTGATCATCGGAGGAGGGGTTTTCATTCCCAGTGCCTTCCATGCGGACCATGCCCATATGATCTAGAAGAATGTTAGATGGTGCTTGAGATATGTGTGTACGTAGCTGTGTGCTCTGGTTTGCACTCTTTCGCTCGTGAATTAATGTGCCTACTCTCTTTGTTCTGCTATCTCGTAAACGCCCTTTGGTTGGTGCTCTCTCTCTCTCTCTGTTCCATGTTTTTCCTGCTGTCCATTGTGTCAGCATTAACTAAGAGCATCCATAATGGTTATCTATAAAACTCTCTATAAGAGATCCATGTCAGCATATTTTTCTACTTGAAAGATATTAAATAAAAAGAGAGAGCAAAGCTATCTAATAACTTAGAGATAGTTTATAGAGAAAAACGAGATAATACATGAGAGAGCTATAGATACCCATGTAGACATACTATTAAGGTGGTTTACTATTAATCTAGTCTATTGCTGAGATGTACATGTTTTATAGAGAGCATCTTACTTTACCATTGCGGGTGCTCTAAGAGCAGATACAATAGCAGGCTATAAGTCAGCTGCAAACATATTTTAAAAAGATAAATCAGGAGAGAGAAGAGCAACGGGCTACAGATTTGTAGCCAGCTGTAGTACGGACTCCAAGACGCAGTGTGTCTATAACAGGTGGGACTAGGTATTAATAGTGTTGTATGTAACTATTGTATGAATGAGCTATTAGATTGGCTATAGATGAATTGGAGCTAGTAGTTGGCTATACTATTGAACTTGCTCTAATACTCCTCCGTTCCATAATATAAGGCACAACTACTTTTTTTAGATGTTCCATAATATAAGGCATGCATGCATGCATACAATTAATTATGACTTTTTTAAATCCTCCACCATCAAGATCTCTAATTCTATTGGATGCATGCATTATATTTATTAGGATGATTCAAACTAGGAGATGATAATAATTATTTCTTAGTCTTTGGGTTAAGGGTGGTTGTGCCTTATATTTTAGAATGGAGGGAGTACTCCCTCAGTCCTAAAATATAAGCATTTTTATCCTGACACGGCCTCCGAGATATCACTTTGACCAACAATATCTATCAAAATAAGATGCTTTAAATAAAAAGAGTTACATATTATGATAGTTTGTTTAATGATAAATCTAGTAACATCAATTCTACATTATTGATTTTTTTTAATTTTTTTGCTATTAATAGTTTAAGTTAAAAATGTTTGACTTATCACTATGCTAAAAATGTGTCACGCCCCGAACTAGCCCCGAACGGAACTAGCCCGTGACGCTCCAAATTAACCTGTTAATCGATACCAATCCCAGGAAACAGTGCTGGTATCACAGGGAGACAGAATATCACAGCAACAGTGGTCTCTTTATTAAAGAGTAGAAGTACAGCCATGTTGGGCTGCGAACAAATCCCGAGCTCGTAACTGCATTACAAAAGGAAAAGCGGAAGCCAAGACTTGGACCAAACATCACAGGCGCGACTTGGGAACTAGGCCGAAACCCTAAAACACATCGTAACCGACTTGCTCCTAGAAGAATTGATTCAAGGTTAGCACCCGGCCAACAACCTTAAAACGGCCAACCGGGCCTGGCTGATCCCATCAACCGCAGATTTACCAAACATCAAACCCATTCCACAGCAGCAATTTCACAAAACAGTAGTCAAACAAAACTACGCTAGGAATCACCTCACATCCGCCCGTGACCGTGGGCACGGCTGTTCGAACAGTTTAATAACCTCTGCAGAGGGGGTACACTTTACCCACACGACATTACTAACCCGGGTCATCCAGCCCGTGCAGAACGGCCACGTCTAGAGACCTTAAGGCTTTCATGACAAGGCATTTCGAAAGCCGACACAGGTTCAAAATATGCCAACGAGAGGGGTCCCAGACCAACACCAGATTAGGTCCCAGACCATACTGTGCCAGGAAACCCGGGGGTTCTCCCCGGCACCACCCCGTTGAATCCACATGTCTCTTGGCATCATGGTTCGCCCGATTAGCTAGTTACTCAGCTAGGGGTGTCCCATTCCACCCATGTGGTCGCACTTGTCTTATGTTCGGATGAAATTCCAAGGAAACGGTCCTTAAGTGCAAGAGCGGGAAACCGTACTCCCGGTACATTCCCCGGTCCGCGATTTTGGAAATTCATTTAGTTCGCAAGCACCGACCCAGGTGTCGGGTTTTCCAAGTCTTTTGTAAAACCCAAGTTTTACCCATCGCTGGATGTTTTATATTTGAGGGGAGGTGTTCCGATGCGCGTGCCCGAAGGCCCGTACATCGAAGCACAACAGTCGACAAAGGAGGGTTAAGTGTTCAATAATTCACGGAGGGTAATTGCAGCAATTAGGATTGGGGGCCGGCAGGCTATCTCGCAAGCCGCGGCCGAATTACTTGTGTAGATCCTATTCATGCAATATTTGCGGAAAAGAAATACTTAGATTTAAATTATAGGTGCAAGATGATCAAAGGTGACTTGCCTTGCTCGAGACCTTGAGCTTGATCCTCGAAATCCTCGCACTGCGGGTCTTTGGGCTCCAAAACTACACGCGAAACGGGGCAACTCAACAAACGGCAAAAATAAAGCCCTATTATTGACGTCTAAGCTGCCATTAGAAGATCTCGAGATTTGAGGAATTTTGGAAGTTGAACGGAGTCAAACGGACATACGGTTGAGAAGATATTGAATTTCTAAGATTATTGGATTTTTGATCTAAAGGAAAAGGATTTATTTAAATCCTTTTTGAGAAAAGAAAAGAAAAGAAAGAGGGAGGGGAATTATACTTCCCTCGGGCGGCTAGGGCGCGGCCCGAGAGAAAGGGGCGGCTTGGCCGAACTTAACGGGCTGGCCGGCCCGAGAAGGCGGCCCAAGGCGTGCGCGCGGGCGGGGAGGAGAGAGAGGGAGCCGGTGGGCCGGGTCCATCTCGCGTGGTCCCGAGTGGGACCCGCTTGTCGGCGGCTCGGCTCACCGTGACCGAGGTGCACGCGGGGCGTGCTAGGGTTTGGGAAGGGGAGGCGCGGCGCGCGCGGGGTTCACGAAGGACGCGGTGCGCGGCGGGCCCACGCGTAGCCTCACGGCTCACCGTGGACCATGCGCACGGGGAGGGTGGAACGGAGGGAGCGGCTGACCAGGTCAGCCGATTCGGCCGTGCCGAGGTGGCACCGACGTGGCGCCTACGTGGCTGCCACGCGGGCCGTCTGGAGGAAGATGAAGGCGCCGACCGCGAATGGACGGCGGGCGGCGGCAGTTTCTCCGGGACGCCGTGCGACGACGAGGAGCGACGGGGTGTACACCGGAATGACGAGGGGGAACGAGAGGGAGCGAGCCAACGGCTTGGATTCGCCGGAGGGAGTTCGTCGGCGGCGGATTGCGGTGGCGGCCACCGGCGGCGAGAGAAGAGGGGAACAACGGCGAGACGACTAGGGTTCGATTCCTCCGGACTAGAGCATCTACACGACCTCGGGATTGCATTCCTTGCGCCGGATTAGGAGGAAACGCACCGAGGGTGGCCGGCGACGAGAGGCGCTACCGAGCTCGGGCGGCGACGGCGGCGAGCACACAGTGGGCGGCGGCAAGGCTTGGGGCGGCCAGCTAGCTACGGGGAGGCTACACAAGCTTCTATCGAAAGCTAAGGGGAAGAGGGGGAACAAGGAGGGAGAACGGGGAGATGCACTACCGTGCGGGACGGGGCGCAGTGACGATGGGCCGACGGCACGGGAGTGATCTCTCTGGCCTCGGGCCGGGGAAGCGGAGGAAGACGATGCGCCCGAAGTCCCCTTCACGCGTCCTTCGCACGCACCAGCTCTCCCGGTGCTTTGCGATGAACGGCGGAGGCGAGATAGAGGGGCGGCAATGGCTCGGTGGTGGTGAGCGAAACGGGAGGAGGAATCGATGGGAGGGCACCTTGGTTAAATAGGAGGCGATGTCGGTTTGGGAACCGACCTAGGGCGGTCAAGGGAGCGAGCTAGCGCTCGGCGGTCGCGGCCAAAATGGCGACAAGGGGGGAGGTGACGCCGGTGGAAGAGAAAAGGGAAAAGGAGGAGAGAAAGGGGGGCTTGCCCCTTGCCACTTTGGGAAAAGGAGGAGGGAGAGGGCAACGCGGCAGAGGGAGGAGGAGCTCGGCCTCCATCCCTTGGGAGCTAGCGCGCGGAGGTGGCGGGGCCGGGTCGATGACGACGGCGATGATGGCGGACCGGTTTGGAGCAGAGCGGCAACACGGGCGGCAGACGCGGGGCAGGCGCGGCAGGTGCTGACGGCGGCGGCGACTGGCCGGTCGGCCACCACGGCGTGCGCGCGCGGGAAGCAACGGGGCGACGCGACGATTTGGGCGGCGTTGGCGGGAAGCGGCAGCGAGGGCGGAGGGCGCTCGGCTCGGCGTCGGCTCACGCGCACGCGCGCGCGTGTGGCGTACGAGTAGAGCGAGGGAGGGGAGAGCCGAGGGAGAGGCGCTCGGCGCGGCGCGGCTCATGCGCACGCGCGCGCGGCGCACGGGCAGAGCGAGGGAGAAAGGAAGAGAGAGAGAGAGGGAGAGAGAGATGGGCCGAGAGGAAATCGGCCCACCGAACCTGAGAGAAGCAAAATAGACTTTTGCGGAGGAATTCGATTTGGGAAGGGAAATTAAGATTAGGGTTTGGATTTGATGATAGGTCGGGGATTCGAGATCCGGAAAGGCACGGAGACTGACTGCAAGTGAAGAAACAATTTTCGCAATTAGGGTTTTTAGAATTTAATTTTTTTCCCGCTAGGCGTCACGACAGAACGGGCGCTACAAAATGCTTATATTTTGAGACGGAGGGAGCAGTACACTACTGGAAAAACAATTTTGTAGATGAGGTACTTCTATTTTTCTATGGGGAGAAAATTTTTTCAACCACCAGCCCACCTGTGATGATATACGTACTAAATCATCGCACTTAAATCATTTCCAAAAGAGATGTGATCTATGATGTTCAAAGAAAAAACCGCACAGATTTTAAAGAAAATGAGAAACCCAGATTAAAAGTTAGTTAACAGCATAAACATCATTTATAAAGGGTTATTTCGTGCATGAGGGAGTTTTAATCTCTGATCCTATCAGTCCGAATCCCACATCAAAGCTTCGGCAACTGTTTCCTGCTCGCCGCCGTCACAATGATGAACACCTGGTGCCTGGCCATATGGCATTTGGATCTATCGCGCTACAAAAACTTGGCCGTTGAGCATCCCAAACTCCAATCATTCTCTCGCTTACAATCATCCAGCTATTGTTGGCACTGCACCATGTGATCGAGAAGCAAGCATCAATGAGTTCATTAGCTTTTCATTTATATGGAGCATGGCGACGGCTTATGTCACTGATCTTGGCAGCAAAATTGCGCCATGGCCGCTGATAGCCTGCCACCAATATTCAAGAAACAATAAGGAGCCACAACTGATGTGCTAGGCGCCTAGGCCTCAATGTTTTAAATAACGGGCTAAGATATTTAGCGGTTAGCTTGTCAAACAGCTATAGCGGGCTAAATGGAGCTATAACGGCTAAATTATACATGAGAGCAAATAATTAAAACCTTTCTAAAACAGCTATAGCGGGAGATAGCGGCAGCTATAGCGGGAGATTTAAAACCATGCTAGGCCTACGTGGGCGGGCTAGCATCGGAGGCGGAGAAGAACGAGAGAGAGGATGAAGGGCAGTGACTGAATGAATGCATACGGGCTTGAGACAAAATTACCCTTGATAAAAAGTTTTAGGCTGTTAATTACCATCTAATCTGGGCCTCTCATATCATTTAAAATCCATGCAGATTTTTCTTTAAAGAGCACAGAAGCACATATCTTTTCAAAATATTTTAATCCAAATCCATCCATCGCTTATGCATCATTTAAAATATATTCATTATATATTCTGCAGCAAACCACGACGAGCCATGTAGTTAACAAATATTTTCATGCAAACACGTATATAAATTACACGAGGGTCTTTCCAGAGATCAAGAACTACCACGCTTTTTCGTGCTAAATTATTACCCTGACATTAAAAAGTGTCCGAACTACGGAGAGGCACCAACGATTACACTAGAAAAGTTTGGTACATTCTCGATGGAAAGAAACCATCGTATACAATCAAATATTTTGTCGAAGGCTGCTGCGAACTGTTGGTTTACAAAACACCATCAAAGTACTTGCGCATTCGCACGATGAAGATCACCTGTTTAGACACCCTGTGGAGCCTTCAGCTGATGAGGATCGCAGCACGGACCGGAGAGCCAAGAAGCCTTGGATGTCGAAGCATCCTAGAGAGGTGTCGTCGATCTTGTTATTATACGCTCTCGTCGTTGTTGTGTACAGCCAAGAAAAATTAAGCTCCATTAGCTTGTCCTGTGTGTAGAAAGGGATACTCTGAATCTGCGAGCTTGCGAACCCGTCACCAATTATTTCCCGATTACTCTCAATCCCACAATCCAAAACTCCAAATCCCCAGCAAAGTGAAGATGTGTGTGTGTGTGGGTTTTTTCCCTGTGGACTTCTTTCTTTTTTTGCAATTGTAGAATATTTACTTTCCAAGTAAATCAACTGCAGTAGTTCTCGTGCCGAGGACAGCACTAAAATAGCCATGCGGTAAAACTCAAAGTTTCACTGAATTTGATCTCTTATATATGAGGACTGCTATATATAATGGCACAGTAACTCTGCCATAATTATTAATGTATGTCTTTTTTTTTTACAATGACGTACTATCTCCGTTTTTTATATACTATGACGTCATTGACATTTTAACCAACGTCTAACTGTCTTATTTATTTTTTTATGCTAATATAAAAATATTTAAGTCATGTTTAAAGAAAACTTGATAATAAATTAAGTCATAGTAAAATAAATGATAATTACATAAAATTTTTGAACAAGACAAATGGTAAAACATATTTAAAAAAATTAACGGCGTCGTGTATTAAAAAAAACAAAGAGAGAGTAGCATATAGGAAAAAGTACAAATTACCCCCCAAATTATCATGGTTGACCGAATTACCCCCCTGAACCACAGTTGCAAACATTTTATACCTAGAACTTTTCAAACCAGATGAATAACCCCTAGCACAATCCAGAGCAGTTTTGATCTTACGTGGCATACACGTGGTGGTCTACTCAACTAAAAAATAATTAAAAATAAGTGGACTCCACCGGTCAGCTCCTCTATCTCTTCTCCCACCTCCTTTCCCTTCTATCTCCATCTCTCTCCACATGTCTCTCGCTCTCTCCCTCTCACGAAAAGCCAGAATGGCAGTGGCGGCGGCGGCAGGTCGTTGGGGGAGATAGCGGCGGAGGCGGCATAAGGGGAAGCCGCCGGGCTAGGGCGGCGAGCAGCAACGCTGCTGCGTGCGTTGCCCGGGCGCCATCACCATCTCGAGCTTGGTGAGGGCGTTGGAGGCAGCAGCCGGTGGGACACGCCAAGGAGGATGACGGAGGCAGCGTTGCGGGGAGGGCGTGGGAAAGGGAAGGGGAAGGGGGTGGCTGCAGCAGCGCTAGCGTGTCCAATTTCTTCAAATCCGGCGTGCCCGAGCTCTGCGCCGCTGCGATGGTGGGGAAGGAGGATCCCGCCGCCGTCTCTACCGCTGTGGCCATCGGAGCCGGCCGAGCACTGCCCCCGCGTGTAGTATGCCGTGTCCTCGTCGGGAGACCAGCCTGCCGCCAGCAGCTGCCTCCGCCCTCTCCGGCATGTCCGAGCTCCGTGCCGCCATGATGGTGGGGAAGGAGGATCCCGCTGCCGTCTCCGCCGCCGCCTCGCTCCTCGTCCCGCCGCCCTCGTCGCTGCCGCCACCATGAGAGCCGGCGTGTATCGCCACTTCTATTACAGAGAGAGAGAGAGAGAGAGGAGGGGCAGAGAAGGAGGAGAGAAAAAAGCGCTGATAGGTAGGCTCCACCTATTTTTATTTGTTTTTGCTGACTGTATCGCCACGTAGGCTGAAAACCGCTTCGAATCAAGTTAGGGTGGTAATTTATCAAGTTTTAAGAGTTTGGGGTGTCAAATGTCCGATATTGTAGTTTAGTGGGGTAAGTCGTACTACCACAATAGTTTGGGGAGTAATTCGTACTTTTTCCTAGTATATAAGAGCTCAATAGCTTCAACTTCATTGTGAAGACAAGCTAAAGCGAGGTGCCTATTTATGTTGACTCTCCACCGAGTGAACATCAGTCAAAGTTAATTTCTTTAAACAACTATAATTGACGATGTAGGTGTTGGACAGAGAATAACGCCAAGGTATACAGATTAATTATCCATCATGAAAAAAATAATTTAAAGCTACAATGTGACAATCTTGTATAATTTTGGATGACCCTCCATTTCCTTGTCGTGAAAATAATCTCAGCGGGAGAAAGCTAGCTTTTTGGTGATATCCGGTCTCTTGAGAAATTACCTTCAAATTTCGTAACAACGAGACACAATCTAAAGAATGAGACAAGTGTAAACCGCCAGGCGTTCTTGACGTGTATGGCATACACAGGCCGTGTTCGTTGTCAATCTGCGCAGCTCGCGAAAATTAATGTACCTTCTTGCAAGAGTTCTAACAACATCATCGTTCCAACGTGCAGCAGTGAGGGGTGGCAAAAGAGCGGCGAACGTAATCAACATGTATGATTTAGCTGCACGCCAATGTCTCAACACGACGCTGCTTGCTGAACTGCTACAAGTCCGTTGCGGCAAACTTCCTGCCTGTGCGGAGAAATATTGAAACATAGTACTTCTGACAAGGGAGAGAATGATAGTGGGATTCCTAGGGCCACCCATGCCTAGCTACAGTCGAATTGGATATGAAAGACGTATTGGCTAGTCTTCTGTGCCGCAAAGAGTTTCTCTAGCTAGCTGCTTTCGAATTTGTTTGCAACGCTGGTCAGTTATAAGCACCGAGTCAAGAAACTATCCAGAAAACAAATAGAGTACAACCACATTTCTCGAATGGATATAGACCCAGCACACTAGGTAACTTGAGTGGAACGGCAGCCTAGTCATGGTTGGTTCTGTTTGTGATGTTGTGGAGAAGTGTTGTGGTAATTAATAACATCAAAACCTAAAATGCACCCTAATATAACCTAGATACCCCAACTGGACATCTCGCACAGTCCATAGGGCGACTAGCTAGCTAATGAGGTCCAACGATATTGGTGGATTAACTTCTACGTCCAAGTCGTCAACTGTCACACCCTAAAGTTTCCCCTTCCTAGCCTTTAATTCAATAACTAATAAATTGCTACAACAAATTGATTAATTTAACCTAGAGCTAATCCTCAATTAAAAGTCCTACTTAATAAGTGGAAATGGCTTGGTGGGATTTTTCTTGAGTTCCCCTTTCTAAAATACATTATCAGGATTTTTAGTGGAATTTTCACATCAAAGAAAATAATTTAAATAAATCAAAAACGATTATCGGAATTGAATTAATTTGAAATCCTTTTCTTTCTCTTCATCGGCCGTTGTGCCGCTTCCGGCCCAACTCCCTCTCCCCGACCTACCCACGCCCGACACCATGCCCCTACTTGCTAGGCTGGTTGAAGGTTGTGGCCCAGCAAGCCACCCGTGCCGCCTCCGTACTAGGGACGCCGACAGGTGGGGCGCACCTGTCGGGGTTGTCTCCAACCTCTAGCCGAGAGGGGCAGGGATGATGTCAGCCACGCCGTCGTCTCTGGCACACCTTTCGCGCCCCAAACGCCGACGTCCTGCACCTAGCCGCACGTGCGCACCCCACTCCGCGCATCCCACCTATTGCCTCCTTGTTTTTGAACCCAAAATCAAGCTCGGCGCCACCATTTTTCCTCCTCCCACTGCGCCGCCTCCGGCCACTACTCACCACCACTAAAGCTGCAGCCGAGCCACACCGTCACCGCCACCAGCTTCGTGAGGTCAAGGAGCCCCTCGGCCGCCACATGATCGTTCCATTCCGCCACCGGAACCCGCCTCTCCCAAGATGCCGGTGAGCCTCGCCTTTCCTTTCCCTCTCCAGCCGACAATGCTCGCTGCCGCGTAACCCCATTTTCCCTCTAAACTCCCCCTTCGTCTTCCTTAGGTCACACTGGAACCCATCCACCGCCTCCACCGTCCTCCCCATCACTAGATTGCCGCCGTCGATGCCATCCCAGAACCGCCGCTGTTTCCACCTTGTTGTCGTCGTTCTCGCGCTGCATCTCGCCGTCATGAGCCCTCGGTGAGCCGCACCTTCCCTTCCTCTTCTTCCACTGCCGCTCCGCACGCTCGCCTCGGGCCGCATGTGCTGCCGCCACCCAGTCGAGACGGCAAGCCACTAATTGCCACTTCACTACAGTCCAATTTGCCCCTCGGCACATCGGGGCCGTCCACCTCGCTGTCCGTGTGGCTACCTCGTCGGTGCCACGTGGTGCACCTGTCCCCGACCCGATGGACTCGGTCCACAGTGCACCGCCCGCCTTGCATCGCTGACGGGTTGGGCTCACTTGCTGGTGCCCGCCTCCCTCTCAATTTCATCAGCCATCAGGTTTTAATGCGCATTAATCCATTAATTTTTTCTATTATTAGTAAAAGCACAATGAATATTTGATAATTCATCCGAGCTCCGTTTAAGCCCATTCAAATTGTAGTAAATTCATAAAAATGCCTCAAATCCATTAAAAATGGTTTTGTTCTATGTTTTTTAGACTTGTAGCTTATTTTTCTTTGTGTGGTTTGTATGTCACTTAGATTCTGTTGGTTCAAAAGTTCCCGTTTACTTTGAAGTGGTTGTAGGGGTTGCAGCAGCACTTTGAGTAAGGCAAGTCACGCATTCTCGTTGAACATATCGTACCTATTTTGCAAATGTCCCGCTTTCTATTAAATTTGCATTGTTTTATAATGTCACGTGGGGTGGTTTATTTTATCTCAGCCATAGCTTGATCACCTTGTATCATTGATAACTTGTTAGTATGACTAGATGTTAATTTAGGAAATGCTTAATCATGGTCAGATCAAACGCTCACAATTGGAATCTCTCATATATCTTATATCTTAGATTAATGATGACTTTGGACATGGATCACCATGGTATTAATTTAAAATATTTTCTTTTTTAGCACCGAAATATGCTCCTTACGAAAGATTCTAACACCTGAAATTACAAGGTAGATTAAGCAACAAGAACGAGAAAAAAAAATCAGAACCCAAATTTCGGACTATGGATGGAAACAAGAAGACCTAAGGGAGTCAGCATGATGCAAGGGCAAGGCGTGTGTGTCCTGCTGGCCGCCACTGCTGGTTGCATGTCATCGAGATGGGAGACGGCGCAGATGGGACTTGGGAGATGCAAATCACGGTCAGGGAGGAAGTAGGGGAGAAAGTGCCGATGCGGAACAAGATGAACTGTGAAGGAAGAGGAAACAACGCGAACGCGGCGTCGCCCTCGCGGCCCCGCCTGTCTATCCACGTAGAAACCATACCGATTGGCTGAGGATGGGAGTTGGGTGGGATTAGTGATGGCCCCCCTCTGCGGTCTTAGGCGGTCGCACAACTCACCTAGGCCTAGAGCCGGCCCTGATAATGAATGAGTTAAAGTTCTTTTCTTTGTATGAATAAAGAATTATTATCACTAGTTTTCAGTTATTTGTCCATTAAAATTATTTTCTTCTTAAGAGAGTGTGGTCATTGAGCTGAATATATAACCGTAGTTAATACAAATAATGATAACACAATAATACGGTTGTTAATAAAATAACGATGGTAGAAAGTCAGGGTGCTTAATGAAATAACGATAGCAGAAAAACACCGTCTTTCATAAAATAATGACCAGAAGAAAATTGCATGCGTGGTTGTTAATACTATAAACGACGTAACCTTTAGCGACCACTGAAGATCACATTTTATGATCGTTATTGACCTTTAACGACTACATTCGAACTTTTAACGATCACATTTGCTATCATTAATAATCGTTTCACCAGTAGTGCGATGTGGTAGGTTTTTATTGCCCTGCATGTTGGCTGTGCCGCCTAACACAATGCCATGGTTTTTGACTCTTCTGTAAATTGCCGACGCCTCTCGATCCTAAGGAGCATATTCACACGATGGATGCCGCAACTAGTGTGGACTATACTTGCTGGATGCCCTGTAACTTTGCCCCAACTGTTGTGACTAGCTGTGGGATCGGTGGATACTCCCATCTCCCATTATATCCTTGTAACTTGTTGCATCTATGTATTGGTTGCCTTTAAGGCCATTGGTCCAGGCATTGCTCTATTTTTTTTAGTTCAATTTACTAGCTAGTAGTTTGGAGGAAATAATTTACTACCGACTTATTAGCGCTGTCTCAAAATGCTAAATGCTCATAACTCGACTTTAGAGAGATCACGTAGCGTGTTCTAACAAAATATACAAGAGATACTTCTTTTGAAGAAAAATATATATGTATAAGAGGTCCCATGATGATGTCGTATTTCAGTCCCATGGAAAGATGGACATTAAGTTTTGCCCTCAGTGAGAAACAGTTCAAAATAATACCATCGTATAGTACAAGCCAATTGTCTAAAAAAAAGCTTTTCGTAAATCCAACTTCGTTAGCCCTGTCCCAATTAAATGCCCTCAGATTGCTCGCTCTGCAGCTGGAAGATCCTCCTCCTTTCACGGTAGCCACCACCGGATGCTGTGCGAGAAATGGCATCTCAATGGAACCTCTGTATCTCGAGCCAAACATCCAACAGCACGCACAAACCATCATCATTAAACGGGTTTCAGTCTATCTCCAAACAAGCTCTTCATTGCACGTAGGAAATGCCAATGACATGAGCGACAAAATCAAACCATGCATACAATCGTAGGATCAATCAAGCAAAGAGTACTCTGTACAGTTTGCAAGGGTGAATGTGCATCCAATACGCGGTGGTCGCGAGGTGAGATCAGCATCAAGGCGCACAACCAATCGGTGGATGTGAGCTCACCTCACCCAGACTGAACCTGATAGGTGGTGGCTCAGCAGCCGCAGGCGTTGGAAGGGCGGCGAGCGCGCACCCAAGAATCGGTCATGAGCTCACCGGATCCAGACTGGATCTGACGGGCGGCGGCCGTGGACATGCCCTACAGCGTGTAAAACCACAGGGAAGCTCTCTGCATCCATTTTGACATGCTGCATTTGTACTTGACAGATGCCCGGTCCCTCGTCAGTCTCAGCGGCGCTCCAAGAAGCTGATAGATGTATTCCTGTGACCTTCCATTCCCAACATCAGGAAATGCATGTGGCTCCGGGCCTCAGGAGCAGATTAATTTGGTGGGTGTGTACTACTCTTTGGTCTCTGGCTTTGTGCTTGCTCACAACCCTTTTGTGTTTTCTTGATCCATATATATTTGGTACTGGCGTTTTAAATTTGAAACTTTTAAATTAAGACAAGCTATGTTCACTATATATCTACCGAGTGATCACCTAAGATGTATATGTGGTAACTAATGAATATTAAATAACTTGCTCCACCTAACTTAGTAGTATATGCCCCAGGTATATTATGATGGAGAGTACACCGCGGCACCTAGCCTTGTTGCAAAAATAATGAAGGATACGCAATGACATGCACTGTAGGACTTCCCTAGGGGTGTTTTTTTTTATCACTATATTCAAGGAAATAGCACAATTTCGTACTGATTCCTTTAAAAAGAAACATCAAAAAATTAAAATTGTAAATTAATCTTTTAATTTTCCATGATCTACTCCTTTTCCATAAACCCTTTCCTTCCCTTTTTCACCAAAATAATCCCCGATAGGGAGAAACTCAATCTAACTAAATTGAAAATTAAAAAAACCACCACCCTTTTCTTCATGGCATACATATGTACAACCGTGCTCATCGTCCAAGCTGTCCAGTGCGCACTAATGCGGCCTTTTCTTGCCACTCCAACTCTCCAACTCAACGAAACAATTCCCAGTACAAATCTAACGGGCATAGGAATCCATGATATAGCATTATATATGGTACTTCTAATCTCCAAATTTTTCCGTGGTGCAGTGGTAGAATTCACAGGCTTGCATGGCGACACCCAAGGCCGAACCGATCTAAAGGCCTAAGACAGCATCCGTTCAGAGATGACTCTATGTTGTTCTGCTTCTGCTTTGGACGTGCTCTCTCCATCAATAAAATTTGTGTCGGTCCGCCAGCAGTAGCTAATTGATGGCAAAAATCATCGCTGTTGCCGTGAATAGGTCACAAGAGGAGGGGCCTTCATCCCCGGTGCCTTCCATGCCCATGATCTAGAAAACAATTAATGTTGTGGGTGACACTATACAAGCTAGCGATGTGTGTACCGTGCCAGTTTGCACCTCTTTGCTTGTGACCTTGACTACATTCTCTGCGGTCCTTAAAATGTTGCAAGTTCCCAAGAGATCAGTAACTGGAAGAGCAAAGCAAATGGTTGGTATTTAAACTTATTCGGTTCGTTGTGTCACTTATGTCTCCGTACTCACGGAATGTAAATGGTTGGTCGTTAAACTTATTCGGTTGGTTGTGTCACTTATGTCTGCATATTCTGGAAATATAGAATTAGCATCTCAAAAGTTTTTTTTAGCCCATCACTGGGTCAAACAGCTGCAGACTCACTCCACGCGCTGACGTGGGGTCATTCAGAATTTCGGCACACCAATTGCTCTAATTCTATGCCTCCATCGGCTCCTTAATTTGATTGCATTGCCGCTATGTATGGGTGCTCGAGTTCATCAACTCTCGCACGGCCTTTTGGTACATATTGATAGAGACATCATGTTGTTATTGAAACTTTTAGTAGTTGCATGTTTATGTGTTCTGGCCAATATAAATTCAATAGAGATTTCCGCTCTAATTGTTTAGTGACCTCAGGTATACAATATTGTCTTATGAAAAAAAAATTTATCAAGAAATGTCAATTGAATAGAACATTGAACAATTGAGATTATATTTTACATTTTCTTGGCAAAGCCACACTAAATTCAGGTCGAATTGATCATAACTACATAAATCTTTGTCGGCGCATGGAACGAATTGGTGATCGCGTTTAGACCAGTGATTGACAGCAGAAACTAATATAAGGTGCTAATTCTATATTTTTAAAGTACGGGGACCTAAGTGACAGAACTGAAGAGCTAACTCTGTGCGGTCTATTTTCCCTGTCACATGTAAAAAAGAAAATAAAATACAAAGGTAGTATCGATCATTCAACGAACACATTTCTGGAAGGTGTAGCATTGGCATAACATATACTCTCGTGTGTACTCCTAATACGTGCACACGTGGAAAAGAGACAACCTCACCAAAAAGAAAATGAACCGAATTTCTCAATAATTAAGAACAGGATAATATGCTGGCATGATATTATGCAAATAATCTCTCTATATATATATATTGAAAATCCTCCTTCCTTATTGGAATACGTTATATATATAGGACATATATACCAACGCCAAGAATTAATTAATGTGTGTTTCTGACTAAGCAAGAAAAGCTTAATGACAGCAACTGTAAGGATGACAGAGAAGCATACCTCTGCCGTTTCAATTAGGGCCCTGTCTAGTTTCACCATATTCTCAACTTTTCATTACATATCGCATCGAAAACTTTTCTACACATATAAATTTTTAACGTTTTTTTCTAAACTCCCAACTTTTTTCAAACTTCTAAATTTTTCAAGAAACACACCCTAAATGTATCTCTTGGGGCCGTGCTTATGATTTGTGGATTGCTCAGCATTCATGGTAGCACACGTGCCCACTGCACACGCTGCAAAATGAAGATGAGCACGCTTCAGGCTTTCGCGTAAGACAACAGGATTCCTAGAGCCGCCCATTTCTATATTTAAATTGGACATGAAACGCGTATGAGCATATTGGTTAGTCTCTAGTCACCTTAGATTTCTAGCTAGCACTTCAACCTTATTTTGCTCTGTTTTTTTATATAGATGCAAACACAACCGTTTCTAGCTTTTATTACTACTTGCCCACCATACTTACGTCCTTCACCCTCCAGAGTCCAGAGTAAGGCCCTATTTATATATCACCCTAAAATTTTTCACCTTATCACATCGAACGTTTCAACATCTGCATGAAGTATTAAATATAGGCTAAAAATAACTAATTGCACATATTGCGACTAATTTGCGAGATGAATCGTTTAAGCCTAACTGCTCCATGATTTAACAATGTGGTGCTGCAGTAAACATTTGCTAATGACGGATTAATTAGGCTTAATAAATTCATCTCGCAGTTTACAGGTAAAATCTGTAATTTGTTTTGTTATTAGTCTACGTTTAATACTTCAAATATATATTCATATATCTGATGTGACACGCCAAAACTTTTCACCCCTGATCTAAACACAGCATAAGTTAAATACTAGCAGTCTTCTCACGTGAAGCCTCCCAGCTACCCTAGGTGGGAAAATAAATCGCATTTTCAGTGGGGGACGCAACCCTAAAATTTACAAAACAAAATTAACATATGTAGGTCACATATCTATATATTTAATTAGATCTAATACTTCATTCTCATTTTTTTTCTCAATAGATATATTTTTCTAAACTCCTGGATCACATCACTTCTAACCTAGCTAGTAGTCAACTACCTCAAGTCTACTAACTCTATCCCGCTTAGAGCAACTCCAACAGCCTCTATATCCCATTCTTCAACCAAAATTTGACAAGTTTAGGCAAATTCCAAGCTCCAATAGATTTCTCAATCGGATGGCCAGGGCCGGCCCTGAGGCAGTGTGGACGGTGCGACCGCACTATGCCTCCAAAAATTAGGGGCCTCCAAAATATGTATATTATGGTATCAGGCCGGATAGCTTTAGAGGAAAGACAGAAGACCAATCGGTGATCGAGCATATCGTGACTGCTTGATTGTATTTTAAACTTATTAGTGTGAAATTCATTAATGACAATGAGATTTTAAATATTATCTTGTATTTTTATGGTGAATGGGGCCTTCATTTTTTCCGCACCAGACAAAAGAAGACAGGGCCGGCCCTGCGGATGGCCAAACACTAGGGGGAGCAACGCTTGTAATTGTTAAGTGAATACCTAGTCTTGAAATTTTGTGTCCGTCACTGCTTTTTTTATGAGTGTTCCTATGAACTTAGAGCATCTTCAAGGGAGACCCACAACCTGCCCCTAAACTAAATTTTAGGAACAGTAGGGTACATTTTAGTAGAATTTGTCTGCAGATCTCTAACCACATCAGTTTTTCGTGAGTCTATCTATAGTTAGTTTGGTGAATGTGAATTATCTGCTTGGCTATGAATGCACTATCAAATTACTATGAGCAACTCTGAACTCTGAACAAAGTTGTTCATTAAATTTGCATTCTGAACTAAGAACATCTCTGAACTAGTTATGCACACTGTGTTGATTTTTAGTTTCTCGTACAGAGATTTTAGGTCAGTGCTTGTGATACTGTACTTCTTATATATTGACTTGAGGAGTTACTCAGTAAATATATTTATAACCCATATCAATTGGTACTTTAATTCAACAATTTTAAAATTCAAACCTTCAATATTACATACAAGATTTTTCCATACGGACATTTTGATTTTTCCGTGCGGTTGTCCGGCCCGCCTGCAGTTGGTTGTCTGTGAAAATCAGTATTTTTGCGTGCGGGTGGGCCGACCACACGGGATAATCGATTATCCCGTGCGGTTGTGTTATACCGCCCGCACGGAACCAAAAAAAACCAAAAATAAAAAAAAAGGAAAAATCGCCCGGGCGCCACCGCCTCGCTGCTAGCCACCGTGCGCCTGGCCGCCGCGGCATCGCCGGCCGAGTTGCCGTCGTCCTCCTCCGCTTCGCCTTCCTCCTCGACCACCGTGACCAGCTTGGCACCAAGCGTGGCTATGCCAAACAGGAAAGATGCCACCGAGCCGGTGGAGCGTCTGATGATGGTGGTGGTCGCGGCTTGGTGGAGAATGTAGTTGGCAACGAGCGGGGTAGGAGCGTCGAGGAGCCCCAGGCCGCCGGCACGCCCGGCCGCCGCCGCACCCAGCCGCCACCTCGGCCTGGCAGCCTCGCCCAGCTGCCGCCGTCGCGCCCGGCCGCCGCCTCGCCCAAGCCGCCACCTCGCCCAGGGGAGGGGCAGGAGGAGGGGAAGCCGGCTGGGGAGGAGGGTGGGAAGCCGGCCGGTTGAGGGGTTGAGAAGAGATAAGGTAGAGAGAGAGGTGGGAGCCGGTTAGGTGGGAGTGGTTGAGGGAGAATAAAAGAGAAAAAGAAGGAGAGAGATAGGGAAATTTTGAAGTGGTGGGAGGGAAAGGAGGGAGGAATATCCCGTGTGGTTGGGATAGGACGCCCGCACGGGAAAATCGATTTTCCCGTGCAGGCGACACCCTAGCGCCAGTTCCCTATTTTTCCGTGCGGCTCCACTTACGGACCGCACGGAAACAAAAAGAGGGGGTATCCTATTTTTCCGTGCTTTTTCAACTGAACCATTATATCCCGGTTCCACTTATATAGATGGTCATATTTATTGAACCTTTTCTCCTATTTACAAAAATTTATAGGGAGTTTCTAATTCAGTAATTACGTATAGCAGTACAGATTGCACACATAAATGACTTGTGCGCGTGATACACCTTTGAAGACTCATGGCAGCACTGTCTTCACAAACCTAGATGAAAAACCATTCAACAGAACCGCGGCTCAAGTAAGGTGGCGCCGTTGACTTTTTCTCACATGTTTGACCATTCATCTTATTTAAAAATTTTATGCAAATGTATAAGATATAAATCACACTTAAAATACTATAAGTGATAAAATAACTCATAACAAAATAAATTATAATTACGTAAATTTTTTAAATAAGACGAATGGTCAAACATGTGAGAAAAAATCAACGGCGTCATCTATTAAAAAACGGAGATAGTATGTATTTACCCTGCAATTCATGACCGCGTTGAGATCAGTATCCACCTTACTTGAGCTGATGCACGGCAAGACGCAGCGGCCTTATCCTGCAATACCTGAAGCACCGGAGATATGTGTTCCCGATCCCTTCCATTCCAATGATCTGGAAAACAATGTGGTGGCTCACGGGAAATCTCTGGACGTGTAAATGCACTGTATGGTAAACTAGTCTTTGGTCTGCTAGCTAGTTCTCAGTCACAACCGCAAGTGTTATCTACTTTTGAGTGTATTTCAAGTGTGCATAATCTGAGCTGGACAAGTGCAAATTATATAGCCCCGTCAATCCTTGATCGAATATACAAACCATGCTTGTCTTCCAAGCCTGCACGAAAGCAACCTGTTCTTGCCGCCGCTCATGCATCCTCCAGTTTCTTTCAGGGTGCTACTCAGTTCCTAGTACAACTAACTGTAACGGCATAAGAAACTACCATGTACTCAGTCCCCCTCAAAATAAAATAATTTCATAGAGTTAGGAAAAAAGATCTCTTTCAATCACCTAATTGGTGGATATATTTTTAATTTTGCATTGCTGACATGCATTCCCCTCAAGCATTTGGTTGGCTGAAAATATATGGATTCTCGTGCATTTAAATTAAAGCTAGAAATGCTTATATCGTGGAACATATTTTAAATCCTATAATTGCTTATATTTTAGGATGGAGAGAATAGTATTTTTGCTCTTGTCTTCTCATCATACGTACAGATTCTTTGGAACACATCATTCTCAAAATACCGATATAAAAAAATGCAGGATTGAAGTGGCCTAACACCTCAAATACTACAGATCGACCATTTGGATGGAGCACAGAAAATACGCATGAATCGTAAGAGACGAAATAGATGCAAACGATCGATCTTTTTCCCAAGTGGTTAGACTTCATTTTAAATTTCCTCTAAAATCCTTATGTTTTGAGCCAATCCAAAGAATTTCGTAGGACATTTTGATAGAGTTACATATGAAAAATTTTCGTATGATTGAATTCTTATAAGAGCACTTTCTGAAGGAGGCCTTAGATTCTTCTCCTTCTAGAGGTAGAATTCATGGGCGTGCACGGCAGCTAGCTAGAGCTCAAAGTCAGCCAAGAGGATAGTGCACCCGTTTAGAAATTCCTAGCTAGCTCGTAGTTCTCTGCTGCTGCTCCCTCCAGCCCTATACTCTGCGTTGATCCACCTGGAACTGATGAGTGGGAGGAAACATCGATGAAAAGCGAGATCTGCCGTGAAAAGCTGAAGTGAACAGTCGTCCTTGTTCCTGCTTATTCCTTCCATGCCCATGATTTGGAAGCGGATGTAGATGTAGTGTTCGACACGATGGCCGCCGGCCGTTGCTAGCGATGTGTTCGTGATGCTACGGTAATGCTACCTCACAGGTTGTCCCTTCTGTTTTTTTGTGTTGTTTGATCTATGTTTCATTTGCAGCTGCCTTTTGAAACCATGTTGGGCTGATCAGCATTCACTACTAATCAAGAGGAACCTGTTAGCTGGCATGTGCATGGATGTGTGTTGTGGTACCTGCTGATAATATATATTGGGGCAATTACGCTTTTGACCGTGTTTGGAAGTCTAATTTTCACTTTGACCCTACTTTCTTAACTTTACTCATTTGACCCTCTTTTCCAAAAATAAAAAATAGGTCTGACCGTATTCTGCGAAGCCAATTTAACGGTGTTAACTCATGATAAAAATACTATTTACGCCCTTGCTCATTTGACCCTACTTTTTTAAAAAGGTTTTCATTCAACCCAATTTTGTACACTTAGGGTGTGTTTGAGGAGAAGGAGATTGGAGAGATTGGGAAGATACACAAAACGAGGTTAGCCATTAGCGCATGATTAATTAAGTATTAACAATTTTAAATTTTAAAAATGGATTAATATGATTTTTTAAAGCAACTTTCCTATAGAAAATTTTTGTAAAAAACGCACCATTTAGTAGTTTAGGAAGCGTGGTCGCGGAAAACGAGGTGCTTTCTCACCCTATCTCACACAAACGAACTCATCCTTAGCATTTGACAGATTTAACTTAGATTTGAGAAAACTTTAATTGAGCTTAAACAAAATTGACAGCACCCGTACCAAATTGCATGTACCGAAGAAAAACACACACATTCAACAAAAGATTTCCCAAAAGTATGATACATGTCCAAATATAAGGATTTTTTCAGTACATTCTACTACTTAGTATACACTATACCGCAGCCTTATGCCATGCCAAAACTGTAGTGAACATATGCACGTCCACTTTTGGCCTTTTGCCGATTGATATATCCAACAGCATCTCATGCAGTCGTGCTACATTTTTTACTGCTCTGGAAACATGGTAATATACTAACATCATTCGATCGATCCTGTGGTTTGAGCGTATCAAACAGCTCAGCATGATCAACTAGTTGTATATAGATCGAATCAACACGATTCTCAGTGCCACCCATTCCTACGATTGAATTGGATATGGAGCAAGCATGCCTTGGCTCTTCATTACAGCAGAGCAAGTATATGGATTAATTGAACATAGAGGGGGCTGGACTGCGTGTGTGATCCAGTGTGCAGGCAAGATAGAGCCACATACTTGATAATAAGGTTTTATATATAGTTGTTGGTGTATTAATTATTCTCTGCAGCCAGCAAACCACACAGCTACTGATCAGTTGCCCTTCAATTTTCTCCTCTCTTCACGCACATATACGGCGTACACATGTCCATTAACTAGAGAACATTCAAATTAAAACTCCATCAAATTTAGTTATTTGTACTTCATTTGTTTCTGAAAGTGGGGAACTAGTTCAGGTCATCAGTACTTTTACTGTTTTGTGCAGCTATTGCAAATTGTTATCAGTTGTCTCTCTGGAAATAGGCCAACACAGTTTGAGCAATCTCCACGGTACCCAACGAAAAAAAATTGTTTTGGGTTTATATTTTGTCTATATGTTTTAATTAGTAATTAATTTTATTAAATTTAAATTTTTTGATGCTATCTATCCCCTCAAAATTGGGTAAGAACTATGACTTCGATCCCCACAAAATTTTCTATGCTTTTGATCCCCTCAAAATTTGCTAAGAGTAATAAATTTGCAACTATCTGGATGTCCAAATTATTTTCTGACCGTTTTTCTTTAGATAATGATTTCCCGAGTGTTAAAGAGCCAACCGAGCAAGCAATCCAAATTCCATCCGTGCCATCCTTTTTTTCTCCTTTTCCCTCACTGTGCTACATGCCTTCTTGCAGCGGTCATGGACTACTGTATGTTTTATTGTTACTTATGCTTACCTGAGGAGATTTTGTTACTTACCTCTTGCATGCGGTGGTCAACAATTTACCGGCTAGGGCAGCTGGAGTGCGTCCATCCGACCCTGAGGACTCTATAGCGCTACACCCGTGCCATTAGATTTCTCAAAACGACGAGGCTTCCCGACGCTTCCTAGTCCTCGAGATGAAGAAATGGCCGTTTACCTCAAGGAGTATATATGTATGGTGGAATGGTGGACCATGGGAAGTAGAAAGATATGTTCAAATAGCTAGCAGAACTCTTATGGCTCTAAGGTCTCATGCATGTTCGAAATCTTGCAGAAGCACAACTTCATCGGACATGAATATATCATCCCCTAATTAGTCCTCTCGAACCAAGCAAAAACAGCATTTTTATCTCATCTATTTGAAGGTTGTAGTTAGTTATCCTCACTAGTCTTTAACTCAGCTTTCAATTTGGAACTATGGATGAAGTGTTGCCTACAAACAGTCTCATCTCTTATTGTTGAGTGCAGTTATTACATATTATAAATGGAATATAATGGGTGCAATATATTTGTTATTTTACTAACAATAAAAAATAATGAAAGTGCTCTCGCATAGTGCTTGATCAATTATAGGGTAAAATGATCTTTTTAGACGACTTAACAAAGGGCTAGTGAAGAAAACCTAATATGGAGGTGGTGAAAACAAAATCACTTGGACAATACCATTTTATATACTTGTGTATAGATTGCATCCACTGGTGGAGAAACCATCTTTACTCCCGGTTGGAAACCCCCATTTAATCCCGGTTTTCTAACCGGGAGTAAGGATCCGGGACTAAAGATAGACATCTTTAGTCCCGGTTGAAATAACGGGGACTAAAGATGTATCTTTAGTCCCGGTTGGTACCACCAACCGGGACTAAAAGAGAGGGGATAACCGGGACTAAAGAGACAATAGCGTACAGTACAGCTGGTCTCTTTTTCTTTTTCTTTTTTTCTTTTTATTTTCTCCCAAATCAAGTAGGCAAATCCCCAAATCAATCCCCAAATCAAACTAACATCCCAAATTCACATCACCAAATCCACATCACAAATCATAAAGTTACTTATATACATAAATCAAATACATCACAATATCCTAAGAAATTACTCAAATACATCACAGATCCAAATAATTAATCACAAAATTACTCAAATACATCACAGATCCAAACAATGAATCACAATTTTGTAACTTCTCAATCAAATATATCTTAGTGAATCATCACAAATTAAAAAAAAATGCCGCTGCCGCCGCCGGTCGCCACGACCATCGGGCGCGGCCCCGCCGCCCGCCGCCCGCCACGGCCGCGGCCGCGGCCCCACCGCCCGCGGCCGCACGCGGCCCCGCCGGCCTTCGCCCTGCCGCCCGCCGCCTGCCGCCCTCCGCTGGGCGCGGCCCCGCCGGGCGCCGCCCCGCCGCCGCTCGCCGCCGCCCGCCGCCGGCCTGCCCGCGAGATGGAAAGGGGAGGAGGAAGGGGAGAAGGGGAAGGAGAGGAGGAAGGGGAGGTGTTGGAGAAGAGGGGATGAGGAAGAGAGTTAGAGAGGATAGATCTGAGGAGAGGGGGTGAGATTCGATCTGTAACTGTGGATGAGAGGATAAGTGATAGGGATTATATACTACGTGTTTAATTTTAGTCCCGGTTCATATTACTAACCGTCCCGGTTGGTATTACCAACCGGGACTAAAGTGGTGATCTTTAGTCCCGGTTATTAACACCAACTGGGACTAAAGATCCTCGGCCCCCCTGACATACATCTGACAAGGGATGAACGGGGACTAAAAATCATCTTTAGTCCCGGTAGGTGTTACCAACCGGGACTAAAGATCAAAATTTTAATAACCAGGACTAAAAACAATCTTTAGTCCCGGTTTTTTTTGAATCCGGGACTATTTTGGATTTTGCCGAACCGACCAAAGATGATTTCTCCACAGTGATTTAAATGATTTGCTCGATCTACACATGCTGCACCTTGAAGATTCTTAGCTGCATGTCTCCCCAAAAAAGTGTATGAAAAACATTGTCATTTCACAATGTTGGTGCTCTTTCCCAAACTGGTATTTCTCACTGGATATGAATATCACATAAAGCGAGAGGAAAGACTTCTATAGCAATTTTGATATCCTCCATATACCCTTTCCTCAACATTCTCCGAAGCAGATTCATGGCAGAGAACAACTCTCTTGACATCATGCCATTTATAACTAGGAGTAGACACCTGGATTCCTGTTACCTTTCATTCCCATGACATGGAAAAAGAACGTTGTAGTGGCTTTACAGCTAGCTGATGCAGTGAACTACTCGTTGGTTGGTCTGTCTCTCCTTATGCTAGCACACAACCCATTTTGCTATGTTGATCAAAATTTTGCTGCGGACATTTTTAATGAAGGCAAGCAAGGCTGATCACTCCACACCGAGTGATCAAAAGTATGTGGCAACTTATCGAATTAAGATGTATGTGTAATGTGTGGGCATGTGACGTCCACCAATTATAAGCAACATTGCTCCACTTATATCGGAGTCCAACCTATTCCAAGTAGAACATATTAAAAGCCCAGCCACCATGATTGATGTCATACATGTGTACAAGCCATGCTCAACCTTGAGTGGACCAATTTCTAGTAGTACAAATCTAATGGGTATAGGAAACTATAGACTATAGCATTAATTAATGTTTTTTGGTATCCAAATTCTTCTATGGTGGAAGAATTTATAGGCATGCATACCCAAGGCCAAACCAATCAAGGATGCATAACACAATCGTTCAGAGATGCGATGCCTCTATGGTGTTATGTTGCTGCTGTCACCATTTGTAAATTGTGTAGGGTCGACCGAGCTGTAGCTGATGAATGGGGAAAAACGTCGATGTTGCTTCTGAATCCTCGGTGCTTTCCATGCCCATGATCCAGAAAATAATTTGGTGGACAACACTATATATAGAATCTAGCAATGTGTGCGTACCGTGTGCGTGCTGTAGCTAGCTTGCACCCCTTTGATAGCGACTTTAGTTGTTACTTTCCCTTCTGCTAGCTCACAACCCTTTAGTTTGGGTTGTTTGATACTAATGTTTTTCTGCTAGCCCTTTAAAACCATGTTTGGTTCAGACATACGCATGCATGTGTTCCAGCTCGTCATAATTTGCTCTGCTTGGATTTGGCTGTAGGTGTGGCGTTAGCTATCTTACAAATTTGTGTGGAGGATTTTCCATGTAAAATGGCGCTCTTCATCATTAATGGTTATTGAAAAAATAGTCACTTACGTTGGTTTAGAACCAACTGAAATTATCATTTCCCAAGATAGTAATAGATAGAGTAAAGTGTATTGCTGGTCCTTAAACTTATTTGGTTGGTTGTATGTGTCACATAGGTTTATGTACTCTTGAAATATAGAATTAGCATCTGAAACTTGTATTGGTGCCTATCACTGATCCAAATAATTGCCGCTCCATGCACTGACATGGAGCCGTTGTAGATTCGGTACATGTACCGATTGCTCCAATTCGACGCAAAGATCGATATGGAGCACATAGAAAAAAACGCATAAATCACAAGAGACATAGACACAAAAGATTCTTTTTTCAAGAGGTTAGACTTCATGTTAAAATTAGTCTAAAATCCTTGTGCTTTGAGCTAATGTAAAGGAATTTTTAAGATTGCTGGATAGAATGAACTGCATATGGAAAATTTTCATAGACCTGAAATCCTCCTAAATTCATCGAAGAACCATTTGTTCCGAAAGAACACTTATAATTTTCTTCATGAGGAGATAGAATACTGTGCACAGCAGCTAGCACCCAAGGCCAGCCCAGAGCATAGTGCACCACCTTGTGTTATAAGTGGTTATGCACCCCCTAGTTATAAGTGTAAAATCAAAGGTGTTTTTCATTATTATTCTATGATGAACAATTGGCATTGGAGATTATTGGTTTTGTTATTTGGAATTTATTCACAAAGTGGTTTTGGAGATGATTGGATTTACAGGTGAATCGCAGGTTCTATTATTTTATGTGACCGGTCCGACCGGGCTCTGGTAGCCGGTCAAACCGGCGTGTATCACGCGGTTAGACCGGTGCAGCCCGCGGTTTGACCGGCTGACGCTGTGTCGGTTTCGGTTTCGGGTTATTTGTTTGAATATCCGTGATTATTTCATGATTATGGCTTCTAGATGGATACTATACTTATGTAATACTGTTGTTTGCTACTAATGAGTCAAGTTGAAGATAGCTTGGTCTCGGAATATGGTTTCTTTGTTTATTCCATGTGTAGGTGACTCGATGTCTCGGGAGAGTATTTGCGGTGATGGACCGGGAGTTGGCTTGGGGATAAGACGACGTCCGTGGTGGTCAGAGATCATGCGGAATACTTAGGCTAGAGTTGATGCACGTGGTTGATAGAGATTCCATATGGCATACGATGGAGGTATTGTGTGCGTATGGGATGCGGAGTCAAATTTGGAAGGAGTCCAAATTTGGTACGATTGGTTATGTAAAGTTTCTTTCTTGTACTAGAGGGTTTCCTAAGGTGTTTAGGACTCTTAGTATGAGTTTGGTTCGTGGCTATAGGCTGCCTACCTCATGTATAAATAGAGGGGGAGCGTGAGGCTTCCCGGTATCGCTTTTGAAAGCAATTGAGTTGAGTTTTGAGTTAGGGTTTCGAGTTTAGTCGAAATTTTTGTAAGGAGTGCTGTTTGTGCACTTTGTAAACACAGAGAGAGAATCAATAAAGTCGTCATCCACTTTAAGAGTTCTTCGATTTGTGTTTACCGAGTTTCGACGGTCCAACCGGCGATATACCGGCGGTCAGACCGGCGATATAGCGGCGGTCAGACCGGCGGCATACGGGCGGTCAGACCGGCGGCGACGACAGCGAACAGCAGCTGATCTCGGCGGTCAGACTAGAGATCTAATCTCGGTCAGACCGACGGCAACCATATGGTCAGATCGGCAGGACAACTTCGGTCAGACCGCGATCCATCGAATTCGAGGGTAACTTTTATTTCCGCTAAAAGTTTTTCGGTTTTTGGGTATACCAACCATTCACCCCCCTCTAGTTGGCTTAGTTATTGTGATTCGATCCTACAATAAGTTGTTATAACTGGTTCGGAACCCCCCTAGTCCTGGTTATGCAACCGGGACTACGAATCTGGGACTAAGATACATCTTTAGTCCCGGTAAAGATGGCAGCGCCACGTGACTGGTACTGCCATCTTTAGTCCCGATTGGGACCAATAACCGAGACTAAAGGTCCTTTTTTCCTTTTTTTTTTGTTAATTTGCTTGCAAGTTATCAGATAATTAATCACAAATTCATTCACAACACCAGCAAATTATCAGATCATCACAAACTCATTCACAGAAACATTCACAAATACATTCACAACTCAGAAAAATTCGCACATATACATTCACAGATCAACAACATCCACAACATCGCCACTGCTGGCCGGCCTCCCATCCCGCTGCATCTCCTCCAGCCGGATCTGGCGGAGGGGAGGACAAGGTCGCCAGCCACTGCCGGCTGGCCTCCCCTCCCGCTGGACTTGGCGGAGGGGAGGCCGCGGCCGCCACCGCTTCCACCGCCGGGCCGCCGCCGCTTCCCCTGCTGGGCCACCGCCTGGACACTGCTGTTGCTTCCGTCGAGACAACAAGAGAGAGAGAGATAGAGAGAGCCAGAGAGAGCAGAGGGAGAGATAGAGAGAGTAGAGGAGAGGGAGATCGAGAGAGATCGGGAGAGACAGAGAGAGCGAGAGAGAGAGAGGATCGAGGAGATCAAGAGAAAGGCGTGGGAGATTAAAGAGGTGGGGGGGATATTTCTAGTGCCGGTTGGTGATACCATCCGGGACTAAAAATCCCTAGGGGGCTTGACACCGCCTAACAACTATTGAACCGGGAATAAAAATGACCTTTAGGTTACCAACCGGAACTAAAGATTAAAAAAAAATTGGTTGGGCTTTTTAACCGGGATAAAAAGATGTTTAGTGTCGGTTCCTATTCAAACCAGGACTAATGTGGTTTTTGTCAACCCAGTAAAGATAGTTCCTCCAGTAGTGCTGGCTACTCTCTCATCTCACTTATGCTACCTCACCTCCCTTCTGTTTGCGTTGTTTGATATACATTTAACTTGCAGCTGGCCTTTTAAAACCATGTTAGCCTGAGTATTTTCTAATTAATCAAGAAACTTCTTAGTTGGCTTATTCATGGATGGGGTGGTAACTGCTGATAATATATACTTGCTCGACTTAATTATCCATTGGCATCTATAATATTGTGATGTCACTTATGACATTTTGTGTAGGATTTTGATTTTAGGGTGACATGGAGAAGAGAGAGGAGGGTTTTCTATGTAAAGTAAAACTGCGCTCTTTGTCATTGATAGTTATAAAATGGCATATCAATTTGGGACCATAGGAGTTGATATGGGGTGTGGTCCTGGTCTTCACGACAAAGGATAACTAGCTGCAAAGAGACCAAGATAACTAGCTGCAAGCAGCCAAAATACGTAGTGCAACCTGCCAAATAAAACTCGAAGCTAACCACCGTCTTTAACCAGCAACCTGAATCAAGGATTCGTCCAACCACTACAAAGAACTAACCAACACAACCAACAATCAATCGATAAAAACCTCAAAGGGAGTAGGAGCAACAATTGGGAGCCGATAAAGTGGTCGCTTCTATAATCCCACAGGAAAACCACAAGAGTAAAAGAGGTAGAGATCAGTATCTCAATTTGTTAGCATATAGCTGAACTAAAGGTGTTCATTTTTTTTATTGTCAAAAGTCTTCGAAATGATAAAACACAGGGGATATTTATACTAAGAATAACCATCCTAGATGGGGATGAAACAACTAATGTAATTTGGCGAACTGGGCTAGCTCAAAGGCCTCCAACAATCATTCCTGAGGAGGTTCACGTAGCCTTTTCAGCTTCTGTGTAGCTATAGTAAAATAGTCATTACTCCGTCATGGTAAGTAAAAACGATGAGCCGTTTGTAGGAACTGAAAGTAGACTCGATTATCTTTTCGAGCATATATAATATCCATGGGGAAACATAACTTTCTGGATCGCATATCGCTTGGAGATTGTACCATCTGCGCATAATCGTTCTGCACATCTAGCAGCAGCCACTAGTACAGAATATAGCTATGGCAACACATGGCAGTAGCACATTCTAAACTGTGTTACAGGGAAATAAACCAGTAACACATGCTTTGTGTTCTTAGCAGATCCCGTAACACATTTTTAGTAGGGTGAATAAATGTGCTACAAGGATACAGACAGTAACACAAACATGTGCTACAAAGCACCTCGTAACACATAATATATGAGTTGCACAAATATGTTACATGTAGATGGTTTATCAATCTTACAATAACACACTATATGATTATCAAAAATAGTGTTGGCTGTGATTCTTGTTCAATATTGATAGATTAATAATTTGATCGTGTTGGTAAAGAGTAAAGCATGGGGATAAAGCAAAATTATCGAAATATATATCCTTGAAATTTCACTAATTTTGTCCTAGATATTGAAACAAAAAATTGGTACTATTTGTGGAAAAAAACAAAAAGATTTGAAAAATTATAAGAGTAGAAAAAAAATGTGGAGCACCTTTTTTATTTTTATGTCAGATAATTTATTTCAGATCATAGGAAATGTCACAAAAATTACAAGTTGACGTAGAGTTCTAGAATATATTCTTTATACAGACAATATTCAGGTTAGTTCCTTTCTATGAGTTCAAATCATCCAACTTATTTAGTCATTATATAAATATGCATCATACAAGTTAGAAATCTCATGTAACCACTCACATTTTGTAACAAGAAAATAAATTTACCATCAGACAATATAATTGCTCATTTCTCAAAGTCCATGTTCACAGTCTAGGAATGCACAGTCCAAAAGACTTAAATAGAACTAGAACAAAGCTACAGCCTACAGGTAAAGGGGGAATAACATGAGGCATTGCAACAGTACAAGCCTTGCAAAATCACAGCTACAACTAGGTAACCAATAGACTGCTTGACGTAGGCCTTGCCACATGTGAAAACTTCATTTGTTCTCTACTGACTTGGATAACTATTAAGTTTTTACCATTCTCTTCCAGCATCTTGTATTGTTTATTCCTTTCCATACCTGTAGGAGCATGTGCATGACAACGCGGTTTTAATTTCCTAGAGAAAAACATTATGGTCAATTCAGTTGCATTTAAAAAGGATAACAAAGCTATAGAGTTCAATTTTAGTGTCAGCTAAAATTAGATTAAAAAAACAGTCTTTACTTTCCACACATACAACTCAATGCATTCTAGTTGGGTTTTGGTGTATGTAAAAAAGATAGATTGGCTTTATGACATTTGGTGATGCATAAATGTATTAAGATATTTATTAAAACCAAACACGGCCTATACGAAATCTAATACTTGGAGTTCTCACTGCATGTATATTGTGTCATTCAAAATCTTAATCCTCAAATGAAAAAGGCTATGGTACATTGAAATTAATGATTCTGATAATCCAGGATTGGTTTCTTATATTTGTGCCTCCATATGAAACAAGAAGCATGGCACTGCAGAGAGAAGGTACCAATGAGCATAAGTACTATAATATAAAAATTTCAGACCACAACACGAAAACAAAAGAAAAGGAGCAACTGATAGATTTTTTTTTAGAACATCTTCTATATATAAATTTGAATTTAGAACCAAAAGATTATCTTGAGCAGACACTACAAAATTATCTTGAACTAGTACACTGAAAACATATAAGTACCTTGAATGGAGCAAACAAAGTACCAAAGTACCTCAGTGCCAAGTCCATTATTAGCATCAACCATTGTTCCTTCAACATCAGCTCTAACCCAGTGTTGATTGTTTGATTGATCGAATAACTCCCCGAGGTGTGAATCATGAAAAGGCTCAGCTTCCATCTCATCTATCCATTCCTCTTTGCCAGTATCATATATGTCCATGGGTTTCATTTTCCTTACTACAGACCACCCTGGGTTCATTGGGTCATCCACATAAAACACTTGATCAGCTTGGTTAGGAAGAATAAAAGGCTCATGCTCAATTTTTTCTCCTGTATGTATAAGATGTGAGAAGTTGACAAGTGTATAATCATATTTGTCCTTTTTAATTCCTTTTCCAGAAATAACATCTGTAGGATCGAATAGCAATAACTAAGCCAACCAGAGGGGGGGTGAATGGTTGGTTTACCCAAAAACCTAAAACTTTTAGCGGAAATAAAAGTTACCCTCGAATTCAACGGAGATCGGTCTGACCGAGATTGATCTGCCGGTCTAACCAAGTGGATGCCGCCGGTAAGTCGCTAGTTGGATCGCCGAAACCCGGTGAAACACAAATCGAAGAACTCTTAAAGTGGATGACGACTTTATTACTTCTCTCTGTGTTTACAAAGTGCACCAACAGCACTCCTTACAAAAATTTTGATTAAACTTGAAATCCTAACTCAAAACTCAACTCAATTGCTCTCAAAAGCGATACAGGGAAACTTCACGCTCCCTCTCTATTTATACCACAAAATCCCCCTACTCAAAGTAGGTGTAGAACTCCTATTCACAATAGGACTCAAACCCTCATATTCCAAATCAGCAGTGCCGGCTGCAGAAAAACCACATCGAAACGGATTCCTTTCCGCTGTCGTCAGTGTGCACTCGGTCTCCTACTCCCGATCGGTATCCTCATGCACACGTCATTGATCCAACAGGCCATCGCAACCTGTTCATCCTGCTGGACCGTTCGCACGTGGGCCAACGGCCTGTTCACCAAGCCGAGCCACCACATGCTGTACACATGCATATACACGAGCTGCAGCCACACATGCACAGCACTGTACCTGCATTATACCACACCCATATATATTGCTACAGTACCTCGCCGTATTGTAGCGCCATATACTCAACTCCAAATTCTTCCAATCTCATTCGCGAACACCGATGCTTGCACGCACACCTCGTGAAGCCCGTTGCGAAGATCTCACCCACACAGTATCCATCCACCGTGTGTCATCTCGTATTCAACTTCGTCACCCGGTATCCTTGACCGTCTGGACCTCAACTCCTCCCCGAGTTTAGTTCCGATCCCCACCGTTGACCGAAGTTGACCTCCAAGAATTCTGACTCTAGTCACTTTCTCACATGGTATCCCGACCGCACTAGACCTCTGCTCCTCCCTGAGCATAGTCCCGGTCCTCACCATTGACCAAAGCTGACCTCAAGTCACCTGTATACAATCAGACAAAACAACCGTTCCTGGGCACAGATATCACAACCTGACCCACATTAGTCACACGCACTCACACCAACATTCACACATACTCTCAAACCAATTCTTTGATTAAATCATTTGCATAGCCAATTGTTCATTACAAATATTAATCATGACAATGATTTCACAACATCCACCCATTCACATTTAAATAAGACCACTGAAAATTTTCCAGAGTAGTTCAGCTCAATAATATCTATTATCCTCCCATAATATGTAACATCACCTAAAATTGGAGTAGCGTCACTTGCTTTAGTGTAGCTAGATGTTTTTGCAGTTAGCACAACCCCAATATTTTGTGTCACTCCATCCAAGCGTTTAGGCCTAAATCTGAAACCATGAGTGTTAAAAGCACGATATCGTTTGGCTGCATTAAGTGGACCACGGGCTAGCCATTTAACATCTTCGTTGACAATGTGCAAGCCATTCTTCCGCTCCAGATCCATTATCTGTACAGTGAGAACTCATTTAGGTGATGACTTGAGTATTATATATAAATAATCTGAAATTCTGTACTTACATATGCTCTAAACCATTCATGGAATTTCTCATTTTGTACACGCTCAATAGTTTTTGGATTGACACCACGTCGAGTATATGTACTTGCAATCTGATCAGCATGAGCTCTGCAAAATATTTATAATCAACCTTCCTATCATAAAAAGGATAACTAAACATGCTTTAAGGTGCAGGTCATACCGCAAGTACTTATTAACATCTGAACAATTGAACAACACATATTGATGTGCTTGTACTTTAGCCATACCCCTTATAACATAGTTGCTAGGCTTTCCAAGTGGTTTTCCAATATGAGAAAATATTGATGATCCTTGTTTCACAATAGGATAACTATCTAGCTCATATGTATCATCATTCCTCGAAGGACGGTTATGCTTAGTCTCAAAACCATCAAGATATCGTGAATAAAAAACCATGCACTCATCTGCCAAATATGCTTCAGCCATTGATCCCTTCGGATGAGCTCTATTACGCACATATGACTTCAGCACACCAAGGTACCTACAGGAAGTCAGGACAACACAAAGAAAAAATTGTGTTAAATATGTTGCTGTAAAATAAAGAATACATCCTAATATTTGAAAGAGAGAAATACCTTTCAACAAAGTACATAGTACGAAAACATGCAGAACCACCTAGTAATGCCTCAGTTGCCAAGGGCCTGTTTGGTTGCTACCCTGAGAAAAATTTACCTGACCTGAGACTAGCCTTACTCATTCTAGGCTCTGTTTGGTTGCTAACCTGACACTCTTTTACCCCCGCCTGGTCTGAAACACGGAGACACGTGATTAGCCTGAGTCAGGCCACCAATTTTGGTGGCCTGAGCCTCAGGCGCAGCGAGGACGGAAGATTACCATCATAATCTGTTTCGGCAGCCAGCAGAACGAAGCTGCCCTCCCGTGAAGCTCTGATGCCGCCACTGCGTGAAGCCCTTGCCTGGCTACCTCCGCTGCCGTAGCTATCGCCGCCGAGTGAAGTCCATGCCACCGTCGCCGTCGTTTACGCAAAAGCCCCTGCTGTCGTCGCCGGCGTGCGACACCAGATTTATCCCGTCGTCTTTCGCGGCGGCTGTCGATTCTTCGGATCCCGTCGTTGTTGTAACATCTTGGCGCGAAGCTTTAGCCAATGCTGTGATTCTTTTTGCTCCTGTCGTTGTTGCCGATTGAAGCTTGCCGACTGCTGCTTGGATTTATTGCTATTTTTAATCCTTGTACTCCTTTGGTTTCCCTTTTTTTATGTATGTGATTAATTGCTATTGGAAAGCTACGATTTCAGTTGGAACTGTCAAGCAATCTCACCGAAATTTGCGTCTTCTCGTTTAGCACTTGACTTACTAGTGAATTATCAAACCCAAATCACATTTTCCCTTCTCAGGCAGTGGCGGCAAACCAAACAAGCAAAAGTTCAGGCCGCCTGGCCAGGTAACATTCAAGAACTTCTCAGAAGCCTGTCAGGCGTGCAAAATTTTCAGGCATGGTGCTCAGGGCATCAACCAAACAGGTCCTAAATGACTAACCAAATGCACCATAATAGTGAAAAACCCAGGTGGAAATATCATCTCCATACGGCACAATGTCAATTTAATTCTCTCATCTAACTTCTTAAGCTCATCTATATAAAGTACTTTTGCATTTAGTTCTCTGAAATACCCATATAGATCAAATAAGACAGCTGTAACATTATCAGGAAGTACACCTCGCAAAGCAAGAGGAAGAAGTTCTTGCATAAGAATATGGCAATCATGACTTTTAAGGCCAGAAATTTTTCCTTGCTCAACATTTACACATCTTGAGATGTTTCCTGCATAGCCATCTGGAACCTTTATGTCATGAAGTACTTTACAAAATTGTTGTTTCTCTTTTTTTGGACATGGTGTAAGAAGCAGGAGGCAAGTAATACTTGTCATTAGCACGTCTTTGTGGATGCAACTCCGATCTAATGTTCATATCTTGCAGATCTACTCTAGCTTGTAAATTGTCCTTTGATTTGCCCTCCAATCCTAAAAGTGTCCCACATATATTATCACATATATTCTTTTCAATATGCATGATATCAAGGTTGTGACGGAGCAAATTAATGTCCCAGTAAGGCAAAGAAAATAGACCACTAATACCCTTCCATGTTTTTGACTTTTCAAAATCTGGAACTTCTTGTATCTTCTTTAGAGTTGAAGTTTGAGAATATGCAAGAGGCGCTGACCTATGTTCTTCAGTTCCATCAAAAGAACATTCATCGTATCTGAACTTATGATCTAGAGGTAAAAATCGACGATGGCCCATAAAACAATACTTGCGCCCATGTTTTAAGCGTTTAGAACAAGTTTCTTCACCGCATGGCATACAAGCAAACTCACCATTAACACTATATAATGCAAAGATTCCAAGCCCAGGGTAGTCACTCACAGTGTGTAGTACAACAGTACGAAGTCTGAACATCTCATCTCGAGATGCATCATATGTAAGTGTCCTAGACTCAAATAAGTCAGCTAATTCTTCATAAACCGGTTGTGCAAATACATGAAAATCCTTTCCAGGATAAGATGGACCAGGAATTATTAGAGAAAGCATTAGAGAAGAAGCTTTCATGCATAACCATGGCGGCAAATTATAAGGTATTAAGACAATAGGCCAACAACTATAACTTGAACTCATCGTTCCAAATGGATTGAAACCATCACTAGCCATTCCAAACCTAATATTACGAGAATCTGATGCGAACTCAGGAAACTCAGAATCAATTGCCTTCCAAGCCTCTGAATCAGCCGGATGACGCAATGCCCCATCTTTTACACGTCCCTCATCATGCCATCTTAATGCTGCAGCTGTTTCTTTGTGGATGAAAAGCCTCTTAAGCCTTGGTTTGATTGGAAAGTATCGCAACACCTTCCTTGGTGCTGCCTTCTTTCTTTCCTTCTTAGTTAATTTAGTTTTATCCTTTTTGTTTTTCCATCTTGAAGCTCCACACTTAGAACAAAAGTCATCATTAGCCTTGTCTTTCCGGTATAGTTGGCAATTATTTGGACAAACATGAATTTTCTCATAACTAAGCCCAAGTTTTCCAATTATCTTCCTAGCCTCGGAAAATGTTCTAGGTATATTGCTACCATTTGGGATTGCTTGTTGCAAAATTGCTAGCAAATCATTCAATGATTTATTGCTCCACTTGTTAATGGATTTTGTATGGAACAAAAGCACAAGGAATGAAAGTTTTGAAAGTTCACATCCCGGCCATAAAGGTTGGTCGGCCTCTCTAATTAAGTCAAAGAAAGCTTGGGTTTTAGGGTCTGGTCCTGTTTCAAAGGAATTTTGGCAAGTAGATGAATTCATTGGGATGTCCATTATCCATATGCCCAAAAGCATCTATGACTAACTGGTGCATATTAGTTTTTGTTTTTTCTTGCAACTGTGCCTCTCTGTTAGCAGAGATGAATGCTGCAGTTTCACCATGACAGCCCCAAATTGTATATTCTTTTAGCATTCCATCACAAACTAAATGATCATACACTTCATTCCGTTTCCGTAACCACCTTAGAGCACATTTGACACATGGGCATCGGATTTTCTCTCCAGAACTTTTCCCATTGTATGCAAAATCAAGAAAACCATCTACACCAGTCAAATAGTCATCACTTGGTCTAGGGGAAAGTAGTAACTTCTTAATAGTGGCTAAATCGACCCATTCCCTGTGTTTAAAAAAATATAGTACTTATTCAAATAGGGCAAGCGTGGTAGAAAAACCAACAAGTGCATCCAAACACAGATGAAGAATCAGTGTTCTTGTTGACTATCGAAATGCAAGAATACATGGGGAGGGAAACCATACCTGGTGGATTGGTGCTTGGATCCTTTAGCCCTTGTCTCCATAACAGGACCAGACAAGCTGCAGGGCAGCAGGCTTGTCTAGAAGCTCAATCCAACGGGCTTCAGGGAAATGGTTTACCCAAAGAAACTAAGGATTCAGAGTTGGCGCCTAGCAAATGAGATATGAATGAATAAAAAATTTAAAGCATAAAAAATCCTTTGTAAAGTAATTAAGCAATGCTATTTTCTTCTCCATTGCAATTTGCAAATATACCAGTAAATCATATACAAATCTCCTCACAACCTCATTTGTCACTATACAATAAAGAACAGAATAGAGCTCACTCACTGGATGCAAGCAAGCCTCATGCCGCAAGAAGCAATGTGGCAGGCAATGAGTCAAGTTGGGGCAACGAGCAAGCTGGTAGCAGCTCTTCCTTGGCTCCTGCCTACTGGTTTGTCCGGCCAGCACACCTGCACGCCTGCACAGCCACGCGCTGCGCGCCCACGCTTGCAGGCTGCTGCTGCGCAGCCCACTTCCCTTGGCCGCCTCGCTCCGGTGGTCACCTGCGCAGAGGACCGACGAAGAAGAGCTAAACTGCCGTTGATCTTCTGGGTTGGGTTGTGGTGTCCACCGAACTAAGATAAGACAAGATTTGGGGATTTTCCTTATACCTAGCAAGCATATGGTGTACTGGTAGGTGGGTGGTGTGAGAACAGAGGTGCTTCAGTGCTTGTAGCTTTTCAGAGATGCAGTAATCGAGGAGGTAGGAGAGTTAAGACTGTTTCTTTGTTATCTGTCCTCAGTCAAAAGGACTTGGACTGTTGGAGGGAAATTTTCTCTCCCGTGCGAACTTTTTCTTTCTTGCCAATACAAGATTAAATAAAATTTGGAATACAAAATAAAATAAAATCGAAAATTATAAATAAAAACAATATAAGGGTTTAAGTAGGAATAAAATTTAAAAACTACTAAAATTCGAAATTAAAAATAAGCAAATTTGAAAGAAGAGTCAATATAAAAACCCAATACGAGATTAATTAAATTTAAAATAAAAAATAAATCCAAAATTAGAAAATAAAAAAGAAAGTTCAAGTAGGAATACAATTTTGAAACAACTGAAATTTAAAATAAAAATAATGAATATTAAAAGAGACCATATAAAACACAATACAAGATTAATTAAAATAGATCCGAGAAGAATGAATAGATAATTTCGTATGGGTGCTAACCACACAATTGAGCGGGCCACCCTACTAGTTTAGATGAAAATGGATAATTTTCGGATGGTACCGGAAATGGAAACGAATACTAATATAATCTTTTCAGAAACAGGAACAAATATGGTAAGGCCATTATCCATCGGAAATAGGAAATGGTTGGAAACTATCCGGAGTTCTTTTTATGGATATCCGCAAATAGTAACTAATTTTCTTTATATGCATAACCTTTTCATATCAAGTGGGATGAAGACAAGCTTGTGTTAACCGTGAAATTTGGTATATTCCATTAAGTAATTAAGGAAAACGTAGAGCAAAGTCGACAGCGTGAATTTAGGGTCTAAGATTGTATCAGCTGAGGCTGATGGGTCTATATCGGATGGAATGCATCGGCTGCGAGATGATAGAGTTAGACGACGAGGGATGGATGATGGCTGAAAGCTCACTCTTTGTCGGACTTGGTTCTGGAAAAGATAGTGGTGAATGTTGAAAGGAGACTGAGTTTGAAGGAAGTACGACAATGCTATTTATCGATTAATTTTAGGATAAGTTTATTATTTTCCTTTCATGTTTTAGGAAAGTTTATCTCATGCGCGAGGGGATAGCTCCCATCTCAAGTAGCCGAACACAATGTAAGTCAACCATGGTCAGAGAAACAGGAAACGGGATGAGTTGGATGGAAAGGGTTCTTACAGGAACAGAGGGAAGATTTGGGGTGCTAATAAAGTAAATTAGGAACTTTCAGAATTATAAAACAAAAAAAGAGAACTTTCGATGCCATAGAACCAATTTTGCGAATTTAAAACCCCCTCAAATTGAGCTTCCTAAATATAGAACTTCGAATAGTTTCCAACCATTTTTGATTTCCGCTGGACAATGGTCTTACCGTATTCGTTTCCATTCCCAAAAACAATTACAAAATTAATTTTCATATCTGCTACTATTAGAAAATTATCTATCCGAGACTATCTGTTTCCGAAAATGTGTCCGAATATCGGAAAATATATAAATCATTTTTATCTCTAATAATGGCTACTAAAACAGGCCAAGTCTAACGTTCGATGCACCAATCATCGCCACGCACTTGCGCGGTTGCCTTGAGCTACTTGTTTTATATAGGACCACCGATTTATTTTACTAATTCAAAAATTTAAAATTTATAGTACGCATTCAATAAAACAACAATTTGTAATATAATACATCGGTATGAAAACTAAAGTAAATTATCCACATAAGTCTAAAAAATAAGAAAAAAGAAAAAATAATATTAATATGTACCTTAAACTGAAGAAAACAATATTAATATGCTACATGGTTGGTTCTTGTTTAGATAAGCATTATATTGTAGTGAGTACTTAGAGTGCTGTAGTAATTTTTAGGGATCAAATTTAAAATTTTAAAAAGTCTAACATGTTTGAACATGCCATTTCAAAAATCTCCAGAACTTGAATTTTTGCACACAAATCTCCCTCTCAAAATACTTCCCGCTAACGTGAAACCTTAGCTTCCCTCCAAAAATCCCAAGCAATTAGTGTGTCCCTTCAACTTCCCATGCACCATAAATAATTGCTGCCTCTTCGTATCCTTAACCCAATCGTTCTCACATTTCCTCATTCCCCGTCCTCCCACCTGAACAAACTCCCCCATCTCCATCAAGAGCACTGCACACAGCATGGCTTCTCCTGTCCTCCAGAACTATGCGTCTCCTGCACATGCCCTGTAGCTTCACCATGAAGACCTGTTGCTAGGCTGCAAGATTGCTGCTTGTGACTTCCTGAGACAATATGTAAGTGTTTTTTTCTTCTCTGGCTCGGTTATTTGTAAATTATTCTGAGGATTTGAGGGACTATAGGGTTCTAAGGATATAAATCACAGGGTAGTCCGATCACTTATCATTTTCCTCTCCATATTCTGTGACTATTTATGGGCTTTGCATGAAAAGCACTAATTACTATAACTTCATTTTGTAGCATATTTTCCAGAAACATTGCACCAATTTCCAGGTGAAATGGCAAGAACGAAAAGGTTGAATGTAGTAAAAATCAGTGCCAAATACAAGAGTGGAGATGGCAATATCAGTGAACATAACCCATTGCATGAGTCACAAGCACTAGAAGATGATGAGATCGAACTAGAGCAGCAAGATGATGACTCCTTGAATATGTCAGGTACGAATACAATGAAGAAAGCTAAAACTAGTAGGACCAACTAAATGTTTATATTGAAAAACTGGGCTTAGCCACTACTATTCTTGTTTAATTTTACAGGTGAGAGTGCCAAAGAAGACAAACGTGGAAGGACAACTTTAACACATATTTGGAACCTTCCGGAAGGCAATCACATAGTAGTGAAGTGCAACAAGCTTGGACAGCCCATTGGAGCAGAAGGTGGACTGTTAGGAAAATTTTTAGGCACAGTGGCAAGAAATGGGTCTTACTGTCCATTTGACTTGAAGGATTGGAGATTGGTCAAAAAGAATGGTGGAGCTGAAACAATACTTCAACTTGTGGAGGTATGTGTGACTGAGCAAAAATCTAGGCATATTGCTCTGAATTTTAAATTTACTGCTCTGCCTTTTATCTTTTTCCCACATGAATATAATTTACATAAAGCAGTCATAACATACAAAACATAACATATTTATTTACTTAGTATATCTTACTGATTTTAGACAAAGTTCTTGTACCCTCAATCGTGCAAGCAATGGATATTGAAGTCAACAGGGAGAGATTGGAGGCGATTCAAGGCATCACTAAAGACAGCTTATTTTCAGCCTAAAAAGAAAAGACCTGCTTTGTATAAGTTGTGTCCAGAAGATATCGATTATGATCAATGGGTTGAACTTGTCAAATTTTGGAAGTCAAAAAAGGGAAAGGTGATAGAACTGCACATTATTTAGCTTACAATTTAATACTCTGCCAATCTAAATTAATGATGTATGATATGGTCTCATTAATAGTGCACTGTGTTTATAATAGGCCCTTTGTGAGAAAAATAAAAGCAGTCGTGCCATGATGAAGACAACACATACCGCAGGGACAAAGAGCTACGCTCGTTGGGCTAAGGACATGGTGAGTAATCTTGTTTTGTTCAATGTTGTCCTATATAAGTCACTCATATAACTGGTGTATGTTCTATTATTTTCAGAGACAAGATGATCCTCAAAAGAAGCAGCCGTATAGAGCCATGGTTTACTTAGCAACCCTCAAGAAAAGGGCCGAAGATAGAAATGAACACCTGGTATGCTATACACATAATATGCTACTACAATTAAAAACAAATTATTATTTGATCTGATCCAATTTTTCTGAACTGTTAGGCTGAGTTGGAAAGCCTCATGGATGAACAACCTGAGCTGGCTCAAGATGATCAAGGAAGAGTTGCATGGAAAGGTGATGCCTTACATCAAGTTTTAGGTGAAGAGAAACCTGGACAAGTGCATGGTATGGAACTACTTCCAGTTCCCAACTATGTTTATGGCCAAACATCACACCGTCTCAGGAACATTAATATCACTACTGTAGAGGGTACACCACATGAAGTAGCGATACATATTATTGATGATGTGGAGAAGTTAAAGGAGCATGCACAGAAGCAAGATCAGCTTATTCAACAGCTGCTTAAAGAAAAGACTAATAGGAAAAACAAACAGGAAAAGGTGTCCTTGAAAAAAAAAAGCTAAGAAAGGTACAAATTTTATCTGAACCTTCATACAAAAATTAGTTCTAAATTGATATCTTTTTCAGGTCAATCGACTAAAAGGATATCATAGCAACTCTCAGCTACAAGCAGTACATTCTAAAAGAAAGGTAATTGTTATAGCTTCCAACCAATAATGTTATTTTGGTTGTATTATTCTTACCTTTGTTTAAATTTAGAGAGTCCAATGCGACGCAGCTGATCGAGAAGACCTCCTGAGTCAGCAAAGATATCCATTCAAGGTAATATTTGTTACTAAATTGATTCTTGCCCATAATTCATAGTACTCATATGTACGCACGTGCGGAAACACAACCATTAACTCTAATTAAAAAATATTGTGTCTACATTTAACTAAAGAATCATCAAATTCTGATCGACTAACAGGACATATATGAGGACGATGACTTGTCATTCTCTACTGAAAAGGTTAGCAAAGGGCACTACAATTATTTTATAGCAACAAAAAGACTATAACAATCTGATACATGATTTTTATGACAATTCTAGTATCATAATGATGCAAACCAGGAAGAACCCCATTATCAAGAAGCACCACCATCACCATGGTCCGCTCATTCCTTTCGACAACAAGAGGTAAATGTTTTCAGATATAGTGTTATATATATGCGTCAAATAAAATATTTTGTTGTCACTCTCTAGAAGTAAGGATACGACATGATGAAGCCCTAGCAATTGTCTTGGAACTAGTTAATTGCCTTATTTTGTCTAGGGTGTTTCAGATTAAGCATTTAAATACCTGAAAAAATATAACAAAGCTGCAGGCATTGTAATTTAATAGATCTATTTGTTCAATAATTTTCTACTGTATCACTTCAATAAATTATATAATGGTTAGTTTATAGTATTTTATCTATTTTGAATACAAGCTTACTTTTCTATATTTGTCTACCATTACGAGTTTAGCTACATCATAATGTACACAAAATTTGTTCCTATTTATGAACTGATCTCTTATGTATATAAACTCCCCAATTTCCAGTTTGATATGAACAAAATAAACTATCTTGAAGATAGCCAAATGATGGCATCATAGGTACATATTTTTGTAGATATAAAAAAATACCATACTGTGACTTTTTTGAGTATCCATACTGATACCATGTGACAAATACTATTTATTTCACTGTAGATGGCTAAAGAAGGGCAGAAAATGTTCGTAAAGAGCACGGACAATGCACATGATCAAGTGATTCAAAGCCGTGTGCGTTCAAAGAAGACGCGCCCTTCACCAATGGAGGTAATAACACTGTGTTTCTTTTGCATTACTGTGTGTGTTAAATGTTAAATATAGGTTGTTGACTAAATGTTAAATATAGGTTGGTTCCACAGTATTACTCATGACAGCAAAATATCCAAATAAAGAAGGCGTGGCATATGCTAATTTGTTGAGCTGCAACCCATATTCACATGTAGGTGGTGTTGAGATAGGCAACCATTTTTGGAAAGTACGAATCAACAATCCTATTCGTAAAAATGAGGAGCTTGTAAGACCATTGGATCATTGCAAGACAATTAATGATACCCATGCCAAAGGAGTGGTGATTGCGTGGCCTTCAATATGTGTATGTTAGTTGTTTCTACCTTGGTTCATGTAACTTAATGTTTTGCTGTACATTCTAGCTTAACAACCAAAGTAATGTTTGCTACATGCAGGTTTGGAAGATTAATGGTTGATTTCGCTTTCATCTCACCCTATGGATTGATAAACCGGCAAAGACTTTCAAGAAGAAGAAGAAGAAGACGAATAGATTATCATTTTGTCATATTTTAGTATGAAAGACTGCTATTCTGAAGACTTGCTTTTCTCAAATGGATTATCATTTATGTTTTGTAATGATGGGAAGGATGTTTTAACTATTTTGTTATGCAATGCAATCTTTATTTTCACTAAATGTGATGTGAGTATTTTGTGAGATATGTGGTGCTTTTGAAAGAAAATAATAATGTCAATTAAATTTTGTTCCTTTAACCTGATCGTGTGTGGTGAATATGTATATACTAAAGTTTGTTCCCACAAAATGTATTGGAATAAGGAAACATGTTGCTAATCATATTACATTTGTGTTACTACAACTCAAATTATGTGTTCCTGGGGTACTATGCAGTATCACATAATATGTGTTCTTATAGGTGATATTTGTGTGTTACAAGGTAGCAACACATTCTTAGTTATATAGTAATACATGTTATATGTTGCAATGTATTGTACCAGTAACATGGCCTACAAGAACACTTATAGATTGTGTTACTGGGAACGCTTGTAACACCTATACTGATATGTAGTAACACATGGACGTGTTGCCAAAGCCCCTTCCTGCTGTAGTGAGCAGGCCACAGGAGCGTCAGATCCGATAGTGGCGATCCTCAGGAGTACCTCAATAGGTCTGCAGCTATGGGTCTGTCAGTGGTGGGGCTTGGTGCCGCAGTGAGTCCTTTAGCTATGCGACCGTGATGACGACCACAACAATGGCGTGGGGTCGCTATCGGCAGGTCAGGGGAGTTTTAGGCAAAATTTTGTGGTGAATATAGGTGAAATTTTGGGGATTTTTTTTTGTGTGAATTGCTGTGTGAAGTACAAGAATTTTTGGGATTTTGAATGTGAATTTGAATTTATGGACTTTTTTTTTTTGCTGAAAATGCATCCTATAGACGAGCTTCATAATATGCCTGCATGTGGAAATGCATCTCCACTGACAGGTGTCCTAGTACGCTCTCGCCTGTGATTTTGATTTTCACCGCCGGCTGTTTCCACGCCTTAAAATTTACTCCCTCTATTCCAAAATAAGTGCAGTTTTGTATTATTCACGTTCAACGTTTGACCGTTCGTCTTATTTAAAAATTTTATATGATTAGTAATTTTTATTGCTATTAGATGATAAAACATGAATAGTACTTTATGTGTGATTAAATATTTTTAAATTTTTCGCAAATTTTTTAAATAAGACGGATGGTCAAATGTTGGGCACGGATATCCACGGCTGCACTTATTTTGGGACGGAGGTAGTAACAATTTCTAAGAGTCGTTTGGTTAGAGGCAGTGCTCAGATCCTTCTGCGAAAACTCCATTTGACTGTCTAGAAAATTGTTTTTCATAGGTGGTGTTTGAATCTTCTGAAGATGAAGATAAAGATTAAGTGGTTCTCGTAAAATGATATGGTAATAACATATGATTAATTGAGTTTTAGTTATTACAAACTTGAAAAATGGATTAATCTCATATTTTAGAACAACTTTTATATAGAAAGTTTTTGTATGAAATGCACCATTTAATAATTTGAAGAGTGTGCTATGAGTATCCAAATTTTCATCCACTTGTTAAAGAAGAAACAAAGGGGACCATAGTCTTGTATCTACTGCTGATCCTGACCCTCTACTGCGCGTGCCAATTCTACTTACAATTTCAACGGGACAAGGAACTACTCCCTCTGATTCGAAATGTTTGACACTGTTGACTTTTTAGCACATGTTTGACCGTTCGTCTTATTCAAAAACTTTTATGAAATATGTAAAATTATATGCCTACATAAAAATATATTTAACAATGAATCAAATAATATGAAAAGAATTAATAATTACTTTAAATTTTTTAAATAAGACGAACGGTCAAACATTTACTCAACGGCGTCAAACATTTTAAAACGGAGGGAGTAATTAACGAAACTCGTCTTCCCATCACCGAGGTTATAGCTGGGTAGCATAATTCCCGCAGAAAAACTATAGAACGGTGTCCCGTCGGAGGGACAATGTAGTTAATCACGTTCATCCATCATTACACCTGACGCGTGGTGCGCCGAGCTGAGAAGATCGCACGACGCGTGCGTACCTGTCTAGCGAAGGGGAGAGCAACGTCGCCAAATGTGCTTGTGCCAACCTCAAAGCTAACTAGAGGGCAGCAGTGTGCAGGCTAGTGTCCTAGCTACTATTCTTTCTAAGTATCACCTGCAAAATAGTTGCAACCATCCCAGACCAACTCTTCTCCTATTATCTTCTTCTCGACTTTCATTGCTTGTAGATATTATTCATATGTATCTATATGATATATATCTCGCCCTTTTTTTGGTTTTTCTTCAATTTGTTTTGCGAATTTGGTCAAATTTTATTAAAATTTAATCAAAATTTGTTAAAATTCTAAATAATTTCATGCAAAAAGTTCCAAAAGTCTTGAAATTGCTGAAATTTAGATTTTTTTTCTACAAGTGTTAACCCTGAATACGCCTACAATATGTATTATACAGATTAAATATAGACGATGAAACCTATATGGTACTATGATATCTCGTGGTACCTCCAAATATCATGGGTACCAGTACCATGGTACCGTGTGATAATCTATGTTACCCAGATACGGGGATACGGACACGGATACACGACACGGTGATACGACATTTTCCAAAAATTAAGGATACGGGGATACGTTATTATATATAAAAAAAATTAAAAATACAGAAAAGTAGTAAATTGAACAGGGTAAAAATAGATTGTGAGTAAGTGCTAGACCACAAACAGTGCATAGACCACAAATTAATAGTTCAACGGTATATCCAAACATCGCAATGACCATATAAGTTCACAAATAACAAGTTCACATCCAGCCCACAGGGCACAGGCACACAGCTAGTTTATAAATAACAAGTTCACAGCCACAAATAGAATAATTAGGATAGACCGATAGACTTGTTCAAGACTATAAGTTCAATTCAATAAACGAACGGGAAAACAGATCGGCGGTGACAGTGCTGTGCCGACGTCAGAGTAGGAGGCGGCGAGGCGCAGCCCAGTGCGCGGCGCCGGTGCAGCTCGGCGGCGGCGACGGTTGACGAGGCAGCCCGGCAGCAGCGACGGCACTGGAGCGCGTGAGGGGCGTTGGTGGTGACAGTGTTGGGCCAACGTCGGAGGTGGAGAGCAGTGTGGCGGCGCCGGCACAGCCCGTCGGCGGCAATGGCTGATGGGGCGGCGGCGGCGCTGGAGCGTTGGGAAAGAGAGGCGAGAGTGAGAGTTGATAGGCGGCGCACGCTGGGTGGATATGATGCCCCCCACACGCACGCGGGTTTTGATACCGACGAAATATTAGGGTTAAACGTATCGGGACCGTATCGGGACGTATCATAAATGTATCATGAATTACTTTATTTATTTTAAAATCAGGATAAATACCGATACGTCCCGACACGTATCCGGCCGTGTCCGATACGTGTCTGTATCCGATCCCGTGTCGGACACAGACACGCGCCTGCTTTGCCGTATCAGTGCTTTATAGGTGATAATTCCTTGAATGTACCATAGTGCTTACACAACGGGATACCGTTGCAACGGGATACTTTAAGTGACTGTCCCTTTTCCTTTTCTCTGTCTCCGTGTGCTCCTTGGTACCTGATACCTGGTATGTCCACTTGTACTCTCTGGTACCTGATACCCAGTTGGTACCTGGTACCTAGTACCTTTGGTACCGACTAGGTATCGACCGATACCTGATGCCTGGTACCCAAGATACCGGGTGGTACCTAGGTATCAGACCTTGGTACAAGGTATCAAGCATGATACTTTGTCACGCCCCGAACTAGTCCCGAGCGGAACTAGCCCGTGACGCTCCAAATTAACCTGTTAATCGATACCAGTCCCAGGAAACAGTGCTGGTATAACAGGAAGACAGAATATCACAGCAACAGAGGTCTCTTTATTATAGAGTAGGGGTACAGTCATGTTGGGCTGCGGACAGATCCCGAGCTCACAACTGCATTACAAAAGGAACGCGGAAGCCAAGACTTGGACCACATATCACAGGCGCGACTTGGGAACTAGGCCGAAACCCTAAAACTCGTCGTAGCCGGCTTGCTCCTGGAAGAACTCCTCATCGGCGGGATCCGCTTCATCTTCTTCAGCAACTGGGAGGGGATTATTTATATAGAGCAAGGGTGAGTACGGGAGTACTTAGCAATCCATGGGAAATAAGTGTTTAATGCAGGCTTCAAAGGAAGGGCTGTTGTTTTTGCAATTGATTTTATTTAAACTCCTTTTTGAAACAACTAAGTGAGTGCTTCTCAAACGACGCGGATGAGACAGTGCATCTCGTCCAGTCGGAGTATGTGCAATGTATCAGTCTTTGAATTGGTTCAAGGTTGGCACCCGGCCAACAGCTTTCAAACGGCCACCCGGGCCTAGCTGATCCCATCAGCTGCAGATTTTCCAAACATCGAACCCATTCCACAACAGTAATTTCACAAGCAGTAGTCAAACAAAACTACGCTAGGAATCACCTCACATCCGCCCATGACCGTGGGCACGGCTGTTCGAACAGTTTAATAACCTCTGCAGAGGGGGTACACTTTACCCACACGACGTTACTAGCCTTGGTCACCTAGCCCGTGTGGATCAGACACGTCTGGTGACTTGGGGCTTTCACGACAAGGCATTTCGAAAGCCGACACAGGTTCACCATATGCCAACGAGAGGGGTCCCAGACCAACACCAGGTTAGGTCCCAGACCATACTGTGCCAGGAAACCCGGGGGTTCTCCCCGACACCACCCCGTTGAATCCACATGTCTCTTGGCATCATGGCTCCCCCGATTAGCTAATTACTCAGCCAGGGGTGTCCCATTCCACCCATGTGGTCGCACTTGCCTTATGTTCGGATGAAATTCCAAGGAAAACGGTCCTTAGTGCAAGAGCGGGAAACCGTACTCCCGGTACGTTCTCCAGTCCGCGATTTTGGAAAATTCATTTAGTTCGCAAGCACCGACCCAAGTGTCGGGTTTTCTAAGTCTTTTATAAAACCCCAAGTTTTACCCATCTTTGGATATTTTAAATTTGAGGGGAGGTGTTCCGATGCGCGTGCCTGAGAGCCCATGCATCGAAGCACAACAGTCGACAAAGGAGGTTTAAGTATTCAATAATTCAAGGAGGGTAATTGCAGCAATTAGGGTTGGGGCCGGCAGGCTATCTCGCAAGCCGCGGCCGAATTACTTGTGTAAATCCTATTCATGCAATATTTGCGGAAAAGAAATACTTAGATTTAAATTATAGGTGCAAGATGATCAAAGGTGACTTGCCTTGCTCGAGATCTTGAGCTTGATCCTCGAAATCCTCGCACTGCGGGTCTTCGGGCTCCGAAACTACACGCGAAACGGGACAACTTCAACAAACGGCGAAAATAAGGCCCTATTACTGACCCCTAAGCGTGCCATTAGATAGATCTCGAGATTTGAGGATTTTTGGAAGTTGAACGGAGTCAAACGGACTTACGGTTGGGAAGATATTGAATTTCTAAGATTATTGGACTTTTGGTCTAAAGGAAAAAGGATTTATTTAAACCCTTTTGAAAAGAAAAGAAAGAGGGAGGAGGAGTAGACTTCCCTCGGGCGACTAGGGCGCGGCCCGAGAGAGGAGGCGCGGCTCGGCCGAGCTAATGGGCCGGCCGGCCCAAGAGGACTCGGCCCAGTAGGGCGCGCAGGAGGGGAGGAGAGAGGGAGCCGGTGGACCGGGCTCATCTCGCGTGGTCCCGGGTGGGACCCGCTTGTCAGCGACTCGGCTCACCGTGAGCGAGGTGCACGCGGGCGTGCTAGGGTTTTGGGAGGGAGGCGCGGCGCATGCGCGCGGCTTGCGGAGGACGCGGTGCGGCGGGCCCACGCGCAGCCTCACGGCTCGCGGTGGACCGCGCGCACGGGGAGGGAAGCGGAGGGGGCGGCTGGCCGGGTCAGTCGGCCTGGTTGCGGCTGACGTGGCGCCGACGTGACGCCTACGTGGCTGCCACGCGGACCGGCGGGAGGTAGACGACGATGACGGCCGGAACGGACGGCGGACGGCGGTGGCGATCGGCGGAGCGAACCACGGCGATACAAGCGAAAGCGAGCACATCGGGAGGTTGCACGGGACGAGGGGAGACGAGCCAACGGCTCGGATTCGCCGGGGGATGCTCGACGGCGGCGGATTGCGGCGGCGGCAACCGGCGGCGGGAGAAGGGGGAAACGGCGACGAGGTCACGAGGGGTCGATTCCCGGCGGTGAGAGCATCTACGCGGCTATGGGAATCCATTGCTAGTGTCGGATTGTGCGGAGCTATGCCGAGCGAGGCTGGCGACGAGCGGGCGCTACGGAGCTCGGGCGGCGACGGCGGCGAGCACACGGCGAGCGGCGGCAACGGTCGGGGCGGCGCCGGCTAGCTACGGGGAGGCTACACATGCTTCTACCGGAAACTAAGGGGAAGGGATGGATTGAGGACGGAGAACGGGGGAGGCACTACCGCGATGAGGAAGGGTGCAGTGAGGATGGGCCGACGGCACGGGAGCGATCTCTCCGGCCTCGGGCCGGGGAAGAAGAAGGAGAGGGCGTGCCCGGAGTCCCCTTCCGCGTCCTTGCTCGTGCCGCCTCCTCCGGCACACGCGTCGGCGGCGGTCGGCGAGAGGGACGGCAATGACGCGGGCGAAAACGGGGAAGGTTTGGGAGGGGAAAAGGAAGGGAGGGTTCTTGAGTTTATAGGGCGGCGATGTCGGTTTGGAAACCGACCTTGGGGCGGTCAAGGAGAGCGAGCCAGCGCTCGGCGGTCAAGCGGCGCAGAGGTGGGGGAAGGATGACGCCGGCGGGGTGAGAAAAAGGGGAAAAGGAGGAGAGGAAAAGGGGGCTTGCCTCCTTGCCGTTTCGGGGAAAAGGAGGAGGGAGAGGGGGGGCGACGCGGCAGAGGGGGCGGAGGGCTCTGCCTCCGTCCCATGGAGGCACGCGCGGGGAGTGGCAGGGCCGAGCCGATGACGACGGCGATGACGGCGGGGGCGGTTTGGAACGGAGCGGCGACACGGGCTGCAGGCGCGGGCAGGCGCGACAGAGGCTGACGGCGGCGGCGACGGGGGCGGGAGCGCTCGGCTCGGTGCGGCTCACGCGCACGCGTGCGCTGCGCACGGGCAGAGCGGGGGAGAGGGAGAGAGAGAGAGAGGGGGAGAGAGAGAGAGAGAGAGCCAGGGAGGGTAGGGGGAGATGGGCCGAGAGGGATTCGGCCCATCAAACCCTAGGGAGGCGAATTAGACTTTTGCGGAGGGATTTGATTTGGGAAGGATTTGGATTCGGGATTGAACTCGACGATAGATCGGGGATTTGAGATCTGAGATGGCACGGCACTAGACAACAAGCAAAGAAACGGATTTCGCAATTAGGATTTTTAAGAGCTAGTTTTCCCGCTAGGCGCCACGACGGAACGGGCGCTACATACTTGTGGGGTATCAGAGGGTACCGTAAAAAAGAGAGGAAGACGTGAGGGAGGGAGCGCCACAATGGCGGAGGATGGCGTCGAGGAGGCACGGCGAGGTGAGGGACGTGTGCTCCCCTAGTACCTGGTACCTTAGGTACCGATTGGTACCTGGTACCTGGTACCTTTGGTACCGATTAGGTATCGACCGATACCTGATGCCTGGTACCTAAGGTACCAGGTGGTACCTAGGTATCAAACCTTGGTACCAAGGTATCAAGCCTGATACTTGTGGAGTATCGGAGGGTACTGTCAAAAAGAGGAGGAGATGTGGGGGAGGGGGGGCCGCAACGGTGGAGGATGGCGTCGAGGAGGCGAGGTGAGGGTCGAGGCCCGAGCCAGAGAGCGCGAGAAGTCTCGAGGAGCCGAGGAGGATGTTGACGGCTATACCTGTTGCAGGTTGACACAGGCTGCCGGCGTCCATCCCGGAGGCGCAAAGTGGCAGGCCGCAGCAGGGACGACGGTGACGCCAAGGCCGAGGGCGAGGACGAGGGGAGCTCCCGCTTCTGCCCTCCCCGGGGCGACGACTCCCCGGCGCACACCCGACCGACGAGGGAGTCAAGTAACCCATGCATATGAATCTGATGGGTACCAGTCAAGTATCAAGATTTTATAATCCAACCCAATTAACAGTAGCTCAACTTGTACATATACATACGTATCATCATGGAGTACCATGAAATAACTCTTAAGTATCGATAATGTTGTATTATTCAGCTAACAAGTTGTAGTAGTAGCTATAGCTATTTCCAACAAATCCAGAACCATTTATAGCTATCACATACGTACCTGTGATACGTAACTGTGCTTTTGCACAGCCCAAATCCAACAGATGGCCAAACCATGCTATGATACCTTGCTAGGTAACCTCATGCTGGTGCGGAGAGCAGAGCTGCGGTCTGCAGAGCGTGAAGAGAAACTTTGTGGACGGCGTCGGAGAGCACAACTGCTTCGGTTAGTTGCAGCGAGTCACCGCCGGCGAGGTATCAAGTACCTTCCTGCGGGGGGAGCTAGGGGTGGGGAGAGCAAGCTGCTTCGGGCCAGATGCTGCCGCAAGGACTCGTCGCCGGTGAGGTCGCGCGCGGAGCGTGCGATACAGAGCTCGATCTTGCCGGCGCCGACGAGGTATCGCGATACCGAGGAGGAAGATCTTGGACGGAGTGGGAAATCAGCACCTTGTGAAGAGAGACATATTAATCTCTGGCTCATTTAATCTATCCCGTGACATCTATATCCAACGGAATCCCGTGCGCTAGCTGTCCTCTAATTCCCGGACGTGCACGGCAGCATCCCAAGACCTAATATAACACCGGCAGTGGATCGATGTACCTCTTGTGTTCGGTTGCTCCCTTGTCACGCCCGGAATTTCTATCCAAAATTCCAAACGCTTACATGTGTGTGAACCCTCGTCCAGGAATCAGCCGAGGCACATAATAACAAATTGATAATAGAGTACAATTATTACTCTAATTAATAAGCGAATTAAATGTCATTACAGAGGTAGATAGTTCCTCTCAATCAGTAAAGATCTAAGCAGCGGAAAAAAAAAATAAACGGCGCAGACGACTCCACTCCACAGGCAGCTTGACCAGCGCTACACCTAATCCTCCACACCATCAGCATCACTGTAGAACTCCTCCTCTGATGAATGATTGCAAGGTGAGTATATGACATACTCAGCAAGCCACGCAGCAATTATGCAAGTGCACAGGATAACAAAGGATGGCATAGTAGGGTTTCATTTGCATAAACAGCATTTAATAAACATTTCAGAATTTAATAAAACAGTTAAGTAATAGTTGAACAGTATTAATCCAACGCTATACAACATACCCTGTTGCATAGGCCCAACCATTCTGAACAACCAATCCCGGCTGCACAGTTCTATCTCCAAACCAGGAATATACCATTCCAAACTAGGAGCTAACCAAATTATTACCAGTCATAGTATCTTTTATTATGATAAGAGGTGTGAGACTAATCACGAAAGACATTGTTAGACCCGCCCATAACCGCGGGCACGGCTATTCGAATAGTTTTACTCTGACCAGAGGTGTACCACTGTACCCACAAGACACAGCCCCACGACATGTCACCATGCGCCTTGATACCACCACGGTACCTCAGAAAGGAGCTGTGACAGTACCCCTTGCACAACACAATCCACCACAGCGCACCGTTCCTGGATCATAATCACCCCCTTATAAACAAGGCATGGACTCCCCAGCGACCCCCGTGGGCTTATCTCCGCCACTTCTCAGTCTGGTGCCCCGCAATGAACCATGCTATACAAAAGGTAAAGCCGTTGCCCACGCTGGCTTGTGGTTGGCACGGTTAATGTTTCACAACCGAAACTCGTGAACCGGTCCTTAATTGTCATGAGCACGACTATCAAAACCATGTGCTCACAACCCACCATTATCAGGTTTTAGTTGGCAAATTAATTAATTAACCAATCATGATTAACCATCATGAGTCATCATTTAAGCCATCATTAAATAATAGCGAGTCATAAGTTATCCCAATAGTGTGCTAAAGTTTCTAAGCATGGCTAAGCAATCACATCTAATATCTAGCTGAACCAATATATAAAGCTCAACTAGTCAATTTATAATAACCCAAGGTAATCAAGAAATAGGGTAATCAATGCAAATTGGCCATAACAAAGAAACAGGTTCACACCACCCGGTGACATTCAAAATTAAATGCACAGTTGAAATAAATAGAGAATTTAAATATAGGATCAACATGCTCAAAGGAATTGTGTTTGGGATCTGTGTGACTTGCCTTGCTGGCCTTAGAACTCTTCAAATTCTTCTCCTGCGAAAACGGACTCTCCGGAAACGTCGGAATCTAAACAGAAAAGAGCAAAACACCAAAACAGCAAATAAACAAGCATGAACAGTATATGTGGATATTTTTAACATGTAGATCTCAATTTTAGAAAAATTTAGAGACTTGAACCAACTAAATCCGAGCTAAGATGAATTAGTTATGAATTTTTAAAGATTAAATCGGATTAAAACACTTATATGGATTTTAATTGAATTATGACGCAATAATGAATTATTTTTGAAAAGGAAAAGAGGATTTATTGCGTCAGCGGCTAGGGTTTGTGGTGGACCGGGTGCACGGCGACGGTTCACGAGATTGGACGGCCGAGATCGATCCATCCAAAACGAACGGCCGAGATCGACCGGTCCACGGCCGGACCACGGCGGACGGTATCGATGACGTCGGCGATGACGTCACCACCGGCGGCGACCGAACCGCGCGAGCTTGCCGGCGAACGACGGCGCGGCGGCGCGAACGGAGAGCACCTACGGATAGCGGACAGCACGGCGAACTCACCGGTGACCAAAGAAGCGGCGGAAGAACAACGGACGGCGACAGCGGCGAAGAAGAAGCGGCGGCGACCTCCGGCTTAACAACGGCGTCGGTGTTCCGGCAGTCGACAGCGACGGCGGAGCGGCGGACGAGGTCGGCGACGGCTTGGCGACCACGACGGTGACCTCCCCGAGCAGCGACGACGACTGGAGCGACGGCGACGCACGGCTGGAGCGACGGCGGCGACGGCGGCGCGAGGGCTCACGGCGCTAGGGTTTCGGGCGGCGGCGGCGCGAGGAAGACGACGAGTCTGACAGGTGGGCCCCACCTGTCAGCGGGCGGACGCGCGCGCGCGAGCGACGGCTGCGGCTGCGGACTGGGCCGACTTGGGCCGGGGAGAGAGAGAGAAGGTTTTGGGCCGACTTTCGGCCCAAAGCCAAAGGAGACTTTTAAAAAAACTTTTTCCATTTAAATTATTCATGAAATGCAATTCCATTTATTAAAAATACTTCCTTGGCTCAAATAAATCCCAGAAAAATCTAGGAATTATAGAATCAAGCAAAGTATTTAATGAAATTTTATCTGGCCCCATTTTATATTGGAATTTATTATTTAAAATTAGATCTTCTCTTCTAGGCTTTTAAAATCATTTCTAATAATTCCAATTAAACAACAATTTATATTTTTAGGATGTTTAGGATGTGACAAACCTACCCCCCTTAAACAGAATCTCGTCCTCGAGATTCGGAAGAACTAGCGAACAGATGCGGATGAGCTGACTTCAATTCATCTTCCCGTTCCCAAGTTGATTCGTCTTCCGAGTGATTACTCCACTGAACTTTACAAAAACGGATAACTCGATTCCTGGTTCTTCTCTCATCTGTTTCCAAGATACGGATTGGTTTCTCAATATAGGTCAGATCCTCTTGGACTTCTATCTGTTCAAGGTTAGCTTCTTCGGTAGGTACCCTCAAACACTTTTTCAATTGCGACACATGGAACACATTATGGACTCCTGCCAAAGATTGAGGTAACTCCAACTGATAAGCGACCTCTCCTCTCCTACTGACAATCTTGTAAGGTCCCACGAAACGCGGTGCCAATTTCCCTTTAGTGTGGAAACGATGAACTCCTCGAAGAGGCGTGACACGAAGGTACACATAATCTCCTTCGTCAAAACTTAGATCTCTACGACGACTGTCGGCATAACTCTTATGACGAGACTGGGCCACACGCAATCTTTCTTGAATGATTTTTACCTTTTCTTCTGCTTCCCTTAGGATATCAGTCCCAAAAACCTGACGTTCTCCCGTTTGATCCCACAAAAGCGGAGTGCGGCACTTCCGACCATACAGCGCTTCGTAAGGAGCCATTTGGAGACTAGCTTGATAACTGTTGTTGTACGAGAATTCCGCATAAAGTAAATTCTTATCCCAACTTCCACCAAAGTCTAAAGCACAAGCTCTCAACATGTCCTCCAAAATCTGATTTACCCTTTCGGTTTGTCCGTCTGTCTGCGGATGATAAGCAGTACTAAAGTTCAGCTTAGAACCCATCTCTTCTTGAAGCTTCTTCCAAAACTGTGAAGTAAACTGACTACCTCGATCAGACACTATTTTCTTAGGGACACCATGCAAGCACACAATCCTTGCCATATACAATTCAGCCAACCGACTTCCGGAATATGTTGTCTTTACTGGGATGAAATGAGCCACTTTGGTAAGTCTGTCGACTATCACCCAATAGAGTCATGTCCTGATGACGTTCTGGGTAGACCTGTGATGAAATCCATACCGATTTCCTCCCACTTCCATTCAGGAATCTTCAAAGGCTGCAGCAAACCTGCGGGCTTCTGATGTTCTGCCTTGACTCGCTGACAAACATTACATACTGCTACGTATTCTGCGATTTCACGCTTCATACTTGCCCACCAAAATCTTCCCTTGAGATCCTGGTACATCTTGGTACTACCAGGGTGAATGGAGTATAAAGTATCATGAGCTTCTTTCAGAATTGCATCTTTTAAATCTTTGTTGTCGGGGACACAGATTCTTTCGCCCAACCATACAGTTTCTTGCTCATCTTCCAAGAAACCGATAGCTTTTCCTCTTCTCATATTCTTCTTAATTTCTTGAATATCGGGGTCATTAATTTGGGCTTCTCTAACCTGATCGATTAGCGTGGGCTTTGCTTCTAAGGCTGCAACAAAACCTCTACTAACAATTCCCAAATTTAATCTTTCAAAATCCTTGCATAACTCCAATGACAACTGTCGTCCTTCCGTAGCATTGCAATAGCCTTTCCTGCTAAGAGCATCTGCTACAACATTAGCCTTTCCCGGGTGATAATGAATTCCCATGTCATAATCCTTAATTAATTCCAACCATCTCCGTTGTCTCATGTTCAGATCTGGCTGAGTAAAGATATACTTTAAACTCTTGTGATCGGTGTACATCTCTGTACGAGTACCGAAAAGATAATGACGCCAAATTTTCAACGCATGAACCACTGCAGCCAACTCAAGATCATGAGTAGGGTAGTTCTTCTCATGCGGGCGTAACTGACGAGATGCATAGGCAACCACCTTCCCATCTTGCATCAGAACACAACCTAAGCCAAGCTTAGATGCATCGCAATACACTTGGAAACCCTTCTTTGGATCAGGTAAAATTAAAATAGGAGCTGATGTTAAGCGATTCTTCAACTCTTGAAAACTCTGCTCACATTCTTCTGACCACTTGTACTTTACATCCTTTTGAAGCAGTCGTGTCATGGGCTTAGCAATCTTGGAGAAATTCTCTATGAACCTCCGATAATAACCTGCAAGACCCAGGAAACTGCGAATCTCTGAAACTGTCTTCGGTTGTTTCCAGTTGGTTACGGATTCCACATTACTAGGATCAACGGCAACTCCTCCGGCTGAGATGACGTGACCAAGGAACTTCACTTCAGACAACCAAAATTCACATTTGCTAAACTTGGCATACAACTGATGTTCTCGCAGCTTCTCTAGCGCAAGACGAAGATGTTCTTCATGCTCTTCTTTTGTTTGGGAGTAGATAAGAATGTCATCAATAAAGACCACCACGAACTTGTCTAGGTATTCCATAAACACCTTATTCATTAAGTTCATGAAGAAAGCGGGGCCATTGGTAAGTCCAAAAGACATAACAGTACATTCAAACAATCCATACCTAGTGGTAAAAGCCGTCTTAGGTATATCCTCTTCTTTAATCCTCAACTGGTGATACCCTGATCGAAGATCTATCTTGGAGAAAACGGTGGCACCTTTAAGCTGATCAAACAAATCATCAATTCTGGGCAGCGGGTACTTATTCTTGATAGTCACATCATTTAATGCACGATAGTCCACACACATCCTCTGGGTATGATCTTTCTTCTCCACAAAAATAACTGGAGCTCCCCATGAAGATGAACTCGGTCTGATGTATCCCTTTCGAAGCAAATCGTCGACTTGCCTTTTGACTTCTGCCAACTCATTGGCTGCCATTCTGTAAGGTCTCTTATGGATCGGAGTTGTTCCGGGTATCAGATCTATTCTGAATTCAATATCTCTCTTAGGCGGCATACCAGGTAAATCGTCCGGGAACACGTCCGGGTATTCCTGTACTACGGGAATCTCTTCCAAAGCTATTTGGTTCAGACTTGACCTTAAAGACTCAGAAGACAGTGCATGAACCGTTACAACTCGACCATCATTGCTGGTGAGAGTTACTTTTCTGTTGGCACAGTCTATCATACCTTTATACCTGACTAACCAGTCCATCCCTAGGATGACATCAAGATCTTTGGATTCTAACAAGATAAGATTGGCCAGAAATGGCACTTCTTGAATTTCTATTCTGACAGAGGGGCTACGTTGCAAAGAGAGTGCTTGATTACTCGGGGTACTAACCATCAAAGGACGTCTAAGATCTTCTACTTCCATCCCATGATTTCCCGCAAAACTCATAGATAAAAATGAATGTGTAGCACCAGAATCGAAAAGCACTGTTGCAGGAACTGAGTTAACAAGAAACGTACCCAAAATCACATCTGGAGCACCTTGAGCTTCTGCAGCAGCAACATGATTGACACGAGCCTTTGGCGTAGGTGCGGTAAAGTTACTCTGGGTAGGGACAATCTTCGCGCGTCGGGGCTTCGGACACTTGTCAGAGTAATGTCCTGGTTCACCACAGTTGAAGCATACTCCGGGCTTGTTGCCTTGCTCCTTCTTGGCAGGCTGTTGTTGTGTTGGAGCTGCCACAGGACGTGGAGCTTGGTTTCGGATGTTGTTGCCAGCATTGTTGTTGAAGAACTGACGCTGCGGACGAACAACAGACGAAGAACCTCCTTGTGGCATGGACTGGGGTCCTAAAGTAAGACGCGGCCTCTGGCTATTCCCCTGTTGTGCCTTGAAGTGAGCAATCCGACGTTTCTTCTGCTCCATGCGGTTGTACTTGTCCTCCTGTCGAATAGCCTTATCCACTAACTTCTGGAAATCATGGTAATCCCCAGTCATGAGTGGGTAAGAAAGCTCATCATTAAGTCCTTCCAAGAACCTCTCCTGGCGCTCTTCATCAGTGCGCACATCTTCTGGAGCATAACGAGCCAGACGATTGAACTCGTGCAGATACTCGGTGACCGTGCGAGATCCTTGGGTGAGCGACCTAAATTCTTTCTTCTTGAGAGACACCACTCCCGATGGTATATGCGTCTTCCGAAAAGCAGCGGTGAATTCAAGCCAAGTGATAGGTTCAGCAGTAGTCCTGTTAAGGCGGAAGTGATCCCACCACTCAGAGGCAGGGCCATGCAGTTGGTGTGATGCAAATGAGACCTTCTCCTGATCAGTGCACTGAAGCAAATCCAACTTCTTCTCTATGGCGTGCAGCCAATCACCAGCTTCCACAGGATTAGTGGTGCTAGAGAAAGTGGGCGGCCTCACACGAAGAAATTCTGCTAACTTGTTCTGGGGAGGTGCCTGGTTATTTCCCTGGTTCTGCTGGTTCTGGAGTTGCTGCATCATCATGTTCATAAGCTGTGCCTGTTGAGCCAGGACTTGAGCAAGTGTGGGATTCTCTCCATTGTTGTTGTTGTTGTTGTTGTTGTTGGGGCCATTCCCGTTGCTGCGAGTGAGCACCATCTGGCATGGGCAAGAGCACAAGAAGAGAAACCGGGGGAAAACTACTTAGGACAGAGAATTAATTTTTCCACTAACTTAACTTTTATTGATCTTAACTGAGTTTCATTATTACAAAACTGAAGACTCTCTCACACCACTAAACTCACCAACTACCTAACACTCGAAAGCAAACAAACGCATGCACTTACATCCCACCACTGATGTAAACCACATGCAGGACCCACACACACAACCAAACTTAAAACAAGCAAACTAACACAACGATCTAGGACAACGGCTTGACAAGGAACTCTAGGTCTTCCGGGCATCGGAGTTGATTGAAGGCTCGTTCGGCTCGTCTTCATCATCTTGAGTGACTCCCCACTCGACCTTTGAATGGGTGCGCTTCGATTCTTCTCCTTCATCATCACTTATATTGACGACCGGAGGATCTGCTAGGGCTGGGGTAACTTCTTTCTCCACCACACGGACCTTTGGCGCCAATTGGTAGTGAGGGACGAATAGAGCTCTCTTCCTTGCGGTAAGACGAACCCTGGCCTTCTGCGGCGGTGCTTCTCCCTTCAATGCGGCTAGTTCCTTCTCCAAACGATCCACCTTGTCTTCTAGCTTGCAAATCTTTCCACGATTCCGGTCTTCCCGATCTTGAGCTGCTAGTACAACCTCCGCGCGGGTCTCATCCATAGCCCACAGCATCTCAACCAGATGCCTTGTGGTAGCATCATTCTCAATCCCCTCAGTCTCAAGGTAGCTGCCACGGTCACTTCCCTGGGGTTGGCGAGGATGGTAGCGATACTCAGTGTCGGCCAACTGATCACTGTAGCGATCGCGGAGCTCTCCTATGGCGATCCTTGCCACCTCCTGACATGCATGAATATAATTTCCTCCTCCAGCTTCGAACATCACTGATGGGATATCTTCACTATTACTGTTCAAGGTGACTTTGACCCGACACTTCTCTTCATCCCGATCATGAGGAATCTGGGCATACATAGGGGCAGTCCCAAATCCTATGGCAAAGGACATCATACGCAACTCCTGGACAAATCCCTCAACACCAAACAAGAACTCAGGCTTGTAGCGCGGCATCTAAAGACAAGTCAAAGGAGGGAGTTAAGATGTTTGTCCAATTAATAGCACAAGTTTTTGGATTAATTTGAATAAAGTTAGAAATTCCAAGTAAAAGGTAAGTAAGTAAACCAAGCTTGCAAGATAAGTTGAAACAGTTGGAAACAAGATCACAAATTTTGCACTTTTGAACGACAGGTTTCAAAAGAAATAAAATAAAAGAAAAGTTGTAAAATCAATATGCTAAATTTATTTCATTGCAGCAAGATTAAACAATGTTGTAAAACTTTTGCTGGCCAATGAGCCATTAGTACAGTAATAGATGTACGGTACTAATAACACAGGAATAATAATAAATAAATTTTTAAATGAGAACAATTAAAGGAATTATAAACTGCATGTGCCATTTGTTTGGTTTAATTAAAAGAGAAAGAGAGGAGAACAGTTCTATTTTTCCAATATTTTTAGAGGGCTTCTATGGGTAACCATTGGGCATAACCTAGGGTCAAGGAGGCTCTGATACCAACTTGTCACGCCCGGAATTTCTATCCAAAATTCCAAACGCTTACATGTGTGTGAACCCTCGTCCAGGAATCAGCCGAGGCACACAATAACAAATTGATAATAGAGTACAATTATTACTCTAATTAATAAGGGAATTAAATGTCATTACAGAGGTAGATAGTTCCTCTCAATCAATAAAGATCTAAGCAGCGGAAAAAAAAAATAAACGGCGCAGACGACTCCACTCCACAGGCAGCTTGACCAGCGCTACACCTAATCCTCCACACCATCAGCATCACTGTAGAACTCCTCCTCTGATGAATGATTGCAAGGTGAGTATATGACATACTCAGCAAGCCACGCAGCAATTATGCAAGTGCACAGGATAACAAAGGATGGCATAGTAGGGTTTCATTTGCATAAACAGCATTTAATAAACATTTCAGAATTTAATAAAACAGTTAAGTAATAGTTGAACAGTATTAATCCAACGCTATACAACATACCCTGTTGCATAGGCCCAACCATTCTGAACAACCAATCCCGGCTGCACAGTTCTATCTCCAAACCAGGAATATACCATTCCAAACTAGGAGCTAACCAAATTATTACCAGTCATAGTATCTTTTATTATGATAAGAGGTGTGAGACTAATCATGAAAGACATTGTTAGACCCGCCCATAACCGCGGGCACGGCTATTCGAATAGTTTTACTCTGACCAGAGGTGTACCACTGTACCCACAAGACACAGCCCCACGACATGTCACCATGCGCCTTGATACCACCACGGTACCTCAGAAAGGAGCTGTGACAGTACCCCTCGCACAACACAATCCACCACAGCGCACCGTTCCTGGATCATAATCACCCCCTTATAAACAAGGCATGGACTCCCCAGCGACCCCCGTGGGCTTATCTCCGCCACTTCTCAGTCTGGTGCCCCGCAATGAACCATGCTATACAAAAGGTAAAGCCGTTGCCCACGCTGGCTTGTGGTTGGGACGGTTAATGTTTCACAACCGAAACTCATGAACCGGTCCTTAATTGTCATGAGCACGACCATCAAAACCATGTGCTCACAACCCACCATTATCAGGTTTTAGTTGGCAAATTAATTAATTAACCAATCATGATTAACCATCATGAGTCATCATTTAAGCCATCATTAAATAATAGCGAGTCATAAGTTATCCCAATAGTGTGCTAAAGTTTCTAAGCATGGCTAAGCAATCACATCTAATATCTAGCTGAACCAATATATAAAGCTCAACTAGTCAATTTATAATAACCCAAGGTAATCAAGAAATAGGGTAATCAATGCAAATTGGCCATAACAAAGAAACAGGTTCACACCACCCGGTGACATTCAAAATTAAATGCACAGTTGAAATAAATAGAGAATTTAAATATAGGATCAACATGCTCAAAGGAATTGTGTTTGGGATCTGTGTGACTTGCCTTGCTGGCCTTGGAACTCTTCAAATTCTTCTCCTACGAAAACGGACTCTCCGGAAACGTCGGAATCTAAACAGAAAAGAGCAAAACACCAAAACAGCACATAAACAAGCATGAACAGTACATGTGGATATTTTTAACATGTAGATCTCAATTTTAGAAAAATTTAGAGACTTGAACCAACTAAATCCGAGCTAAGATGAATTAGTTATGAATTTTTAAAGATTAAATCGGATTAAAACACTTATATGGATTTTAATTGAATTATGACGCAATAATGAATTATTTTTGAAAAGGAAAAGAGGATTTATTGCGTCAGCGGCTAGGGTTTGCGGTGGACCGGGTGCACGGCGACGGTTCACGAGATTGGACGGCCGAGATCGATCCATCCAAAACGAATGGCCGAGATCGACCGGTCCACGGCCGGACCACGGCGGACGGTATCGATGACGTCGGCGATGACGTCACCATCGGCGGCGACCGAACCGCGCGAGCTTGCCGGCGAACGACGGCGCGGCGGCGCGAACGGAGAGCACCTACGGATAGCGGACAGCACGGCGAACTCACCGGTGACCAAAGAAGCGGCGGAAGAACAACGGACGGCGACAGCGGCGAAGAAGAAGCAGCGGCGACCTCCGGCTTAACAACGGCGACGGTGTTCCGGCGGTCGACAGCGACGGCGGAGCGGCGGACGAGGTCGGCGACGGCTTGGTGACGACGACGATGACCTCCCCGAGCAGCGACGACGACTGGAGCGACGGCGACGCACGGCTGGAGCGACGGCGGCGACGGCGGCGGCGGCGCGAGGAAGACGACGAGTCTGACAGGTGGGCCCCACCTGTCAGCGGGCGGACGCGCGCGCGCGAGCGACGGCTGCGGCTGCGGACTGGGCCGACTTGGGCCGGGGAGAGAGAGAGAAGGTTTTGGGCCGACTTTCGGCCCAAAGCCAAAGGAGACTTTTAAAAAAACTTTTTCCATTTAAATTATTCATGAAATGCAATTCCATTTATTAAAAATACTTCCTTGGCTCAAATAAATCCCAAAAAAATCTAGGAATTATAGAATCAAGCAAAGTATTTAATGAAATTTTATCTGGCCCCATTTTATATTGGAATTTATTATTTAAAATTAGATCTTCTCTTCTAGGCTTTTAAAATCATTTCTAATAATTCCAATTAAACAACAATTTATATTTTTAGGATGTTTAGGATGTGACATCCCTCCATCTGTATACTGTGCGTCGACCATGCTAGGGCTGATGGATGGTAGAGAACAGCAAGTAAGCCCTGTGTAGATTCTGAGTAGAGGGGTGCTCATTCCCGGTGTCTTCCATGCCCATGATCTAGAAAGTTAGGCTGTGCTTGCGTGTTTAATTTGGTGCTCTGTCTTGCTCTCTTTCGCCTGTGAATGTGACTACTCTCTGATCTTGCTTCTGCTTAGAGCAAGTTTAATAGTATAGCCAACTACTAGCTCCAATTCATTTATAGCCAATCTAATAGCTTATTCATATAATAGTTACATACTACATTATTAATACCTGGTCCCACCTGTCACACACATAGTTCTTAGAGTCCGTGCTGTAGCTGGCTACAAATCTATAACCTGCTGTCCTTCTCTCTCCTTATTTATCTCCTTAAAATATGTTTACAACTGGCTTATAGCCTGCTATTGTACCTGCTATTAGCTCACAGACTCTCTTTGGTCCGTGCTCTGATTTCTTTCGTTCCATGTTTTTCTTCTGCTGTGTCCTTCTTAAAGCCATGTTAGCCTGGTTGTGTCAGCATTCACTAGTAATAGCTTGATCTAATTATTAGTGGCATTTCATCACATTGATGGTTTGATTAAAGGCCACTAATTTCGGTTTGGAACCAACAGAATTAGATCAATTTTCAGTTACTGACGACGCATATAACATACTCCCCCATTTTAGATTATAAGAGGTTTTGATTTTGGTCAAAGTCAAACTATTTTAACTGGTCAAAGTCAAACTGTTTTAACTTTCACTATGCTTTGGACATTAACAAATATTTTCATCCAAACACGTAAATCAGCTTGAGGGTTTTTGAAGAGATAAAAAACTACAATGCTTTTCCGTGCTTATTTTAGTAACTTTGGAACTATTCCTGGTACCCTGACATTAAGAAGGTACGGACTATGGAGAGGCACCAACAATTACACCAGAAAAACTTGATACATTCTCGATGAAAAGAAACCTTCGTATACACTCAAATAATTTGACAAAGGCTGCTGCTGTGCTGCAAACTGTTGATTACAATGACACTCAAAATAAGTCGCCTTCGTACAATTAAAATGACCTGTTTTGATACCCTGCGGAGCTTTCAGCTGATGAGGATGGCAGCACGGAGTGCTAAGAAGCCTTGGATATCCTGGATCGGTCCAAAATTTCCAAACTTTTGAACAAAATTCAATTGAATTTTAACAAATATTACTAAAATTCACGAAAAAATTAAAAAATTAAAAAATTCCGACCGAAATAATATCGTACCGGAGGGGTCCAAAACGACCGAAATTTCGAAAATTTTGTTCCGGAATTTCCAACCCTGGATATCCAGCATGCTGTAGAGATCACTTGTCAAGTGCTTAGGCTCTCGTTGGTTTGCAAGGCAAAGACAAAATGTACTGATTTAGCTTGTCTTGTATGTAGAAAGATATACTCTGAATCAATGAACAAGCAACCCCGACACTAACTATTTCCCGAGTACTCTCAATCCCACAGTCCAAATCCCCATCAATTAAAAAGAACCCAGCCAATGATTTTCCAGAAAATAAAATAAGTTCCAACTTCGGTCTTAGCTAGAGATTCTATATGATTAGCAGAACGACAACAAATGAATAATGTGTGTTTTTTTTTGCCCGTGGACCTTTTCTAAAATTGCAGCGATCGAACCACGAACGTCGGTATGTATGGGATGTGCAAGTTCTAGTTAGGGGTTAAATGCAACTCAAACTTAAGAATGTTGTGCTGTAGATGCGTTGAGGTGTGAGTTGACTACTGTCAACTCAAGACCAATTGTGGGGCATGAACTCCTGGTGTTTCCCAAACCCACCGACTATTTATACTCATCTGATCGGGGAATAGGCAAACCGAAGACATCGTATATATATGTTTCCCTACATCACCTAGAGAAATCGTATGTTCTGCTATCTGAGACTGAGACAACTCGAGGTTGTATAACAATGTCAGCTATATACAGCTCCTTTCATGGGGTCTGATTGGTTATCTCATTTTTTTTAATTAAAGCTCTCCCACGCTGTAGTATACTGCTATTTATCATCGCAGATTTATAGGCCTTATAATTGTTGATATGTGCCATTTCACTCCTCACATGACATAAATTGTATTTGTACCCATTTGCCTTCAATTTACTCATATTTGTCAGGGGTTGGTGCATAGTGTGCTACTCGGTTCTATTGGTACACAAAAGATTTTCCTGAACAAGGAGCTCCCATTTTCCCAGACGAACCGTTTTCGTGTGCGTCTGCAAAAATTGGCCTCCCATTTTCGCGTGCGGATCTTTAAGAGGCCCGCACGCAAAAATCGATTTTCGCATGCGGGACTCTTAACGGTCCGCGCACAAAAATAAGCCTCACGTGCGGGCCTCTTAAGTTGACCGCACACAAAAATACCTCTTCCTCTTTTCCCTCTCACTCACTTCAAAATTTTCATCTTCTCTCTTTCTTTTCCCTTTTATTCTCCCTCAATCACTCCTCCCTCTCTCTCCCTTTCCTCTCCTCTCCTCTAGCTCCTCCCCTTCCCACCGAGCGCACAGGACGCGGCAGGCGCCCGGCTCGCCACCGCTGCCACCGACGAGGAGATGGCCGGGAGCGGGCGGATATTGGCGGAGGCGGCGCTGCGGCTGGCGACCGGGAGGCGGCGCGGCGGGCGACTGGCCGGATCCACACTGCGCCGACAACGAGGAAGAGGAGGAGCCCAGGAGTGGTGACGGCGGCTAGTCACGACGGAGGCGGGCTCAGGAGTAGCGGTGGTCGAGATAGGCGGGCTCGGGAGCGGCGGTGGCGGCCAGGAGCGGCAGGCTCAGAAGCGGTGGTGGCGGCGCGACCACGGCGACGACACGAGGACATTGGCGACCACGAGCAGTGGCGTCAGGCGATTCTAAGGTTAGGGTTAGGGTTTTCGATTTTTTTTTCGTTTTTTTTGTGTGAGGACGTTATAATTTGACCGCACAGGATAATTGATTATCCCGCGCGGTGTGCGGTCCCCTTAATCGGACCGCATGGAAAGTTGAATTATCCCGTGTGGTTGGCCACCCACACGCGAAAATATGGATTTTCGCAGACACATGGGTACAGATGGGCGGGACCTCTACACGAAAAAATGCATTTTGACCGTTTGGAAAAATCTTGTGTGTACTAGTGTGCTCTCACCTTCTGCTAGTTCACAACCCATTCTATACTATGTAATCCATATTTTGCTGTCATTAAGGACAAGAGTTTTTCTCTCCACCGAGTGATTAGTGAAAGTGTGAAACAGCTAGCTAGTTGAAAGATTATTCATATACCCTGCCCGCTCGCTTAGAACACGTGCCATTGACGCACACACTCCTGTATGCATGGCTGGCTGCACGCAGTGATCGCAGGAAGAAGAAGGACCGATTCGATTCTTGGCACGTTGCGTGTGCCGGCTAGCTAGGTACGTTAATGTTCAGCAGCCTCTCGACCCGACACAGCTTTTCACTAGATTTCACCCCTGTCGATCGATCGCATATATGCTCCCACCCCTCAGCGCGCACAGCATTGTTCCTCTTGCGAGCAAAGTATTTTAAGGTCTTCCCATGCAAAAATTTTGGACATATGATTATAATATTAAATATAAAAAGAAATTAATTATACTGTAAATTACGAAATAAATCTTTTAAGCCCAGTTGCTACATGATTTGACAATGTGGTACTAAACATTTGCTAATAATGACCGGATTAATTAGGCTTAATAAATTCATCTCACAATTTACATGCAAAATATATAATTTATTTTATTATTAGTCTACATTTAATACTTTAAATGTGTGTCCGTATATCCGATGTGACATGAAAAACTTTCAACCCCTGGTCTTAAACACCGCCTAATTTCTTCACCACCCTGTCCTGACAAGCTCTCCGGTACGCATGCATACGATACGATCGAGCCGCCTACAAATACTGCGCTCTGCATGCATTGGCAAGACACTACCGCAAGAGAGATGGAGCACTACTCGAGAGGCGGCGGCGGCGGCGAGGGGAGGTGGGTAGTGATGCGGGACATCGTCATCAACAACAAGACGGTGTGCACGACGCCGGGGCCGATGCTGGTGGCGACGTTCGCGGTGTCGCCCGACCTGCGCACGACGGAGAAGTTCATGGTGACGACGACGGTGCTCATGACCTTCCTCGGCGCGGCGCTGTTCGCCGTCGGCGTCCTCGGCCGCTTCTCCGGCAGGCACAGGGGCCACTCGTCGGCGACGCGCATCTTCTTCAGGGCCTCCTTCGCGCTCTTCCTCCCCTTCATGTCCTTCATGTTCTCCCAGGCCAAGGGCAGGGACCTCCCCTTCCGCGCCTACCTCATCCTCCTCTGGATGCTCCTCGTCGAGCTCCTCCGCAAGAAGGTCTTCGCCATGGTCGCCCCCGCCGGTGACGCCTTCTCCCGCGGCGTCGGCAGGTACAGCCTCTTCGACGCCGTCGAGGACGCCGCCCGCATGATCTGGATCGGCTACCTCGTCTACTCTTACGTCCACGGCTTCGCCGTCAAGTCCCTGTTCATCATCCTCTGGATCTTCAGCGTCGCCAAGCTCTGCAAGCGCGCCGCCTGCATCCACCTCGCCAAGGGCTCCTTCGACCTCGCCAAGAACGCCACGCTCGTCTCCGGCTACATGGCGCAGCTCGTCGGGGAACACCGCCAGCTGGACCTGCAGGTTGTCGACGACGGCGGCGACGTCCGCGGCAACCGCACCATGAGAGCATGCAACTACACGGTGATGGGTGAGAGCGAGCTCAAGATCAACCGGACGCCTCACGGCTTCGAGATCGACGGCCTCGAGGACATCCTCGCCGCCGGCGGGACGAGCAGCGATGGCGATGGCAATGGCAAGACGGAGGAGCAGCTGGTCCGGGTGAGCACCATCTGGAAGCTCGCCGAGAGCGACCCGCTGTTCAAGTACAACGTGCGGAGGAGGCAGAAGCTGGAGGACATCTGCCTGGGCATGGCGCTCTACAAGCTGCTCCGGCGGAGGATAGAGCGGTGCCACATGGCGGAGAGAGGCACACCGGAGGCGCGGGCGTTCGTCCTCAGGGGCCTCCTCGCCCTCGGCGGCGGCGACCGGGGCGGCGAGGCCGCCGACGCCGAGAGGGCGTTCGACGTGGTGGAGATGGAGCTGAGGTTCTTGGTGGAGTACTACCAGGCGATCATCCCGCTGGCGCTGCCGAAGCCGGGGATCTTCATCGCCAACTTCGCCTTCTCCGTCGTCTTCATCCTCCTCTACTGCATCGCCGTGCTGCTCGTCACCGGCAACGGCAACATGTTCAGGGTGCTGGGCTCCCTGTTCCGGGGATTCATCGGCATCTCCATCGACATGGTGGTGCAGTTCAGGTGCTTCCGCCACCAGGTGTCGGCGCTCGTCGGCATGGTGTGCTCCTCCTCCGACCTCATCGTCACCTTCCTCCTCACGCTCACCCTCTTCTCCGTCGAGACCTACGAGCTCGCGCAGTACCTGCTCTCCGACTGGTTCGCCGCCTCCATGCTCTGCAACTACGCCCGGATGCGGATCAACCGCGACCACCAGCGCAGGCAGGCCGCGCAGCAGCGCCACGCCCAGCGCGCCATCCGGGGCGGCCTCTGGGTGAGGCACCGGTCGCGCCCCGTCATCAAGGCGCACCAGGTCACCATGCTCAAGCTCCACCAGCTGCACCCGCGCCGCGTGTGGATGCTCGCGTCGCGCATCCTCTCGCGCCGCCTCGCCGGCCTCCGCCCCGCCGTCGTCACCGTCGAGGCCAAGGTGGCCATCGTCGCGGCCCTCAAGGCCTTCCTCGAGAGCGACGGCGGCGACGGCGGCGACCTCCAGTTCACCAGCTGCGTGGCCGTCCTGCGCAGGCACGGGTTCTTCCACCACGGGCCCGAGTGGGCGTGCGACAGCAGCAAGGGCGCCGCCACGGTGATCCTGGCGTGGCACCTCGCCACGGCGCTGCTCGAGGCCCGCGGCGACGGCGAGCCGCTGCCGCGCAAGGGCGAGGCGGCGGTGACGCTGTCGAGGTACTGCGCCTACCTGGTGTCCTACGAGCCCGGGCTGCTTCCCGACGACCCGGAGTGGACGGAGAAGGCGTACAACGACGTGAAGTCGGTCCTCGGCAGCTTCTTCCGTAGCTGCAGCTGCGCCACCGCGGGCCGGCGGGAGAAGCTGGTGCGGTTCGGCGACGACTGGGAGGCGGAGGCGCCGTCCGCCATGGCCAGGGGGGTCAAGCTCGGGAAGCTGCTCGAGGACCGCGCCTCCGAGTCGACCGAGGGCTTCGAGGAGGTGTGGACGATGCTGCTCGAGTTCTGGGCGGCGTTGCTCGTCGTCGTCGCGCAGAGGCCGTCGGCGGGTCCGGAGGGGCACGCGCTGGCGCTGGCCAACGGCGGCGAGTTCATCACCCACATCTGGGCAATGATCACGCACGCCGGCGTGCGTGTGCACAGGCACCACGACTATCAGAGCTTTCCTGTCACTCATGTGGTATAGATAACCACGCTTAATTAAGCTCACAATAATGGAGTAGTAGCTCAATTAGAGTAGCTTAACTTCTAATATAGGACTCCCTCCATCTACTTTTAATAGGCATTGTGTACACCCAAAATTAGCACCTATGGACGAAATAGGGGAAAGTTGCCAAAGTTTGGAAAGTACCGGGTTTCCTTCGTAGGCCGGTCGGACCGCAGGTATATGGGCGGTCTGACCGGCTAGTAGGGCCGGTCTGACCGCAGGTATGTGGGCGGTCAGACCGTCAGGGTCCGAGTCCGAGTCTGTTTTCGTCGGGTCTCGGGTTTCCTCGCTCGGGAAGGCATGTTTCGTGTTTCCATTGGTTTCTATCCCGAGTTGGATGTGGAGAAGGGCCTGTAGAGGGCAAGACCAACCCCTATTTAAGGGACAAGGCCGGTTCATTGTAAAACCCCCTAATACAATTTACTTGAATCGTTCTTTTACTATGTTTTTCTATTTTACCCTAGTTTAGTCCATCTTTGTCGGTTTGCGCCGTAAACCGTCTACCTCCGCTGCGAGAGTGCGACACCTCTTTATAGGTTTGTCCTGAAAACCTTCCGTTTTGCCCACGAAACGGGTAGTTATCCTCATATCGATTTAAATCGGCCTAGAGGCTGATTTTGATCTCTAAATCGGCTCCGCTAGCTGGTTTAGCTGTTTTTCCTCAAAACGTATCTTGATTTGGCCGTTTGGCTAGATTGAGGTGGTTGGCGACTCTATACCACCACAAGGCGTTTAGGTGTTGCGATTGTGCTTGTCGACTTGTCAAAAAAGTTGCCAACACGATTTTTGGGGACTCCGCTGGGGAACGATCTAATCGGCCATATCACGGCCGAATTTCGTTTAATCTAGTCGTCTCGTCGAATAGTTTGTTTCGGCCAAACGGCCGAAATTAATCTATACCTTAATTAGTCGCTGCACTGTTCTTATCGCTGGATTAATCTATTCGGCGGCGAAGCTATTTGGTCGTCATCAAATTCATATAAGCACTTGCCGTGTGTATCGAAAATCATTATCAGGAAGCAGCAGACGGCTTAGCAACGTTTCCTTTTTGTTTCACACGGCAACAGAGAAAAAGATCAGGTTCCTAGAGCCGATCTACCGGGTCACAAGCAGCAGAAGCAACATCAATCTTTTAGTACATACATTAGCACATCTACTGAGGAGAATTAAAAAAAAATCAAAGCCGATTCATATTGTTTCGGCTGTTATTGTGAGATCGATTTTCTGAATTTTTGCTTACACACGAGGAGACAGAAACAATTCTGTTTTAGTTGCACACACGCTTGTTATATTCAAAGGAAAAATCAAGACCGAATATTAATTTATTCGGTCAAATATTTCGGCTATGAGCTATATGGCCAGAATTAATCAAGGAATTTCTTCATCAACCATGATGAGCGGGAATGAGATCATGCCGATCTCATTGGATGATTTCGAAGGAGAAGACCGTAACTCCATGGAGGAGTATATCAAGGAGATCACACAGGAGGCGTTGATGAGGGCGTGCACTAGGATTCGTCAAGGCGTGATCATTAAGCCCGGGCCACTTCCTAAGCTCGCTCCCGATTTAGTACGCAATGAAGAGGTAACACAATCTATCCAACAACAAGTAGCATCTACAATAAATTCATCCATGACTGTTTTTAAAGATAGATTAGATGCAACTTTTGAAGGTAAATTTGATGAGATTTTAAGATTTAAAGTCGGCCCTCTCTTGGCCGATTTTATTTGTAAAGATAAAGCCTCTACCACTGCTAGCCAAGCTCCTATAGATCAAACAAGTAGTGGAACCGATGGAGCGGCACATATAGACGGTCCGACCAGGCCTGATGGCCGGCCAGACCGCGACTTCGCCGTCGGTCCAACCGGCCAAACGGGCGGTCCGACCGGGTATTACCCCGGCGGTCAGACCAGGACTCAGGCCGGTCTGACCGCGCCTCTGGATGTCAGTCAGACCAGGCTCTGGACCGGTCAGAGCGGCGCAATCATACCGATTCAGGGGATAGATCCAATGACCAATGCTAGTTATTTGTATCATCTTAGAACATTTGATCCTCCTGTATCTACTGCTGCAACTAATCCCCAAGTTCCCCCACATGTTCCTAATGCTTATAATGATGTTGCTAGGGGGTATCCTCCCAATACTAGGCAAGGCCAATATAACCATATTGCGCCGCAAACACAACCTATTAGGCCACCAAATCCACCACCAAATCAACATAGGCCTGATAATATGGAGGAAATAATTAGTGGGATTATTAGGGATAAATTCGGGATTGAAACTAGGAATCGTGCTAAGGTTTACCAAAAGCCGTATCCTGATTATTATGATAATGTACCATATCCTCGTGGTTACAGAGTTCCTGAATTTACCAAATTTAGTGGTGAGGATAGTAGGACCATATGGGAGCATGTAGGTCAATTTTTAGTGCAATGTGGTGAGGCTAATAGTGATACTTTTAAATTGCGCTTGTTTTCTTTATCTTTGTCCGGTACTGCTTTTACATGGTTTACTTCTTTACCGGCAAATTCTATTAGTACTTGGGCTCAATTAGAACAAAAAATTCATGATTATTTTTACACTAATGAAGCTGAGTTTAAGTTGTCTGATTTAACATCGGTTAGGCATAAATACAATGAATCTGTTGTTGATTATATTAAAAGGTTTAGAGATATTAAAATCCGATGTTTTAGTTTGAAAATAACTGACAAAGATTTGGCCAACATTGCATATGATGGATTGCTTGATTCTAATGAAGAGAAATTGAATGGCCAAATATTTCTTGATGTTGATCATGTGTTGCATGAAGCTCTGGCTCAGGAAAGCCGAGTGGATGACAATAGCTTAAATGCTAGTTTAGATGATAGTGCAATATCATGTATAGCCGAACCAAGCGATGATTCGGATTGTGTTAATAATTTGTGCAATGATGCCATAACGATTATAGCCGAACCAAGTGTTGGTTCGGATTGTCTTACTAGTTTGGATGATAATGCAATAACCATTATAGCCGAACCAAGTGTTGGTTCGGATAGTATTACTAGTTTAGACAACGATGGAATAGCCGAACCAAGTGGTGGTTCGGATTGTGTTGCTAGCTTGGACAATAGCATCATTGAAGATATAGCCGAACTAAATGACGGTTCGGATTGCATCACAAGCAAAAGTGAAATAGCATTATCACCTAAGACCGAATCACAAATCAGTCATGTGGATGTTGGAAAAGATGATGATAATGTCTTGCGGGATAGTAGTGAAATAGAATCCAAAGTAGCTATGCATACATATCAAAGGCCGTATCCTGAGCACGTAGATTCGATCCCATATCCGCAAGGATTTGAGGTGCCCAACTTCACGAAATTCACAGGTGAGGATGCTAGAACAACAATGGAGCATATCGGCCAATTTATTTATCAATGTGGTAAGGCCGGTAATGATGATTTGCTTAAGTTAAAATTGTTTCCTCTTTCTTTGTCAAACTTTGCATCTACATGGTATAGTTTTCTTGCTCCTAATTCAATTTCTACATGGTCACAAATGGAGCATGAGTTTCATGGTTATTTCAAAGATGCAAGCTTGATGGAGCAAAGACCGATTGATACTTCATCGGTCACTTGTGAACTATTTCGGTTACATCTATGCCTAAGACCGGAATTGTTAGTGATCCTCTCCCTGTTAGTTCTATTGATGTTGGCAAAAAAAAAAGGGAAACGTGTTATTATTGGGGATCCTCGGCCCAAGAATAGAATCAAAAATGCGAAGGCCGAAGATCATAAAGTTACAAAAGATGAGTCATCTAGTTCCCAAAAGACTAAAAAGCCGAAGCTCACTTTTGAGATGCTTATGGCTAAGTACAAGAAAGGATTAGCCGGTCAACGATTTGATAACCAAACTAGTGATTCGAAAAGACCAAGATCATCTCGTAGGAAGAGATTTGGTCAAACATCAAAGCAATCGGAGCCATCAACTATACCAACTCCATATAAACCTCCGGTTGTGATGCCATGGTATCCATATCCAATGTCACTATATGGTTATCCTTTTATGTATTATATGCCATGGATGCCTCAACTACCTATGCCGTGTCATCAAGGATGGAAGCAATCACCTAGGATGGTACCAAGTCATTCTAACTCAAGACAAGACCGTTTCCCACGAAAGAATCGGTCCGGTGGATCAAAGGTGAAAAAGGTGAAGAAGGTGTGGGTGAGAAAAGAAGCCAAAGCTCCGGAGGTCGTTGTTGTCAAGGAGGAGTCTCAAGATGTTCATGTACCTACTGGAGATGCCGTGGAAACCATGCAAGCAAAGGACATCGAAGCTGATGCCATGACTATCAACATTAGCAGTCTAACCGAGACAGCTGGCCAGTCTAACCGCCAGTCTACGGCCGGTTTGACCGACCCTCCTGGCCGGTCTGACTGATGGCTTGCAGCCGGTTTGACCGGGCCCAGAGGCCGATCAGACCGAGGGGAATTAAAGGTGAGCGGGAAAATCGAGAGCAACACAGGAGCTTCTATTTCGACCAAAAATATTAAGAATCATTATTTAGCTCCTGGAAAACAACCAAAGTCGAAGTGGATACCTTCTGGCTTATCTCGCTCTCAAAAGAGAAGGCTACAACGTCTTTGGGCCATAGGTAAAAAAGAAAAAGAGGCCGAAGATGTGGAGAACAAAACATGTAATAATTTAGAGCCTCGAACAACACCTAAGCGAGTGTGGAGAACTAAAGAAGTAAAAGTTAAAAGATCGGTGCTTTCACGGAGTAGTGATGGATTCAATTTGGTGAGAGAAGAATCATCGGTCATTAAAGATAAGTCTCCTTCACATGATGCTATGGGTGTTAGTACGGTATTCATCTTGCCTTCAAAATCGTGCAATCAAGAAAGCTGATTTTGCTTGGGGGGCAAGACATTAATATGCTCATGAGGGAACCAAGAGAAGAAGAACGGCAATGGATACAACATCACATCTTCGAGCCGCCGTTCGTTGGATGCTAAGGCAAGGTATAGGTTTATGGTGTTCATCGTTATATTATATGCCTATGTCATGTTAGAACATTGCTTGCTATCTAGCACATGTGTGTTTTTGCTTATCAAATTGATATTATACATACATGTTGCAAATGCCAGTTCTAAGTAGTAGAATTGGTAGGTTGGCATATAATTTGTTTCAAGTATGATTTGGCTCATGACTCTTTGATATTTATTTAAAGCCAAATCGTATGTGTTTTTATGGATCACCATATAAGATATAGATTTCATATTTATTGCACCATGAAAGTTTTGCTTATTAGTAATTCGGCTAATGTCAATGGTTAATGTGATGATTTATTCTAGAGTTGTTTTCTTTAGAAACATTGGCATTGTTAGTATTTTGCATACATGCTCAAGCCGATTACTTACATTTGTAGTTTATTGGAATTCATGTGTGTGAGGCATATGACTTTGGTGATTCATTATTGATCATACTTCAATTGGCTAAGTGTTTTGATGCCATGATGATTATTGTTTCAAAAGCCATTTGAATTAGTATTCATCTAGACATGTTAGTTGGATGTTATAGTTTTTCATATGTCTAGAGAGAAGAAATTTTGGTCCAATAATTTGATACACCAAGCATCTGGCTATTATGTGAAGAAAAATTATATACTAAAGGCCGATGCTTGATTTCAAAACTTTGGACGAAATTGGTAAAACCATAGACCAGGGGCGGTTTGACTGGCATTGCACGGCCGGTCTGACCGGTGGTACCGGCGATCTGACCGGCTTTGCATGGCCGGTCTGACCATGCAGACAGGGCGGTCTGACCGGCATTGCGTGGCCGGTCCGACCGATCCCAGACAGGAGGCTGGGGGCATGTTACGATTGATTAAAAGGCCGAATTAATTATGAATTCGGACGTTTGTGCCCATGAGGTAGAAGTAGCTTGGAGAATTCCTTTGATTAGATATTTGAAAGATCCTACACTTAAGGTTGATCGGGAGATTCGACGGTAAGCGTTCAAATATTATATCGCCGAAAAATAGATGAAGTATTGTTGAAGTACTTAGATAATGATCAATCTAAAGTTGCTAGGAGAGTAGTACATGAAGAGATTTGTGGAATTCATCAATCGGCCCGTAAGATAAATTGGTTGCTTAGGAGAGTGGGGTTTCATTGGCTGAAAATAATTGATGATTGTTTCAAATGCTATAGAGGGAGTGAAGCTTGTTAACGGATCGGCAATGTTCAATTAGCGCCTACCGCTGTGTTGAATCCTATCATTAAACTATGGCCGTTCCGAGATTGGGCTTTGGATTTCATTGGTCAAATTTATCCTTCGTCATCAAAAGGGCATTGGTTCGTGCTAGTAGCAATGGATTACTTCACTAAGTGGGCCGAAGCCGTGCCGCTCGAGAATATTACTTGTGCGGAGGTAATTGACTTTATTTTGGAGCATATTGTTCATAGATTCGGTATTCCTCAAACGCTAAAGGAGCTTCTTTTATGTGTCCAAGGAAGTGAGAAGTTTTGCCGAATCTTATGATATTAAGTTGTTTAGTTCTTCTCTTTACTACGCTCAGGCTAATGGATAAGCCGAGTCGAGTAATAAAACATTGTTGAAATTGCCGTTTTGCCAATTGAGGTAAATTTTGGCTCTCTTCGGTATTTCAAGCAAGACGACTTGTCGGTTGAAGATTACAAGACCTTGATGGGAAGCAATTTTGAAGACGTCATCGACAAGCATTTGAAGACTTTGAAGGAGATGAAGACACTTCAAGACGGTGTTTTCAGAGAGTAATTAATGGGAAATACTTGAAGAAATACTTCCCGAGCATTTGGTAAGATTCTTAGGAACTCCTATGGCCGGTAATTGGATTATCGCACTGAGATAACATGTTCTATGCTTTTAGGTTCACGTATGTTCACCAAAAAGGCAGGGGGCATGTGTTTACACCCAAATTTGGCACCTATGGACGAAATAGGGGAAAATTGCTAAAGTTTGGAAAGTACCGGGTTTCCTTCGCAGGGCCTGTCGGACCGCAGGTATATGGGCGATCTGACCGGCTAGTAGGGCCGATCTGACAGTAGGTATGTGGGCGGTCAGACCGTCAGGGTCCGAGTCCGAGTCTGTTTTCGTCGGGTCTCGGGTTTCCTTGCTCGGGAAGGCATGTTTCGTGTTTCCATTGGTTTCTATCCTGAGTTGGATGTGGAGAAGGGCCTGTAGAGGGCAAGACCAACCCCTATTTAAGAGACAAGGCCGGTTCATTGTAAAACCCCCGAATACAATTTACTTGAATCGTTCTTTTACTATGTTTTTCTATTTTACCCTAGTTTAGTCCATCTTTGTCGGTTTGCGCCGTAAACGTCCGCCGCCGCTGCGAGAGTGCGACACCTCTTTGTAGGTTTGTCCTGAAAACCTTCCGTTCTGCCCACGAGACGGGTAGTTATCCTCATATCGATCTAAATCAGCCTAGAGGCTGATTTTGATCTCTAAATCGGCTCCGCTAGCCGGTTTAGCTATTTTTCCTCAAAACCCATCTTGATTTGGCCGTTTGGCTAGATTGAGGTGGTTGGCGACTCCATACCACCGCAAGGGGTTTAGGTGTTGCGATCGTGCTTGTCGACTTGTCAAAAAAGTTGCCAACAGGCATATTTTCAAATCCGAAAAATTTATTTTGATAGGTATATTTCAATCCAACATATATCCTCTTAGAGCTAGTATAATAGGAGGCTGTAAGTTGGCTAAATACTGAGATGGAGGAGGGAAGAGAGCGGAGAGAGGAGAAGCGGGCGGTAAACTTACAGCCGGCTTGGACGCAAGAACCAAGAAATTCTATGAGAGAGATAAGTAGGCCATGTATTAATTGTAAATAGCTAACTATTATATGTGTGGGCTAATAGAAGGCTGCAAAGAACCTTATAGCCAACAAGTCGGCTGTATTATTAACCTTGCTCTTAATGACTTTCTCGAATTTAATGCGTAACACTCTATTCTTCCACACAAGATTGGCTATATGGGCATCGAGAAATGTAAATATTTATGAATCGCTTGTTTACGAGGAATAACAAGTAGCATGTTTAAATGGATGATAAGTAGAATTACTTATCCTTAGTCTGTGTGCCAAGATGAAATATGAATATCAAAAGTAGATGGAGGGAGTAATACTCTAACTAGGTACGTACGTTGTACCCGTAGATCGATTTACGTTCAGTTGAATTTTATTTTTTTTTCCTAGAATGCTTTTTACTCCCTCCGTTTCTAAATGTTTGACACCGTTAACTTTTCAACACATTTTTTATCGTTCGTCTTATTTAGAAAACTTTTGTGAAATATGTAAAACTACAAGTATATATATAAGTATATTTAACAATGAATCAAATGATAGGAAAAGAATTAATAATTTCTTTTTTAATAAGACAAACGTTCAAAAATATTTAAAAAAATTAACAACGTCAAATATTTAGAAACGGAGGGAGTAACTTCCCTTCGAATTCGAACGAGTCATCTAAGTGTTAGGTTTCTCTTAATTGTTGCTTTAGTGTAACTCTATTTTATAATTATTAGGTTTCTCTTATCTTTTACATATATATATATATATGAAATCATGCTTCCCTGTATTTGTGACATCATACTTACCACCAAGGACATTCAACAGTAAATCAAGTCCAAGTCTCACATATTCATAGAAAGACCATCGCGGTCTTCTCTTTCAACTTCGCTAACCTGTGATGGTGACCCCGACCAATTAGGTTTTAGGGTTAAGGTCTGGGTGTCAAAGGTGGTGGATGGAGGGAAAAGAGGGTGAACTTTTCCCATTCTTATAGAGAGTCTGATCGAGGAGGCGGTGGGAAGTGGTGATATGATAGGATGATGGCGAGGCGGAAGTGGCACACTGGAGATGCAAGATGAAGGATGACGGTGAGCAGTGGTGTTGGAGGGACAAACTCCGATGAGTGGTTAGGTGGTGGAGATAACACACTCAATTGGTGTGTTTGGACCTCTCCTGAGACAGGCGTCTCCTAGGTGGAGAAAAAAATCCCCTTCTCCTTGACCCCTTCCCGTGACTTTCCATCGCCGGCGTGAGGAGAGGGGATCAGACTCCTGTCCTTCTAGTAGGCTAGTTATAGTTTAGTCGAGTCTTTCTTGTAGTCGGGTCTCTTCCGTAGTCGGTTTCTTCTCGTTTGTACAGTTCGAGAGTTCGCCGGAGTCTGGCGTCCTCATCCCGACAATGAAAGGAGTAGTGCTTTTGTGTGCTGCGGTGGTTGTCAGAAGGTCCAAATTTAAAGTCTACCGTGCAGCACAAGCAGGGAGGTAGAACCTATAGAGGCGGCAGATGAGGAGAAGGCGGTGCTTGGAGTTGCTCCATTCAGAGATGGTTGGTCTCATGCAAAGAAGCTGGTCAGTGGTCGTTGGAGTTGGTTGGGAGGCAATGGTGCTTGGATCTGGGGTAGTAGGTAATAGGGAGAGCATATCTAGTGTCGTTCCTTGGGTGACGCAGCTCGGCTTGAGCGGCATCATTGGGAAAAAAATTGGTGGAGGAGAGGTGCAACGGGCCTGCTGTGCACCTGATCTGGATGAGTGACATGTGGCCCAGCTACTCATCCAACGAGAGGCGCGTAGGGCTTCCAGGAGAATGCTTGGCTGTAGGGGTGGAAACGCTTGCAACGGCTCACAACAATCTAAGCTTGGCTTGGCTCGGCTCGGTTAGGGAAATGAGCTAAAACATAAGGTCGGCTCGGCTTGTTTCCTGGCTCGAGCCAGATCGAGCTGGCTTGCGAGCTTTCCCGTTGGTGCACCTATTCATTTATAATTTGTAATCATTAAGAAAAGCAAGAACAAATCATCGACATTTAAAATTAAAATAACTTTATATATTCAACTCATCAAAATCTTGTTGATAAATTACATATTGACAAATAATAATTCCACTAGAAAATAAAATCATACATATAAGTACATAATGGCCTAGACTCACGAGCCAAACAAGCGGCTCACAAGCCAGCTTGGGCTCGGCTCGGCTCATATAAGAAACGAGCTAAAAAGAAGGCTTGGACTTGACTCGTTTGGCAATCGAGCCGAGCCGAAATAAGCGAGCTCGAGCCAAGCCTAAGCTTTTTTTCTACCCCTACTGGCTCCTTCCCCTTGAGACTCGATTGGCTGCCTCCGCGCTCACGCTAGCTTAGCTAGGGGTGGGCAGAAAATGACCGAACCGAAAAGACCGAGACCGAGACCGAGAAATTCGGTCATCAATTCGGTCCTAGGTAGTGAAAGACCGAATTTTGTTCGGTCAATTCAGTTAGTCTCCTCGGGTAACCGAATAGACCGAAAAGACCAAATTATCAAAGAATGTCTAAATGCAACCTACAATCCAGTATGTTTAATAGGATTAAACTCTAATTTTCACATCCCTACTTCTTCTAGACATACAACCTAATAAGAGTTTTTACTCATAAGTGCTTACGAATTTTTTTTGTGATTTTTGTGTTGAAAATTTCCATTTTTTGTTGTTGAATTTTGGTCAGGACCGAGACCGAGACCAAATTTATCGGTCCTGATATTTTTTGCGTTGAAATTCGGTCTTCACTTTTCAAAGACCGAATGACCGAAGACCGAGACCGAAATTTTCGGTTAGACCGAATGCCCACCCCTAAGCTCAGCTAAAGTGCATCCCTTCCCTCATGCCCTCATCTCCTCAATCCCCCAACCCCCCCCCCCCTCCCCCCCCCCCTCCGCCCCCCCCCCCCCCACCACACACACACACACACACACACACACACACACACAAAAATCGGTAGTTAACAGCCAGTCGGCGCAGCCCAAGAGCCAGGAGGCCACGAAATCCCAGCGACGTCGGCGGAGGCAACGCAACACCAAGTCACCAACACGTCAAGCTGCTGCCTGCGCCCGTTGCTGGCTTGCTTTGCTATATGTTCGTTGACGCGGGCGGCGCCGGCACCCGTCACACCGATAGGAACGCGCACGGCAACACCATGCCGATCGAAAGACAGCTTCTCCCCACCATCCGGCTGCGTGGCCGCTGCCCCCTGGCCGATGATCGCTGTCAGCATTCGCGATGCATGTAGACAGTATGCCTATTGTCTACTGTCTACATGCATCTCTTTCAGTTTTGGTGCTTCCTCCTCGATCATTCCCCAATCAGTCAATCACTAATCAGATCAGCCAATCAGTTTCCCTGATTGTGTCTCCTATTTCACTTCCGAAATCTGAACTATCCTCACTATTCAATTTTCAGTCATACATTATTTGCCCGAGCAAGATAAAGAGAAAAACATTCGATTGCTTTATAAGCCGGTTGTTTCTAGGGCGAACTCCACTTAAAATAATAGTCAACCAATGTCCAAGATATTGATCCAGTTAATTTGGAAGCTACTAATCAGAATATGACTACAGTGCCATCATGCATTACAAGCTGAACATCAGGGACAGAAAATTGTAGCTACAGCATTTAAGAGGGATCACATGTCATCCTGGTAAACAGGCTGAAATATCTGTATCGACTTTTGTGTGTATTGGTTTGGATTGACGGTATGGTCCTCCCATTCTCAATTCCTGGCTTTGCCACTATCTAGAAAGTTAAACAGATAGGCCGTTGTACCACTTTAAGAGCAAAGAATTTGAAAGATAATCTGTTGTTAGCTCTTCTTGCTACAGATGATTGAACATATAGGATCAAAGTTTGAGGTAGACCCAATCACCACACTCAAACTCTCTGAAACTTCTCTTCTTATCTACCTAAAGTATCATCTGTTGTTGAGCCATCTATTGCTTTGGTACCAGTTTTTAGGATCTCGTAAGAACAGCACGCGAATTTGAAGCAACACGAATAATTTTACTCTCAGACATGACAGGATCAAGCTGTCATTGCATATGCCACCAGTAACCAGTTCATGATGTCTACAGTAAATGTTCTTTCTTTTAATACATGACACCCTCGCCTCCTCCTCACAATCTCTACCCCGGCCAGGCCAGCTAGATGTTACACGGCCAAGTTGCCCCATGATATTTGGAGTTTGGGTTTGGCCCATGTTTTGGACGTGACACCTTGCCCCCGGTTGCTGCTTACCTTCTCATTGCACAGCTTGTACATCTTGCTCGTCGTTCTCCCCAACAACACTAGTATCCAGGGCTTTCAATTTCGAGATTGGATTTTACGCCGGGGGTGACCGAAATTTCGGTAATTTCGAACATTTCTAGCCGAAATTATTTGAAAATTTAACTGAATTTGAATAAAATTTGATCAGATTCAAAAAAAAAAAAGCAAAAAACCAAAAATTTCGGGCGAGATTTGAGCATGCTGGGGGGGGGGCGAAAGTACCGAAATTTCAAAATTATGCTACTATCTTGATCACCGTTTCCTTTAGGCACGCCATCCTTCTCTGAATCCTTCCATTTCTCTAGGTCCTTGACAAAATTCAACCCAGTGTGGAGCTCGACAATAGCACAGCTGGATCTAACTAGATCGCTGATACAGCGTGGCAATGGATTTCTATTTGCCTGCCAAAAAGGTCAAGAATACTTGGCACCGGTGAGCAAACATCTTGCCCCTAATAGTAATCGACCAAGAGATGGCCTCCTGGTGTCTCCCATGCTTATAGCCGATTGCGAAGTTTGCAACTTTGCAAGCTAGCAAATGAATATGGTATGCAAATTTTCATAGAAGTTTCTTGTGCCAAAACAAATGGGAGACGTGTCTCATGAAGGTATATATGCGAACCATATATTGTGTCTCATGAAGTCTCATCCTTACCTGGTTCTTGTTCAACTATTGATACTCGCATTTGTCATTTTGAATTCAGCCATTACTCAATATCACTTCCCTGCATTTGTTCTAAATTGGTAGAACTGCATGCATACCTCCTTAGCCTAAGTCGTTGAGTCAGTTGACACACTTTAATTGAACCATATTCCAATCTTGTTAAAGTAAATGTATGGCCTATGATTCATGATGAAAGCTCAAATTTCTCTATCATCTATATTCATACTGTTATTTTGTTCTCGTATACATTTCCACAATAATATTCCTTATTTTCCAAGCATACGGCAATTCTTAACCAACCTAAACATTTATATGTTCACCGGCCCTCTCCTCGACGACTTGGTGGTTGCTATACATTTTAGCTGTCTTCCACACGTCCATGAGAGCTATCCATCCGCTCCCTTCTCTCCTTCAGATGGTCACTTTAGCTGGGAAAACCGTTGTCCTCATCTACTGCTCATCCCCTATCCCTCTCCTCTGCCAGAGAAATTGACAAGTCGGAAAGCACCAGATGGATAGAGTCTTTATCACAAAAACCAACTTGGTGGAAAGAGAGACAAGGAGATGGTCATGGGTTGATCCAAATCTCTGGCAGGCACAGCTCTGCGAGCGTTTCTTTTGGTTTGCAATTCATCTCAAGTATACTTGCATCCATGAGTAAACATAATGCCCTTACAAGTAATTGTCGGATAGGTGGCCTCCTGTTGTCTCCCATGCTTATATATAGTGCCTATATGTTGCAACTCATTCCAACTATGCACGATGCCATATAAATAGTAAACGAATGGTCCGAGAGATTTTTCTGTTCCAGTGGCATATAGTAAGTTGCCCATACAAGGCATGTGAGCTACTATATAACATGTCTCTCTTCCTTGCATAAAGTCATTGTGACATCCTGACCCAGTTCAGATTTGGCATGTGTGGCTCATGAGAGCTATGAGCGCATGTTTAGCATTACATTACTAGTTTAGCAAGGGTACCAACTTATAAAGGCTTATCCATATCATTTCTGGGTTACCCCTTAAAAAGGAAGCGAAAAAGAAAGTATAAATAGGATGGTATGTGTAAGTGTGGGTCCATCTGATGGGCTGCCTTGTGCAGTTCTGGACGGTAGGTTGTTACCGTCTCTCACCTATCTCCTTCTCAGCTATTGATTCTCCCATTAATATGTCGTTTGGTGTTCACTTCTACTAGCTACCTCCTTCCCCAAAAGTTTGACATTGGTTAGTTCAATTTTGAGCTAATCAATGTCAAACAAAACAAAGGAGAGAGTAAGTTATAATAAGTAGTTTGTTATGTATATATTATGCACTTCGAGATTGAAGCTTTTAAAAATAGCAGCTGAAGAAATAGGCTATAAGCTAGCGGTGATCTTAGGTATGAATATATGCAAATTAGTTCTTAAAAAAAGGAGAGTCGTATTATGTCGTCACCCATGTCAGGTTCAAAAGATCACTCTCATACACGCCAGTTGTTGTAAATGTATACTCGTTCCAATATAATGTTGATGATTCAACTGGCTATGAGCATGATATATATCTGCAGAGTTCACCAAATTCCGTGGAAACAGAGTAAAACATCATATCACCAACGTTGTAGAAGTGCCAAGAGTTTTTGTTCAGATTAATTACAGAAATCTTCAACTTTGAGGATGCTTGGATGACCAGGGTTCACTTTATCGGTTTAGGCCATTTGATCGGAGGTCACCAAAATTTCGGAAATTTTGAACAAAATTTAGCTGAATTTGAATAAATATTACCAAAATTCATGGAAAATGTCGGCCGAAGTAATATCGTATTGGAGGGGACCAAAATTTCCAACCCTGTGGATGACATGATAATTCCTGTATTTAATTAGGCCCAAACTAACGCTAGTGACCTGCCAAAAGAAAAGGAATTAATGTCATGAGATAATCAAGAGGGGAAATGACAGTTGGTCAGTATTGGTTTAGTCAGATTTAAGCAAAACAAAGAAATACCAGGGAACCATGAGCTTGAAAGCGTTGCAACAGGTAGCAGCAACTAATTAACTCCCACAAGAAAATGAAGACATCCTCAGATCCACTAACAATAAACGCATCACCGCTGGTCAGGCAGCAATTTATTCTTGAAGGGATGGAAATATGAAAGGATCAACATTAAGAAAACTGAAAATGATGACACACATAGTTTTCATCTTGAAGGACTGATAGTCGAGAAAAAGAATCTTGAAGGACTAGAAATATGATGTTTAGAGAACAAAGAACCTTAATCAAAAGTTGATTTAATTTGAAAATCTAGAAAGATGATTTTAGAATTAATTTAAGGGTCTTTTTTATTGCTTTCGTTGTCTAGCTTTCTTTTCATGGTTGCTAATGAGACATGCCTCCTTTCGATTGTAGGAATTCTAAAGAAAATTGGAAGTTTCAATTTCTATAGGATTGAGTGATACTATTTATCGCTTTGGATTGGAGGAAGAAGGGGTAGGGAATTTAGAGGATTTTTTCCTTTGCCTTGATTTCATAGGAATTTCAACATGCATTATGACCTTTTTTTTTCTTTCTTTTAAACACACATTAAGGAAAATAATAGTTTTGCTTTGTTCAGGAAGAATCCTATGTTTCAGTCTATTCTTATTGTGTTCCAAACGATATGTGTTTCATGTTTTCTGTGTATTTCAATCATGTGTTTTGCATATGCATTTCTATGATATTACTATGTTTTTCCTTTTTTTTTTGCATTCATGTGTTTCAAAGGAGACTAATAATTTTACCTAAAATTATCCTTAAAATTTAAAATTTAAAATATAGTAATATTATCAATTAATTAAAATCAAAAGCAATAGCATGCACACAGATAAAATTAGCTTTTTATTATCCAAGTTAACCTCTACCTTTATTTTTCCATAATAGAATGTAGCCCACCATCCTGACTATTTAAAAAACCATGTCCCTGATATCTTAGACCAAACTAAGATTGATATTTGGCCCCTACTCATCTCACTCGATGAATTAGCAAGAGAAGATGGACCAGCAGGCAACTTCGTGGTTGCTAATTACGTGACCTATAATCTATGATTCCTAGAGAGGTAGCATGTTATCTCATATATCTCTGAGATAGGTCACGTAGATAGGGAAAACCGCTATCCTCGTCTAGCCGTCGTCCCATCTACCTTTGGCAAAGAAAACACGGCGAACTCAACACAAAGCGTGATAGGGAGGCAACTGTGGCTCGATCTAGATCGCTGACAGCCATGACTCTGTCATGGCTTATCTTTACCAGCTAAACTATGAGCTCGAAAGCGCGTTTGTAACAACATGTACTCCCATAAGAAAATAAACCCATCTTCAGATCCACCAACTACAAATGCATCATCGTTGGTCAGGTAGCATGCAATCCATCTTGAATGAGTACAGGAAATGTGACGTTGGCATGCATTGTTTTTCATCATGCGATAATATATAATTACTGATTCATTATGCTAGCAACTGGTAGCCTTTATGTTTCATTTGCGATCACAATCTTTAATTTCCTCACATGTCACTGCAAAAGAATTTTACAGTGATTCAAATAACCTATTTTTTATATAGGTACTAAGCCCATCTAGTAGAGCTAGAGCCGCACGGGATCATCTTTAGGCCATGAAGCCATATGGAACAGAAGAAAAAGAAAGACAAGATGGACCGACGGCTTTCTCTTGGTCAGCCACATATCCTGCAAATACTTATCATGATGAGTAAACATCTCGCTCTTATTACTACCAGTCGTCCGCTAGATAGCCTCCTAGTGTCTCCCATGCTTATAGTCTATTGTGAAGTTTGCAGCTTTGCAAGCTAGTAAACAACTATGATTTGCAATTTTTCCGAGAGGTTTATTGTGCCGAGACAGATGTTCACAGCAGCATGTAGCACGGTTCCTACACAATGAATATAAGGTTTTATAATGCGTCTCGTATATTCTCTCACCTGGCTTCTTGTTGAATCTCATTAATGCTAGCACTTGTGGTTTCAAATTCAGTCATTAATTGATAATTCATTCGTTCAGTGCACATGGTATTGGTAGAGTTGCATATACCTCATTCTGGCCGGGTTGCTGAGTAATGACACACTTTAATTGAACCATATTATAATCTTGTTAAGGAGATACCTTAATTATAGACATTTTTTTCACCATGCAAACTAAAATTCTCTATCAAATATTCATGTCCTATAATGAGCTCTCCTATCGTACATTTCCCACAATAATTTTCGTGAATATTCAAGCATTGTATTCTAAATCAACAAACACCGATCGACACTTGGTTGCTAATTACTGGTTCGATCTTCAATTCTTCATCGTGGAGTGCACGATTCCTAATATTTGAGCAGCCAACTGAGTAGTTACTAATCATGTGGTATCTTCCTTGCATTCGCACGAGAGCTGGCCGTTGGTCTCCCCTCGTTCTTGGATGGTCAATTCAGAGGGGAGAACCGCGTTGTCCTCCCTGCACATCATCCCCCCTTCGTCTATGCCAGAGAGGGTGAACGAACTCAGCGCAAACAGTGACCGAGAGACAGTCATGGTTCGATCCAGGTCGCTAGCAGGCACGGCTCCCAAGAGGATATGTCTTGGATGATGCTTGCACCGATGAGTAAGCATCTCACCGTTGCTTAGAATCGTCGGATGTATGGCCTCCTGGTGTCTCCCATGACTATAGTGCCTGTTGCAACTTGTACTCAGCACAAGCTAGTAAACGAACGGTTAATTTGCAATCTCTTTCTGTGAAGTTTTTTTGCAGCAGAATGTAGCTAGCAGAGTTGTCCATACAGCGAATGCGAGCTATATAATGTTTCTTCGTTCCTTGCATAAGGACTCTACGTACCTAGCTCTCGCTCAACTATCAATAATTGCATTTGTCATTCAACACTGATGAGCCATTACTCGTTCATCACTGCACTTCGAAATCTAAAGGTTTTAAAAATAGCAGCCAGCAAAGTAAGCTAAGCTGGCGTATACGTATGGTTCTCGATATGAAAATAAATACTTAGTTTTTCATGACCAAAAGAGCCATGTTATGTCATTATCCATCTCAGCTTAAAAATTACTCGTAGGTGACCATATTTCATACTCGGTTTGACCCGTTCAATTCTCACAATTCAACTAGCTGTTGCCACATGATACTTTGGCAGACGCCATAGATCATTTAAGACAGTAAAACGTGTAAAATTAAATAGTTTTTTATTATTATTCTGTGATGAACAATTGGCATTGGAGATTATTTTTTTTAATATTTGTATTGATTTGCGAAGTGGTTTTGGAGATGATTGGATTTACATGTGATATACATGTACTGCTGGATATGTGGTCCGGTCAGACCAGGCATGTGCTGCCGGTCAGACCGGCGTGTATTGCGGTGTCAGACCGGCCAGCCCGTGGTCTGACTGGCCGACTCTATGTCGGTTTCGGTTTCGGGTTGTTTAGTTGGATATCCGTGATTATTTCTGGATTATGGCTTCTCGATGGATGCTATGCATATGTAATATTGTTGTTTGCTACTAACGAGTTAAGTTGGAGATAGCTTGGTCTCGGAATATGGTTTCTTTGTTTGATTCATGTGTAGATGACTTGATGCCTCGGGAGAGTATTGCCGGTGATGGATCGGGAGTTGGCTTGGGGATAAGACGATGTCCGTGACAGTCAGATATCATGCAGTTGGTGAAGATTCCATATGGCATACGATGGATGTATTGTGTGCGTATGGGATGCGGAGTCAAATTTAGAAGGAGTCCAAATTTGGTATGATTGGAGTTTGTAAAGTTTGTTTCTTGTACAAGAAGGTTTCCTAGGTGGATTAGGACTTCTAGTATGAGTTGGGTTCGTGGCTTTAGGCTGCCTACCTCATGTATAAATAGAGAGGGAGCATGAGGCTTCCCGGTATCACTTTTGAGAGCAATTGAGTTGATAGTTAAGTTAGGGTTTGGAGTTTAGTCGAGATTTTTGTAAGGAGTGCTATTGCTGCACTTTGTAAACACAGACATAAGTAATAAAGTTGTCATCTACTTTGAGAGTTCTTCGATTTGTGTTTTCTCAGGTTCGGCGGTCTAACCGGCGAGACACCGGTGGTCAGACCGGCGGCATCGCGGCGGTCAGACCGGCGGAGCAACGACGGTTAGACCGTCGGCAGCGACAGGAGCTGTTTCGGCGGTTCGACCGATCGATCTATATCGGTCAGACCGACGTGTTTCAGGCGGTCAGACCGGCGCTACAACTTCGGACAGACTGCGATTCGTCGAATTTGAGGGTAACTTTTAATTCCGTAAAAAGTTTGGGTTTTTGGGTATTTCAACCATTCACCCCCCTGGTTGGCTTAGTTCTGGTGTTTTGATCCTACAAACATCCTAGCAACAAGTGTAGGTTTGGCCAACTAAGGGGACTTAAGACCACCTTGCCCCCTCTGCGAAAATCACCCCCATACAATGCCCACGATGACGATACACACATGAGTCCGCCTTAATCATTACACTTCATTTTCGAATTAATTAAGTCTGTGTTCGCAAGAGCTAGTTCCCAACCCAAACACCCGCACAGAATACAGAGCGATCCATTAGCACGTGATTAATTAAGTATTTTCTATTTTTTTAACAAAATTGATCAATATGATTTTTTTTAAAGCAACATTCGGATATAAACTTTTAGCAAAAAACGCACCGTTTAGTAGTTTGAAAAGTGTATGCATGGAAAACGAGATTACGGAGTTAGGAACCAGCTCTTGCAAACAGAGCCTAAGGCATTTTCATGGCTGCTACAGGTTCATCCACTGCACGTGTGGTGGCGTCGTGGGGAACTTCCCATTCATGGCGACAATCTGTTTGACCCAATGGTTTGCTATTGATTGGGCAGGTATTTTCCCATCCCAGTTGACTGATTATTAAACCACATATGGTCATTTTTCCAAAATAATGTTACAATAATGATCAGCTTATTTTAGTTAGTAAGCCCATCTAACACAAGTTATAGCCATCTACGTGCCATGCAACTAGATAAACGGAAGCTGGTAAGTACTAATATTTACTACACGAGCTTTCTTGCTCGCGATTCCACCGATGGCTGCCAGAGGAATGCCCAGCAGGTACAGTAGGCAGAGCAAAAGGCCTAGTGGTTACGGCAACTGCTCTCTTTAGGGCCCCTTTGAATCGCAGGGTAAAAAAAACAGAGGAATAGGAAAAACACAGGATTCTGATAGGAATTGAAGTGTAAAATAGAGGATCGCAAAACACAGGAAAAACGTAGGAATGGTCGTTTGATTGGAGCATAGGAAAAATGCAGGAATCGGATGAGAGAGATAGACTCAAAGGAAATTTTCCAAGAGATTGGAGCTCTTGCTAAATTTTCTCCAAAATCCACATGCAATATGCCATTCCATAGGAATTTCATAGGATTTGGAAAGCTTCAATCCTTTGAATCAAAGGGCCAAATAGGAAAATTTACTATAGGATTTGAATCCTATGAAATTCGTACATTGATTTAAAGGGGCCCTTAGCAGGGAAAAAAACCGTGGATCTCTTCTTCTCATTGTCTCACATCCACCTCAACTGGAGAAAATTGATGGGATCTCACAAGAATTCAGATGAATTTGAGGCAACACGAATGATTTTACTCTCATATCCGATAGTTATTGTAGCTAAAGTGCACAAGGAAATCGTGAGCACAATTCCTTGTCCTCCTAAGTGGCCTCCTCCGCTGAACAACCTGAGTAATAGATGATTACCTTTCTTGGCCAGCTAATAGTTGAGTAATTATCAGACAAATTTAGCATATATTCATAGAGATCGGCAGTGTAGAAGTAACAGATGGAGTGAAACCACCTCCTGCCCTATATGAGGACACATGGAACACGGGATTATATATACAGGAATGCTCTGGCACAAGTTAAACAGATAGGCGGATGTACCCGCTTTAGCTACCACCAGGTAAGGACCAATTAAAGAATTTGGAAGATAATTTGTCGTTAGCTCTTCTTGCTATACAGATGATTGGACATAGGATTGGAGTTTTAAGGTAGACCCCAATCACTACACTCGAACTCTCTGAAACTTCTGTTCTTATCTAACTAATTCCTTTGTTGTTGAGCTTGATTAAGATTTGTTGCGTTGCCAGACCATCTATTGCTCCGATACAAGTTAAACAGATAGGCCATTGTGCCTGCTTTAGCTACCACCGGGTAAGGACCAAAGAATTTAGCAGATAATTTGGCGTTAGCTTTTCTTGCTACAGATGATTGGACAGAGGGTTGGAGTGGAGTTTTAAGGTAAACCCCCACTCACTACACTCGAACTTTCCAAAACTTATGTACTTATCTAGCTAAACTTTCCTTTGTTGTTGAGCAAACATATCGCCTTTACTAGTAATCGACCAAGAGATGGCCTCCTGGTGTCTCCCATGCGTATAGCCAATTGCAAAGCTAGCAAACGAATACTATTTGCATTTATTCTGAGAAGCTTCTGTTCCAAAACAAATGCTAACACTTCAGCAGGATGTAGCACGTTTTCCCAAGGCTAGCTCTTGTTCAACTAATATTCATATGCTCGCATTTGCCGTTTCAAATCCAGCCATTACTCAATATTCGTTCCTGGCATTTGTTATTGCTAGAACTGCATACCACCTCAGCCTAAGTCGCTGAGTCAATTTGACACACTTTAATTGAACCAAATTCCAATATCTTGTTGAAGTAAATGTGTGGCCTATGTTCTCATGATGATTGCTGAGATTTCTTTATTAGGTTCGTTACTGTTAATTTTGTTCTCATATACAATTGCCACAATAATACTCCCTTCGTTTCATATTATAAGTTGCTTTAACTTTTTTCGTAGTTAAACTTCTCCAAGTTTGATCAAATTAAGCAACATTTACAACACTAAATTAGCTTCATTAAAATTGACTCATAATATATTTTCATAATATATTTATTTTGTGTTAGAAATGTTGCAATATTTTCTATAACATTGGTCTATCTTAAAAGGGTTTGATAAGACAAAGTTAAAACATTTTATAATATAAAACGAATGGAGTATCCAAAATTATGAAGAACACAATTCTTAACCAAAACATTTATACCCCCAACCCACCACTTGAATGAGACTTGGTGGTTCCTGATTTCGTGGCCTATATCCTCTAGGATTCCATGAGAGCTTGCCATCGATTCCCCTCTCTCCCAGTCAGTTCAATGGGGAAAACCACCGGCCTCGTCTACTCCTCATCTCCCATCCCTCCTCTGCTTGAAATCAACAAAGCACAAAGTGCCACAAGGAGACAGTCTTGCACACAGAAATCAACTCGGTGCAAATAGGTATAATGGGATAGTCAGACTGTCAGTGTCGACATATCCATATTGATGGTCAGCACTAGGGTTTTCACTTTCGATTTCGCTCAAAATTTCAGCCATTTTGGTAGCACCAAAATTCCTGAATTTTCAGATCAAAATTACTTGAAATTTTAACACAATTTAATTGAATTTGAATATATTTTGATCGAATTCACAAAAAAATAAGAAAAACAGAAAATTTCAACTGAGATATTGCCTTGCCGATGAGGTCTGAAATTTCTAACCGAAATTACATTTACTGGTAAGTACAGCTCCACGAAGGGTCTCGAGCATACTTCCGATGATAAGTAAATTTCATGCCTTTACTAGTAATCGCAAGATAAATGGCCTCCTGGTGTCTCCCATGCTCATATTTAGTGCCTATTTCAACTCCGCGTAGGCTATATTGTAAACAAATGGTTTGAGATTTATATAGGGTGTCTCTCTTTCTTACATAATGTCTCTCACCTATATATCTCTTGCTCAACTATTGATGCTCGCATTTGTTATTTGGAGTTCACTTATTACTGGTTCGTTCACTGCGCTTCGTGAGTGAAGCTCTTCAAAACAGCTGCAGCTAGAGAAATAGGCTACATATAAGCTGGGATCTATGATTCTTTGTATAAATACAAGCAAATTAGTTCTACAAAGAAAAGTCTATTCTGCCTTTGTCCATCTCAGGTTAATTAAAAATGATCTAAGGTAGATACTTAGATAAGTCCTATTCCCTGAACCGCGGATACAGATCCTAGACCCCGAAAATTCATTCGTTCACTGCACTTTTTTTGTTGAGAACTCGGTTCGCTGCACTTGGTATTGGTTATTAATCATGTGGTATCTTCTTTGCATCCGCACAAGAACTGGCCGTTACAGAGGGGAGAACCGTGTGGCCTGCACATCATCCCCCCTTCGCCTCTGCAGGGGAGGCTGTACGAACTCAGCACAAACATTGACCGAGAGGCAGTCATGGTTCGATCCAGATCACTGGCAAGATTGGCTCCCAAGAGGATATGTCTTGGATAGAAAATCATCTCAACGATGATTGCACCGATGAGTAAACATCTCGCCCTTGCATGGGATCATCGGATGTATGGCCTCTCGGTGTCTCCCATGACTATAGTATAGCGCCTGTTGCAACTCAGCACAAGCTAGTAAACATACAGTTAATTTGCAATCTCTTTTTGTGAAGTTCTTTGCAGCAGAATGTAGCGCAGTTGTCCATACAGCGGATGTGAGCTATATAATGTGTCTTCATTCATTACATAAGGACTCTACCTAGCTCTCGCTCAACTATTAATGCTTGCATTTGTCATTCAACACTGATGAGCCATTACTCATTCATCACCACACTTCAAAATCTAAAGCTTTTAAACATAGCAGCCAACAAAAACAAGCTAAGCTAGGGTATACATACGGTTCTCGATATCAAAATAAATATTAAGTTATTTATGACCAAAAGAGTTGTATTGCGTCATTATCTATCTAACAAAAAAAATTACTCATAGGTGTTCATAGTTCATACTCGGCTTGACTCATCTAATTCTCACAATTCAACTAGCTCTGGCCACATGATACTTTGGCAGACGCTTAAGACAGTAAAACGTTCAAGCAACAAGAGTAGGTTTGGCCAACTAAGAGGGCTTGACCACCTTGCCCCTCCGTGAGGATCACCCCCACACAGTTCCCACGTTGACGATACACACATGAGTGGCCGCCTTAATCAGTACACTTGATTTTGGAATTAATGTAAGGGGTTTTTTATCACTACTCCATTGTATAACTACTCCCTCCAATATAAAAATATAGAATAGGAAGGGACGTTTCATAGTACAACGAATTTAGATAGGAGGTATGTCCAGATTCGTTGTACTGTAAAATATCACATCTTATTCAAGGTTGCTATATTAGAGGATGGATGGAGTATTTTCATGGCTGCTACATGTTCATCCACTGCGTGCCGACTAGACATTACACTGCCCAGGTTTGCCCATGATATTTGGAGCTGGATTTTGCTCATGTTTCGGACACGATGCCTTCCGGCTGCTTGGCTGCTTACCTTCTCCGCCTCACCAGCACAGCTTGTACATCTTGCTCGCCGTCCTCCTCGGCGACACGCCAACACGAGCATCTTGATCATCGTTTCCTTCAGTGATGCCATTGTACTCTGGATCATCCCGTTTCTCCAGGTCCTCAACAAAAATCGACCCAATGTGAATCTCGAGAGTTGCACAACAGCAGAAATGGTGGTTCAATGTAGGTAGATCGCCGACAGAGCACGGCTTGGCAAAGGATTTCTGTCTTCTTGCCATGAAGCTCGCAGATACTTTCATCCGTGAGCAAACATGTCGCCTTTACTAGTAATCGACCAAGAGATGGCCTCCTGGTGTCTCCCATGCGTATAGCCAATTGCAAAGCTAGCAAACGAATATTGTTTGCATTTATTCTGAGAAGCTTCTGTTCCAAAACAAATTATAACACTTTTGCACCAGGATGTAGCCGCTTTCCCTACAAGACATATGAGCTATACATATATCGTGTGTCTCTCATCCTTACATAAATGTCTCTTAGCTAGTTCTTGTTCAACTAATAATATTTATATGCTCGCAGTTGCTGTTTCAAATCCAGCCATTACTCAATATTCATTCCCGGTATTTGTTATTCGTAGAACTGCATACCACCTCAGCCTAAGCCAGGGAGTCAATTTGACACACTTTAATTGAACCAAATTCCAATCTCTTGTTAAAGTAAATGTATGGCCTATGTTCTCATGATGATTACTGAGATTTCTCTATTAGGTTCATTGCTGTTAATTTTGTTCTCATATACAATTCCCACGATATTACTCCCTCCGTTTCATATTATAAGTTGCTTTGACTGTTTTTTTTTCATAGCTAAACTTTTTTAAGTTTGACCAAATTAATAGAAAAATTGACTAACATTTACAACACTAAATTATTTATTAAAATAACTCTTAATATATTTTCATGATATATTTATTTTGTGTTAAGAATAACATTATATTTTTCTATAAATTTGGTCAAAATTAAAAAGGTTTGATAAAAAAAATTAAAGCACCTTATAATGTGAAACAGATGGAGTATCCACCATTATGTAGAACACAATTCTGTACCAAAACATTTATATGTACCCCAACCTACCACTCGAACAAGACTTGGTGGTTCCTAGTTACGTGGCCTATCTCCTATACGATTCCATGAGAGCTTGCCATCGATTCCCCTCTTTCCCAGTCAGTTCGACGGGGAAAACCACTAGCCTCGTCTACTCCTCATCTCCCATCCCTCCTCTGCTAGAGAAATCAACAAAGTGCAAAGCATCACAAGGAGACAGTTGTGTACGCAAAACTCAACTCGGTGGAAAGCGGTATAACGGGAAATTCAGAGTTATATCCATATTGACGGTCAGCACCAGGGTTTTCACTTTCGATTTCGCTCAATATTTTGGCCATTTCGGTAGCACCAAAATTCCTGAATTTTCGGATCTTGAAATTTTCACACAATTTAACTGAATTTGAATAAATTTTGGTCAAATCCACAAAAATTCGAGAAAACCCGAAAATTTCGACTAAGCTATTGCCTTGCCGGTGAGGTCTGAAATTTCGAGCTGAAATTGCACACTGGTAAGCACAGCTCCACGAGGGGATTCGAGCATACTTGTCATGATAAGTAAGCTTCATGCCTTTACTAGCAATCGGAAGATAAATGGCCTTATGGTGTCTCCCATGCTCATATTTTGTGCCTATTTTAACTCTACATAGGCTATATTGTAAATGAATGGTTTGAGATTTTTTCTGCTCCTGCAGCCTGTGCCTATACAATGCATGCGAACTACTTTATAGGTGTCTTTCTTCCTTACATAATGTCTCTCACCTATATATCTCTTGCTCAACTATTGATGCTCGCATTTGTCGTTTGCAGTTCACTTATTGCTGGTTTGTTCACTGCACTTTGAGAGTGAAGCCCTTTAAAAGAGCAGCAGCTAGAGAAATCTAAAGACTTCAAACAAGACCCAAACTGCTAGCCCCTCAGCATTTTGTGCTGGCATGGCCATTGCTGGGTCGCGACACGTCAGCCGGCGCTAGAGAACGAGTGGATTTCGCGACCTCTCGTGTGTCCGCCCTCTCTTTTATAGGCTACATATAAGCTGTATCTATGATTCTGGGTAGGAATATATACTAGCAAATTAGTTCTAACAAAAAAATCAAGTTATGCCCTTGTCCATCTCAGGTTAATTAAAATTGATCTAAGGTAGATACTTAGATAAGTCCTATCTATTCCATAAACCGGATACAGATCCTGTACCTCGAAAATTCATTCGTTCCCTGCTTTTTCTTTTAGAACTCGGTTCGCTGCACTTGGTATTGGTGGAGTTGCATACTACCTTAATCTAGGTCACGAGACAATCCACACTTTTGAACAAAATTTCAATCTTGTTGAGGAAAGACCATAAATGGTATGTCTTTTTCACGAGGCAAGCTAAAATTCTCGATCATATTCATTTACTATAGTGTTTCCCGTATATATACCTTTCCCACAATAATATTTGTGAGTATTCAAGCAGACCCTTGGAAATTCTAAACCAACCTAATACCTCTCATCGTTTGCTCTATAGCTAATAAGCCGTCAAGAATGAATGAAGCAACAAAAACTAATCTATCGGTAAAACTTTTGTTCCAGTGTTCTTACCGATTTAAAAGCCAATACTAGAAATAATTTAGGGAAATTTTGCTACAGGACACTGCTATTATGTGGTTTAGCCCTTGGACACCGCAAAAACTAACTTTTGGGGAAAACACTCCATGATCGTCGTATTTTGCCCGTGGACACCGCACCGACTAAAATAATAATTTCCGGTTGAAGAGGAGAGAGAAAAAGCGTGAAATATCAAAAACGCCCTTAGGCCCACATGTCAGGTCTCCTATATTGTATATGTGGGGTCCACATGGCAGTGACTTAGCGCGAGGAGAAGCAGAGGTAGCGACGGTCGGCGAACTTCTCGCCGGTGCCGGCGGTGAACGACGGGGTTTCACAAGGTGCGGCCAAAAGAGGATTTGTAGAGTGGAGGACTGCGAAGCTAATGGTGGTGGTCTCGTGCACAGTGGTGCTGGAATCAGTGTCGGCGGTGGCGCGAGCGGCGGTGAGCTTCGGCATGCTAGTCAGCTTCGGCGCAAGCTTCGCACAAGATGGTGGAGCCACCGCAGGCTGATTCCTCTCGCCGTCATCTTCTACTTGAGTTCCTCTCCACTTTCCCTCAAAGACCCTAGCTTGAGGCGCAAGGAACGAGGAGATCGGCCCCCAACGTTCTCAACTCCAGCCATCATTTCCATTATTGATCCCTCCTCCTCTGGTGAGAAATAACTCGATTCCTTGCGCAAGCACTGTACCCAAGACCTAACTAACCTCGACGATGTCCATGTATGTCAACTGGTTGACTGGAACGACGTGTCGCCTTCTTCCCAAGAAGAAACACCGTCGCTGAGGAGATCCACGAGCCATCGTCGCTGGCCTCTCACAGCCACTCGGTGAGCAATCTTGAGCCTAAAAGACCCTAGCTTCGCCGTAGGCTCCTATTTATTTTCTTTGTTGGTGGCAACCCTTCCCGAGCCATCATTCACCGCCAGCGCCGACGAGAAGCTCTCCGACTGCCGCTGCCTCTGATCCTCCTCGTGCTGAGTCACTGCCATGTGGACCCCACATATACAAGATAGGAGAGCTGACATGTAGGCCTAAGGGCATTTTTGACATTTCACGCGATTTCTCTTTCCTCTTCAACCGGAAATTATTATTTTAGTCGATGCGGTGTCCACTGGCAAAATACCACGATTATGAAGTGTTTTCTCTCAAAAGTTAGTTTTTACGGTGTTTTAGGGCTAAAACCACACAATAGCAGTGTCCGGTAGCAAAATTTCCCAATAATTTATTAGTAGAACTTTTGTATCAGTGTTATTACCGGTTTAAAAGTCGATGCTAGAAAAAAATTGTGATGGAAAAATCTTTAAATCAACTCTGAAATTAAGTTTTAAAATTTAAATTTTAGCAATTGGCTGATAAGCCGGCAGGTTTGCTAATCATGTGGCCTATCCCACTTACATTCGCATGAGAGCTAGCCCATTTTCTGCAAGCACTTACACGGTTACTTCATCACGGAGAAATGCCTTCCTCGTCAGTCGTCTGCGCATCATCTCCTGTTCGCCTCTGCCGGACAAGATCAACTCGACGCACTGAGATATGATCATGGTTAGATCCACATCGCTGGCAGGCACGGCTCTGCGGAGCATCTCACTGGTGGAGAAATGCTCTTTGCTCCCGGTTTTCTAACCGAGACTACGAATCCGGGACTAAAGATCGCTATCTTTAGTCCCGGTTCAAATAACCGGGACTAAAGATCGATCTTTAATCTCGGTTGGTGTTACCAACCGAGAGTAAAGAGGGGGAATCTGTTACCAACCGGGACTAAAGAGGGGAAGCGACAGTTCCTCGAGATCTTTTTTTTATTATTATTTTGTTGTTGATTTGCTAATGGCTAGTGTTAATCTATGTATTTTCTCCCGAATCGAATGAGATGCACATCCCAAATCAACATCCCAAATATTAAGTTACTTATACACATAAGTTAAATACATCACAAATCCTACACACAGATCAACAGCATCACACATCCTAAAAACTGCACACAAATTAAATACATCACAGATTATACAAATTATACATCTTAGATCTATGCGATGCAATGAATCACAAAATCTAAAAAATTATACATCCAGTGAAACACAAATTATAAAAAAAAAAAACCGAGCCGGCGCCTGGCCGCCGCCTGCCCGCACGTAGCCACGGCCGCCGCCTGACCGCGCGCAGCCGCGGCCGCCGCCCGCCTGCCCGCGCGCGGCCGCGCCACCGCCCGCTGCCCGCCTGCACGCGCGCGGCCGCGCCACCGGCCGGCTGATGGAAGACGGAGTAGAGGGGAGGAGGAGGAAGGAGAGGGGAGGAGAAGAGGAAGGGGAGGAGGGGAGGAAGAGAGGGGAGGGGAGGAGGAAGAGGATTGGATCTGAGAAGAGCAAGAGAGGGGATGTTCCAATCTTATCTAAATATCTGTCTGGGACTTAACCGATCGGATGTGGGAGAGAAATATTTACTCCCGGTTGATAACTCCAACCGGGACTAAAGATCGATCTTTAGTCCCGGTTGGTATTACCAACCGGGAGTAAAGATCACTCGATTGGTTGGGACTAAAGTGGTAATCTTTAGTCCCGGTTGGTAGTATCAACCGGGACTAAAGATTCTCGAACCCCTGATATACATCTGATAGGGGATAAACCGGGACTACAAATCATCTTTTGTCCCGGTTGGTGACTAAAGATCAAAATTTTTTAAACCGGGACTAAAAATCATTTTTAGTCCTGGTTTTTAATGGAACCGGGACTATTGTGAAATTTTATCGACCGATCAAAGATGGTTTCTCCACCAGTGTCTCCACGATGCCTGCACCAATGAGTGAACATCTCGCCCTTACTTGATATAGTCAGATAAATGACCTCCTAGTGTCTCCCATACTTAGGCTGTGTTCGTTAATAGGGATTGGGAACCCATCTCTCCGCACAGAAAACGGAGTAGTCCATTAACACGTGATTAATTAAGTATTAGCTATTTTTAAAACAAATGGATTAACTTGATTTTTTAAGCAACTTTCGTATAACAATTTTTTATAAAAAAACGTACCGTTTAACGGTTTGAAAAACGTGCGCGCAGAAAATAAGAGAGAGGGGTTAGGAACTAGAAGTTCCGAACACGGCCTTAGAAGTTCCGAACACGGCCTTAGGACAATAGCAATGCAGCTCCTCATTTGCTGGACCTCATCAGCTATGTTTCAAGCGTGATTTGAAGAACCGCGAGCGCAGGCAAGTAGCTACAAGGACATGACCTCCACAGTGCGGCCAGATGCCTCTCCCCACGCTGCAAAACCTTGTTTGGCCTGAACCGTGTGTTCCTCACTAAGCTACGACTCACGCGTAGGTGGCATGGAATCACTGTGAAAGCCCTTACTATTGCAACTCTCTGAACAAACTAGTAAACGAACTGCCGGTTTGCGATCTCTCTGAACTTCTTTTCCGAAACTCATGCTCGCACTTCGCAGCAGGATGTAGCACACAGTTGCCGAGCATATATAATGGGTCTCCCTTCCTTGCATGCCTCTACCTAGCTCCTGGCTCAACTATTAATGCTTGCATTGGTCATTCGACACTGATGAGCCATTACGCTTTCATCACTGCAATCCGAAAACTAAAGCTTTTCAAAATAGCAGCCAGCAAAGTAAGCTACGCCCCATATACGATTCTCCAATACGAAAAGAACTAAGTTATTTGTGACCAAAAGAGCCGTATTATATCATCATCCATCTCAGGTTAAAAAATACCCGTAGGTGACCGTAGTAACAAATGGGTACACTCGTTCCAGATCGTAAAGTTCCAAATGGATACTCAGTTCGACTGGTCCAGTTCTCACGATTCAACTAGCTGTAATGGCCATGGTACATCGGCAGACTGTATTTCACATGTCGGAGCTTGCTGCGCAGAAGACTTAGCTTGGTGGATATAGTTCATCCTCACTAGCAAATTGCTGCCTTGACCGTGTCCAGAACTACTGCCAAGTAGCACAATCTTATCTTAACACCCAGCTCCTTGGTTCCAGTTAGGGTTGAACTTGCGAACATCTATCCTTTTCAATCCTCTCTGCTTCAAAAATAGATGAATTGGAGAATAATGCCACATAAGCAATGTTGTCAGGATATGAGTCCAGCACAACAGCAATTCCCACTTTTAGGTCCAAACACGAATGGTGCCATCAACAGATGAAGTTAACATGCAAGCCCTTGTTGGGTGATAACTGACGCTAGTGACCTGCCATAAGAAAAAAATATATATATAGTATATGACATGGTTAAAAGCAAAAATGACAGAAAACAAGAGAAAATGTCATTTAATCAGTAATAATGGTTTGGTCAGATTTAAGCAAAACAAGGAAATACCACAGAACTATGAGCTCGAAAGCTTGAAATAACAGGTGCATCCACTAACTCCCAGAAGAAAATGTAACCATCCTCGGATCCACCAACAACAAATGCATCATCGTTGGTTAGGCAGCAATCCATCTTGAAGGACTGGAAATATGAAAGTTAAAAGTTTTAAAAACTGATAATGATGAGATGCATAGTTTTGATCTCGCAATAATAGATTAACCGACTCATTATGTTAGCTCGTAGCTTAAGTATTTCATTCACGAACACTAATTGCAAGAAAAAGTTGAACAGACTGGTAATGTAAATATGAAAATCCAGAAATTATGACTACAGAATCACCAATGCAATGGAAGCTTATTTGAGAGATACCTTGCATATATGCCCTTTGTATTCTTGTAACAGTTCCCCAGTGGACCTAATCAATGCAACAAAAGATAAATGGATCAATCACCAAAAGAAACAATTTAATGATGAAGGTGCACTTGCAGTGGGTTAGGGCCCTCCACATAGCATTTTGTAAAAATAACACCCACGAATTCTACAAAATAACATGGTCAGAGTCACAACATCCCCTGTTCAGTCAGTTTTCATAATGGAAACATGGTAGAGTTTTTTTTTTTCTTTTGGTCTGAGTCAGAGTTGAATTTTGTGGCAGCATGTACCACAAGTCCACAGCATTAAAGTTAGTGATGCACTCTAAGGACTTGCTAGGAAATAATTAAAGGATAGAAAAAACCACCCTTTACAACCATAACCTCTCCCTTCAAAAAACAAAACAACCATAACCTCTTACATTCCATATTGTACTATAACAGAAGCAGGTCTAACCTATGAATGACAGACAGAATCATAATGCAGACACTATAAGCAGTTAAGCACAAGTGCACAACAAAATCATCCAAAGTAGCCAGGTCACGTGGACCACAAGCAAACTATGGCTCCTAAACCGTGCTGTTGGTATGGATTTGTTCACTAATACATGGTGTGGCACAACAATGGCACATTAACTTCACTTGGCTTGACATTTGTTGAAAAGACCAAGGACAATGGTCCATTTGACATTAAAAAGGTAAACAGTTCCATAACACAAGTTAACTTGAAGCTTTCTTTTCCACAAAACAAAAGTAGTGTCTAACCAGATTTTGCAATACAAACTCCCAAATTGTTTCTTTAAAGGAAACTGCAGATGCAAAAATGAAGTAGCTCCACAGGCAACAACACCAACAATGTTCAGCACAGATGCAAAATATAGTTGTTGAACTCATTCTACTTGCTCTTGGAAAGCAAATTTTGCTAGCATGTTTAAGAGGAAGATGGCAGATGAGATCACTGTTGTATCAGAGCCGAGCAAGAAAGCCCCCACGGATTGACTAATTTAATAAGGGAAACAGCATGTTATCCAGTAAAGGAATGGAGGGAGCTCCCTAACTGGTGAGAAAAGTAACTAATATGTGAAATTAGTGTTAGCAGAAAATACTGTTATGTCGTCTTCCAAATTAAAAATTGACAGAAGGGTGTTGTTTTGTCACTCTTTGAAATAGAGGAGGGACTGCCGATGTTGAAGTATAAAGTCAGCTTGCAAAGAATAGTTACTTGTCTAGAAGCCTCACAGTAGAATCCAAACAATTAGCTAATAGGCAATTGCGGTCATTTGACAAAGATATACAGTTGACAGGATGCCCCAAGTTGTCGACAGTCTCCCTGTTATCAGCAAGAGGGTAACAGAAGCATCAGACACAGTGAATAATCTGTTGAAGCATGGATAAGCATCTGAATACTTCTATTCAAAAAGAGAAGCACCCAAAGTTCCATTTAGGAAAGCAAAGATAACAAATGAGAATTGGTTGAATATTGATTGTGAAATAAGAAAAGTACTTACCTACCCATGCGAATGTCAAATGTGCGGACAGTACCATCAACACTGCCAGCAATTATTTCTGTGTTGGTTAAATTAACTGACATTACACTATCTTGAAAAGTATCAATTGTCTGCACCAAGTGAAAACAATCACCAGAAACCCAGTTACCCAAGTATATGAGAAACAAAGGGGAAATAATACTACTAAAATCAATGGGTCCATGTTCTTCAACAATAATAATAATACCTGAATAGGGTCACTGCTCTGTGATCTGCAATCAAATGCACGCACTGTGCGATCATAGCCAGCTGAGACTACAACCGTGTTAAACTCATTAAACTTCACTGAATTGATCTATGGAAGACAGAATTGAGGTATGTAAGCAATATTATCAAGGATCAAAAACCTGTCACCGAGGTTGTTCTTGATCTGTTTTCAGTATCCCAATAATCATATTGACAATGTGTAGTGCTAGATTTAAAAGGAAGTATAACAACAACATTACGGAGGTATCATTACAACACACTCATTTTCACACAAGTTGCCCTGCAATTGACTAGCTGTGACTAGATCGCTAATGCTAGAGTACTGGTTTCATGGCGTGCTCTGCATAGCACAACAGCATAGACGTTGTTTGATTATAAACAGTGTGAACTGCTCTATTCCACTACAATCTCAGTCTACTGCTAATCCTATCATAAACAACCGTGCTCTCTCTGTATAGATAAAATCAACACTAGTATTGAAATAGCTGCGGCGCTCTACACACTGATAGTATGGTGCTGAAACTGCTTAATAGTGCAATTTTTCATGAGCACTTCTCACTTGCTCAATCCAACCGCGATCACCAAACAATTACAACAGCGCGGTCATCATCACAGTGAGAATTGGATCCATACCTCGCTGTTGTGGCCGCGGAACTTGCGGATGACACGGGCAGATGCGACATCCCAGTAGAAGACCTGCCTGTCCCCGCCGCACGACACCAGCTTGGCATTGTCCCTGCACAAGACAGCAAGCAAAGGATCCTCAAATTCCCCACTGGTGCGCTCCTCCAAATCAGACAGGGGAAGTTGGTGTGGGGGGAACGGAATCGCAGCGAGGAAGAGGAAGCGAAGTGGCTTACGAGGAGGAGTTGACGTCGCGGACCTCGCGGCCGTGGGACTTGTAGGGCTTGACGAGGGCGCCGGTGTGGGGGTTCCAGAGGCGGATGATCCGGTCCTTGCCGCAGCTCAGGCAGTAGTTCCCGTCCCGGTTGAATCGCACCGCCAGGACCGCCCCCTCGTGCCCCGACAGCACCCTCGCCTCCGTCCGCGGCAGCCGCGCCGCCGCCGCCGCCGCCATCTCCCCGCTTCCTCCTCCTTCCCGGCGTCGGTGACGGCGACGAACTAGGTTTCTTTTTTTTCTTTTTTTTCTTTTGAGATATAAACGGCGACGGGTTCCCAACTTGGGCTGGCCCATGGGCCGTGTACAGTGTACGAGTCGGATTCCCCCGAGGCCCAGACTACTATCCATCCGTATATCCGTACGCCGGAGAGCCCCGCCGTCGTAGACGCGAACCGGCGAAAACCAATCCAAGGGCGACGGCGGCGGCGGCGGCGGAGGGGAGAGGGCCACGGCGCGTGCGCAACACCTGCATCTTGGCGCACGTGGACCACGGCAAGACCAGCCTGGCCGACCACCTCATCGCGGCGAACGGCGGCGAGCGCCGGGTGAGCGAGAGGATGGCCGGGAGCGCCCGCGTGATGGACCACCTGGAGGAGGAGCAGCGGCGGGCCATCACCATGAAGTCGGCCTCGATCGTACTCCGCCGCGGCGGCGGCGGCGGCGGCGGCGGCGGGGGGTACGGGGACGGCCACCGCGTCCACCTGATCGACTCGCCGGGCCACATCGACTTCTGCTCCGAGGTCTCCGCCGCCGCGCGGCTCGCCGGCTCGGCGCTCGTCCTCGTCGACGCCGCCGAGGGGGTCCGGGTCCAGACCCACGCCGCGCTGCGCCAGGCGTTCGTCGAGCGCCTCCGCCCCTGCCTCGTCCTCAACAAGGTGGACCGCCTCGTCGCCGAGCTCCGCATCACCCCCGCCGAGGCGCACGCGCGCCTCCGCCGCATCGTGTCCGAGGTCAACTCCATCTACTCCGCGCTGCGGTCGCGCTCCTACTTCTCCACCCTCGACGCCGCCTGCGCCCTCTCGCAAGAACTCCCCGACCACGCCGGCGACGACGACGACGACGAGGAGGACGCGTTCCAGCCGCAGAACGGCAACGTCGTCTTCGCCTGCGCGTGCGAGGGCTGGGGCTTCCGCCTCGTCACGCTGGCCAAGCTACTAGCCCCCAAGCTCAGAGCCGACCCCGCCGAGCTGCTCAAAGGCCTATGGGGGCTGAAGTACTTCGACGAGAGGAGCAGGACGGTGGTGGGGAAGGAGGCCATGGCGGCGGCGGCGGCGGCCAACCCGAAGCCGATGTTCGTCAAGTACGTCCTCGAGCCGCTCTGGGGTCAGTACCACAAGATGACGCGGAAGCTGCGGCTCGCGGAGGCGGTGTTCGACATGGTCGTGGAGTGCACTCCCAACCCCATCGCCGCCCAGGCCACCAGGGTGGCAAGGCTCATGCCGGCCAAGACCGAGCAGCTAACGGCGGCCGCGCCGTGCCCCGCCGCTGTCGCCGCGGAGGTGGAGAAGGTGAGGAGGTGCGTGGCGACATGCAACGCGAGCACCAGCGCGCCGGTGGTGGTGTTCGTGTCCAAGATGTTCGCCGTGCCATACAGGTTCCTGCCATCCAGGGGCGTCAACGGCGAGCCCCTGAACCACAAGGGATCATCCAGCGCCGAATCAGGGGAGTGTTTCTTGGCGTTCGCGAGGGTGTTCAGCGGCGTCCTCCGTGCTGGCCAGAAGGTGTTCGTCCTGTCACCCATGTACGATCCACTGAGGAGGGGACGACGCAATGCAGCAGAAGAATCTGCAGGAGGTGGAGCTGCAGCACCTGTACCAGATGATGGGACCTGACCTGGAGATCGTCTCCGCCGCGCGCGCCGGCGACGTGCTCGCGATCGAAGGGCTCGGGCATCACGTGCTGAAGAACGCCACGCTGTCGTCGACCAAGAACTGCCAGCCGTTCTCGGGCATGATGTTCCAGGTGTCCCCGATGCTCAAGGTCGCAATTGAGCCCTCCAACCCATCGGATTTGGGCGCCCTTGTCAAGGGGCTCAAGCTTCTTAACCAGGCTGACCCGTTCATCGAGTACACCGTCTCGGAACGCGGCGAGCATGTCCTCGCTGCAGCTGGTGAGATACATTTGGAGCATTGCATCAAGAATCTTCAGGAGAGGTTTGCAAGAGTCCAGCTGGAGGTGTCGAAGCCATTGGTATCGTTCAAGGAGACCATCCAAGGAGAAAGTGCCGGTATAATGGAGAGCCTGAAAGCTTCACATGAATTTGTTGAGAGGACTACTCCAAATGGGAGATTCACTGTCAGAGTTAAGGTCTTCAGGCTTCCCAATGCTGTCACTAAGGTCATTGAGGATAGCAAAGAATTGCTTACTCAAGTAATCGAGGGGGATTCAGGAAATAGTAATGGTGTGTTGAATTCACGGTTTTCACAGGATGGCGGTGATTCTGCATCAACACTTAGGCAGCTCCTCATCAATGCCATAGACAGTGATCTCGAAGCGCTCTCTGCGCAGTTGGATGATGAAAAGACTGAGAGTTACAGGAAGATGTTGATTGGGTACCTTCAGAGAATCTGGGCACTTGGTCCTCTGCAAGTTGGACCAAATTTCCTCCTCTCACCTGATGCAAAATCAAGCGATGGTGTGTTTACCAGCCAAGATGGAAGAGAAGGTATTCTCGTGCGCTGTACATGCCATGTTTCTGAGAGGTTAGGGCTTGTGAATTCTTCTGATGCAGAAACTACAATGGGCATCGACGGCAGTCAATCATCAGCAGACGTTCCTGACCTTGAAACAGTGAAGAACAGCATTGCATCAGGATTTCAGATTGCAACCAATGCAGGACCATTATGTGGTGAACCTACTTGGGGCTTGGCATTCCTTGTTGAACCTTACATACTTCCGGATAGTGCAGATGCTAGCAATAATCAATCTGACCATTACAGCACCTTCAGTGGTCAGATCATTACAGCGGTCCGAGAAGCATGCCAGGCAGCCATCCTCGAGAGCAAACCAAGGCTTGTGGAGCCAATGTACTTCTGCGAACTGACCATACCTACTCAGCAGTTAGGTTCCATGTATGCTGTTCTTGGCAACTGTCGGGCGAGGGTGCTGAAGGAAGAGATGCAGGAGGGAACCTCATTGTTCACGGTGCATGCATATTTGCCAGTTGCTGAGAGCTCTGAATTCTCAAAGAAGCTCAGGAATGCAACTGCAGGTGCTGCCAGCGCGCTTCTGGCCTTCAGTCACTGGGAGACTGTTCCTCAGGATCCCTTCTTTGTCCTGAAAACTCGAGAGGAGATTGAAGAATTCGGAGATGGCTCAAACATTGGCCCAAACCTGGCAACGAAGCTCATGAATTCTGTGAGGCGAAAGAAAGGGACTGCACGTTGAAGAGAAAATTGTCGAGTATGGCATGAAACAACGAACTTTAGCTAAGAAAGTATAGTTATGTTTACTGGTATGTAGGAGCTAACCTGTTGTTTTGTCCTGGTAAATTGAGATATGTTAGTATACAACCAAGTATGCATTTTACATGATTATACGGCCTTGATGTACCAATGATTTTATAGTGACATATGTATAGGTGACAATCACATGACAAAAGAGTAGCAACAAGATGGTAATTTGCCGGAAACTCCTGTATATATACGTTGAAATTGTTGGATTATTCTGTGTAATACTGTCAGCTGTACGGATGGATAATCTTGTGGGTTGGGTGTATTTATGAGGAGAAGAAACCCTGCTATATTTTTTTTAACTTCCTGCAATGGTGTTTTCTCTGCTCTTTCTGCTTAGGCCATCTTGCCGGTTCCTGTACAGTATAGTTTCTTGCGATTACTGCAACAATTATGCAGTTGATCCATTATCTCTTTGCAACAAACAAAACAAACTTTCAACGTGCTGTAGTACATAACTTGGTTTATGCAAAAGACTGGCAGGATGGTGCTTCTCATTCTGCTGACTGCTGCTTCCTTGCACAATGTAGATCAGCACGACGACAATGGTGATCGAAATTCCAGTGAGAAAGATCACTAAGCATTCCACAAATTAAAGAAGTCCTCTATGTATAGAGTTTTTCTCCCGGCCTTCCTTTTGTAGCACGCGGTACTGGTACTGTGAGGTAACAATCTCCATCCGGCCGTTGATTGCTGAGGGGTACGATGGGTTTCGCGTGTGGTCCAAATAGCGTGTGCGTCTCGATATCTCTCGCTTTCCCTTCTCCTTCTGCATCTAGCGCTGCCGCAGGGCACGTGAGAAAAAAGTCGAGGTGAAGGTCGACCCCATCGGCCGCACCGCCGCAGGCAGACGCAGCAAGGGCGACGGCATCCGCAACCGTCCCGGAATCGTGGCCGCTGCAGTTGTCCTCGCCAGCGCTTCAGGAGTTGTCGCTGCCGCACGTGTCATCGCTGCAGCCGCAGTAGTCATCGTCGCGGTCGCAGGAGTCGTCTCGGCGCCGCTGCAAGGGCCGTGGCTGCAGTAGATCTCCAGGACCCCATCCGCCACACGGTCGCAGGTGTCGCGGCGTTGAGAGGAATGGATGAGGCGCCGCCGCGAAGGGGAAAACGATGGGACAAGGGGAAGACGCCAGCATCGAGACCAATGGATGCCGCCGCCGCCGCCGCCGTATTGTCCGCCACGCGCCGCCGTCGGGAGGAAGCCTAGGGTTTTGCTACTCTGCGGCACTTCCCCAAACAAACCACCGATCCAAACATCCTACCAAACGCGAAAATACGATTATACCCTTCTAATGTGGCTCACTCGCGCTTGCTACCCCACGATCAAGCTGGTACCCCGAGGTACCATGTAATCGTGACCGTTCGATCTGCCATCATTAACGGACGGGATTTTAGTACCTTGCGGTACAAAAAGAAGGACCGGAGCGATGCTCCTATGTATATATCTTAAAAGGTTTTCAGCGTGGATTGATTGGACAGATAAATTATCGTTCCGCTCTGATTTTTTTTTTCATTTGCAAAGAAGACAGATCCCCAATAACTAGTAGTATACGGTATCATCTAGGTTAAACTTCTACCAGTAAACTTGCAAACTAGATTGGAACACATCAGAGCATTAATAAGAAATCTTCACTAATGTATTAATACTAGTTCAGTACTTCAAGTTGATGAAGTATTTGGATGCTTATGGGGAGAAAAGGCACTTTTTTTTTGAAAGGAACGGGAGAAAAGGCAAATTCCAGTATGTATTATGATGATCAACTTGGACTTAGCAAACTTGTATTGCGCGTAAATTCTAAGAACTACAGAATTTCCACTTATGTTTGGACTACAAAGTGTATAAATACATCCATTTGCGTAAGCTCTTTGCATGATCAACTTAGAGGACCATATTACCATTTCACATACAGTGGCAGCAATAAACAGAACTCACATACTAACAAACTATCGTTTCCAGTCATGTGAAATCTTTTGAGACCTAAATCAAGAGAGTAAGTGTCATAGGTAGTGGGCCGAGGGGTCGAGGCCCTAGGGATAAGGATAGAGTCGGTTGGATAGGATTAGACTGGGTCCTCCCTCCATCTATATAAGGATGGTTTGTATCGTCATTCTAATTAAGCAATGAATCAAGATTAGTCCCCCCCCCCCAACCTAAGTCCCCCTCTCATCCCTAGCAGCCGTCGCCGCCCGGCTATCCTCCCGGCGGTGTTTACCCCCTATGAACCCCAACCTATAACAACTTGGTATCAGAGCCACGGCTCTCGATGGGGGAGTTATCCGTGTCATTGTGACTCGGGTGCTCTATCCCGTGACCGAAGAAGTACTCCATCAGGTGTTAGATCCTTATGGTGCTGGTGAGAAGATCTTCGTAGTTCAATTTCCATCACATGTGGAGGCCTATGCCACGTTCCTATCTCGAGCAGCTGCGGAGTATGCTCGGGACATTCTCCATGGTCAGGCAATCTACAACGATTGCTGCTGGATTGACATCCAGCTCGAGCCGCTGATTATGACCAACGAGGAGGATGCGACTAAGGAAGGGCGCACAACGAGAGCATCGCCGTCTGCAAAAGCCTCGCCTCAGCTCTCTCCACCGAAGGCCGTCATCTTGGTAGAGCAGGAGGCAGTAGGCATGGCGGCACAACATGATAGTGCGTCACTTGTGCCTGCATCGGAGGTGCACCATCAGCCCGAGCCAGTGGCAACCACCTGGGCAAAGCAGCCATGGCACACAGTGAGCCACGACGCGCCACCGGAGCCAGCAGCGGCTTTTCCCGTGATGCTGTGTCATCCCACTGCGACCTCCACAACAAGGCGACGACCTCCGTAGCGCCTGTCGCCCCCAGCGGGCACATGTTCCCGTCGTTGGTCTTGGCAACGGCGCCGTCATCGCTTCCCTCAATGTGGACAGAGGCAGGTGTGAAGGCTACGGATTCCTCGGTCAATGCTCCGATCCAATCCGCAAGAGGCACGATCTCTGGAGGTTGTTGGATTGGCGCAGCTGCTGCGTGGGCCAACCATGGCTCGATCTGAGCTTACGGGAGATGCGCTAATGCCCCGACAGTTGTGGGTGGCGCGATTTCCGCGAGATCATGATGCGGCAGCTTCGGAGCTGATTTCGGCGGCGGTGGTTGGTGTGGTGGATGGGCGGTGCGGTGTTCGCGGCTTGGATAAGAAAGAAGCGCAGCAGCGCCGTTTTTACCGTGTCATCGTCAATTGGCTATGTTGCAGCAGAGAGGAGCTGCGGATAGGGTGTTCGCATCTGTTTTAATGGGCCAACATAACCTTTCTTTTGGGCTGTTCCAGTGGACTGGGCTTCAAGTGCGGCAGCCCATGTCTTGGCTGTTGTGTTGGCCAGGTGGAGCTAACGTTGGAAAACGGAAAAAGTCCACTTTGACTCCCTTAATTTGTCACGAAATCTAATTCATGACCCTTAACAGCAAAACTGGGTAGGATGACTCCCCCAATTATTAAAACCGGTGCAAATGGACTCCCATGGCAGTATTGTGGGCGGTTTAGGATGGCGTGGCACCTTGACCTGGTCAGCAATGCTGACTCAGCGGTGGGTAGTTGGGAATAAAAGTGTCTGACAGTGGGCCATCGTGAGCTGAGTCAGATCCGAATCGGTAAAACCCCGCGCGTGCAGCTCCCCGCTCATTTTTTCGTTGACCGAAACCCTAGACCTGTGTCCTGTGAGCTTGGCGACGAAGAGGGCGATGGGTTGGGCGGCGCACGGGGCGTGTGGGCCGAGGTGGAGCGCGACGGTGGTTTTGGGCGACCGCAACTGGAGCAGCACAAGCTGGTGAGTCTACCCTTTCTCCATCGAGGTTCCCCATTGAGATTTAGGGTTCGAGACCGATTTGGGGGTGGATTTGTTTGTGTGTTAGATGTGTACTGTGCCCTCGGATTTGGTGTGTAGTTAGCATTGTTTATGTAGAACAGCAATTGGTAATCTCAATTTGAACATATTATATTGTAGGTTACCTCTCTTTTTGCTGGGGATATGTAATCCTAGTATTTTATACTATGGGGAAGTGATTTGTTTTTTCCAACTTCCATGTTAGGTTCCATGGACGTATTGAACACCCTTCCAGTTAGGTTTCACTTCAATGGAGATTTTGTTGTGTCTGGGAGGGAGAAGCTCTACGTAGGTGGAAGTGAGGCAATGTCTTACCTAGAACGGGATAAGGTATCACTGCCTGAAATAGTAGGACATTTGCGTGACCACTGCAAAGTTGGTGAAGGAACTATGCTGCATTGGTTGTTTCCAGGGAAAGATCTTAATTCTGGGTTAAGGGCACTATTGGATGACAGCGTGTGCCAATACATGAATGAGTGTATTGTGGATGGAGGGGTGGCTGAGGTGTATGCAGAGGCATCAATCTTAGTTGATCTGTCAGATGAGGATGATCAAGGAAGTGATTATGAGCTGGAGATGGAAGAGGACATGGGAGATGAATCAGATGGGAATGAGGTTGAAGAAGTTGGCCTGGAGGGTGAAAATGCAGAGGTGAAGCAAGCTGGCATGGAAGCTGAGGCTGAGGCTAGACAAGTTCAGCAAATTGAGAGAAGTCTAGTGCTGTACAGACAGCATCCTGAGACAGAAGGCACTCAAGCAACAGAAGGAGAAGAGGAACCTGAGCCATTAGCCACTCAAAGTCCTGATGCAACACATGAAGCTGAGCATTTGGGTACTGAAACAATTGATGGAAGTGAGAGTGACAGTGACTATTTTCCTGGTGATGACTGTCCATCAGATGATGAAGAAGAGGCAGTCAACATAGAGAAGAAGTATAGAGAGTTGAAAAAGAAGATCAAGGGTGGCAGGATAGTTGATTTAGATGATGTAGACATTGGTGGGAGTAAGGGCACACCTTCTATGCAAGCAGGAGAAGAAGTTGGTAATGAAACCCCATATGAAGAAAGTGACTCTGAGCAGTCCATAGAAGAAGTTGGCAGTGAAGGAGAGGTCACTACTAAGACTAACAAGTTTCCTAGATACAAGGAGAAGCCAGGTGCCCCAACATTTGAATTAGGGATGAAGTTTGGCTGCAAGAAGCTGTTCAGGAAGGCAGTAACTGCATATGCTCTAAGTGAAAAGAGGGTTATCAATTTCATAAAAAGTGATCCAAAGAGAGTTAGGGCCAAATGTGACTGGCCCAATTGCCCCTGGGTTTGTTTGCTGTCCAAAACAACCAGGACTGACAGCTGGCAGATAGTGACCCTAGATAACTTGCATGCATGCCCTCCTAGAAGAGACAACAAGTTGGTTACCTCAAGAAGAATAGCTGAGAAATACGAGAAGTTTATATTAGCTAATCCTTCCTGGCCTTTGGCTGCAATGAAGAAAATAGTGCAGGAAGAAATGTTTGCCAATGTTTCTTTGTCCAAGCTTAAGAGGACCAAAGCCTTAGTGATGCAAAAGGCCATGGATGAAACAAAGGGGCAACACTAGAAGCTATACAACTACCAGCTAGAGCTACTTAGAAGTAATCCAGGAAGCACTGTTGTTGTGAATAGAGAAGTGGGTTTGGAGCCACCAGTCTTCAAGAGGATTTACATCTGTTTGGATGCACTCAAGAAAGGCTTCAAGGCTGGATGCAGGAAAGTTGTTGGCCTTAATGGATGCTTTTTCAAGGGTGCAACCAATGGAGAATTTCTTTGTGCCATTGGAAGAGATGCAAATAATCAAATGTATCCTATTGCATGGGCAGTAGTAGCCAAAGAAAATAATGAAGAATGGGACTGGTTTTTGGATCTACTCAGCAGGGATGTAGAAGTTGGTGATGGGGAAGGATGGGTGTTCATCTCAGACCAGCAAAAGGTAACCTCTGGTTTTTGTTAATATAGTTCAATACAGTTGATGCAACTCAGCTTTGTTAATTACTGTGTGCTGTATTTTAACTTGCAATGTGTGCTTTATAAATCTGCAGGGCATTCTCAATGCAGTTGAGAAGTGGGCTCCAAGGGCAGAACACAGAAATTGTGCAAGGCACATATATGCAAACTGGAAGAAGAATTTTCATGACAAGAGCTTCCAGAAGCACTTCTGGAAGTGTGCCAAAGCCCCTTGTAGAATGTTGTTCAATTTGGCTAGGGCAAGGCTGGCTCAACTGACACAAGCTGGTGCCCAGGCAATACTGAACACTCACCCACAACATTGGAGCAGGGCTTGGTTTAAGGTAGGCTCTGACTGTGACTCAGTGGACAACAACATGTGTGAGTCATTTAATAAGTGGATTTTAGAAGCTAGATTTAGTCCTATTATCTCCATGCTTGAGAAAATTAGGAGGAAAGTGATGATTAGGATCAGTGATCAGATTAACAAATCTGCTAGATGGAACACACTCATCTGTCCTGGGATCCTGAAAAAATTGAATGTTTACATAAATGAGTCTGCCTTTTGCCATGCTATATCCAATGGGTCTAAAAAATTTGAAGTAAAACATCATGACAATAGGTTCACAATGTCAAAGAAGGAATGTTCTTGTAGATACTGGCAGTTGTCTGGACTACCCTGCCCTCATGCAATTTCATGCATATTCTTCAAGACCAACGGTCTGGATTCATACATTGCTGAGTGCTATTCAGTTGATTCATTTAAGAAAATATATGAACACTGCTTGCAACCAGTTGAGGGCATGAACTGCTGGCCAGAAGATGAAAGAGAGCCCTTGTCTGCACCTGGATACATCAAAATGCCAGGCAGGCCTAAGAGAGAGAGGAGGAGGGAACTCCATGAACCTGCAAAGGCCACCAAAGCTTCCAAGATTGGCACAGTCATGAGATGCATTAAGTGCAAACAAGTTGGGCACAACAGGTCTACTTGTGATAGGCACAACACAGGATGCAGTAGCAACTCAGCTCCTCAGCCCAACATCATTGCAGGACACAATTTGGTGGTCTCAAGCCCTCCTGGAAGCAGTGTTCAGAACAGGAAGAGGAAGGCACCTACATCTGCTACAACTAGTGCAAATCTGTCCAAGACATCAATGACAACATCAACTAGGGTTAGTCATCCCATGTACTTTGAATTGTTTTGAAATCAATTCTTCATCTAATACAATCTTTTGCAGGCACCAATGGAGCAACTTCAAATGGTAAAGGTCAATGCAAAAGCAAAAGTGGCAACACAGTAGGGTGGGTCTGCATCTGTCAACCTGCAAGCAATTGTGCCACACTCCCAAGCTTCTATAAGTGCATCAATCCAGATAAAATCAGGAAAGGCTTCTATTCCACTGTCAGCTCAGGAGCCAGCACAGAAGGGAAAGAAGCAACAGCATGTTCAACCAGCAAAGAAGGCTAAAAAAAGTGCCCCTGGACCACTCCTGCTGCTCCCCCCTTAGCAATCTGACAAGCTATGATTCTGTTTTAATGGAAACTATGTGTTATGTAATGCCAGACTCTAAGGCTCCCACTTTCAATTCATCATATCAATGTTGCCAGACACTTAGGCATTCTATTATGCTTGTTTGTGTGCTCTATTGCCAGACTCTAAAGGCTTGTCTCTGTGATGTCCTAAAACTCTTAGGCTTGTCTACTTGTAATGGCATGACTGATTTGCCCAATGTTATATGATCTATGTGACTGTTGTGGCAAAAAAACTGAGAATCTGATTGGTTTGGCACAAAATTGATGTGTGACAAAATCAGTACTTTTTTTAATTGCCACTTCTGCTTTCTGAGCAAATTCTGAGACTGACTAAATATGTGTTTGCTTGTTATGAATCTCATTCAGATTGCCATATTGCAATATTGCCAACACACTTCCAGATGCAAAATGCCAAATTCCATATTGCCATTGTGCCTGATAACAACATGCTAGATATCACATATTTAGGTTCATTACATATCACATTGCCTGATAACAACATGCTAGATATCACATATTTAGGTCCATTACATTATAAGACATATCCTCACATTGGCTGTTAACAACATACTACATATCCATTAAATTCGGAGACATATTGCAAGCCAGGATGAAGCAAATCGCACATACCACAACCAACAATGAGAGAAGCACAATTCTCTCATTCTCTAACCTACAGTTCCTATCCTTCAACACAGCTAACTTAGCTTCACTCTCATTTGCAGCAGTCCTCACTGTAGCCAACTCCCTCCTCAATGTATCCAACTCTTGTGTGGCTTCATCTAGCTCTAATGCCTTCGACCTTCCATCCTCCACAGCAATCTGAAGTTCGTCCTTCTCCCTCCTCAGATTAAAAACTGCTGCGCGCAAATCATTCAACAAATCTCTGATAAAACTGCTAGTCGGTCCTTCATACCAATCAAAGAAATCGCACCCACCACTCTGCAAAACCAAACCCTAGAACTCAGCTCAATACACCAAACTTAAACTAGCTACCAAAACGAAATAACTAACCCTAGCATTTGCGCATTTGTAGTATCGTCGACCGGGGTTGTCCACGCTCCACGAAATCCACCTCGCAGCCTTGGTCCCGCACCTGCACAACACCGCCGGATAGTAGTCGAATGGCCCAACTCGGTAAGGGATGGGCGAAGCAGATGTCCGCTGGGAAGATGCAGACGACCCCTCACTCCGTGAGCTGGCCATCCCTTCTACAGCCTCCCTCCCTCTCTACCAAGCCGCCACCGCCGCCGCCTTTGACCTAGCCGCCGCCGCCCGTGAGCTCCTAACCAGCTAGATGGGGATTAAGAATGAAGTTTGTGAAATAAAACCGGGAAGGCGCCCAACACTTTTATTCCCAACTACCCACCACTGAGTCAGCATTGCTGACTAGGTCAAGGTGCCACGTCATCCTAAACCGCCCACAATACTGCCATGGGAGCCCATTTGCACCGGTTTTAATAATTGGGGGAGTCATCCTACCCGGTTTTGCTGTTAAGGGTCATGAATTAGATTTCGTGACAAATTAAGGGAGTCAAAGTGGACTTTTTCCTTGGAAAACAGATCAGATATGCAATCAAGCTTGCAACGTGCTGTGGACTTATCCTTTCTCTCAAAGCTTTTGGATGGGGTCCACCTGCATGTGATGTCAGTGAGATAGCATGGCAGTGCATCACAATCTTTGATTTATTTACCCTTTCAATTTTTTGCAATAAAGTAATAAGCCGAGATGTAAAAGGCTTAAGTCATGTTAGGTTTTACTTAGAAAGTCGTATGAATAAGCCTAGTAGTACTGCAGCTCGAGGGCGAGCTGCTCGAAAGGAGGGATGTAGTGTCATAGGTAGTGGACCGAGGGGTCGAGGCCCTAGGGATAATGATAGAGTCGATTGGATAGGATTAGGCTGGGTCCTCCCTCGATCTATATAAGGATAGTTTATATCGTCATTCTAATTAAGCAATGAATCAAGATTAGTCTCCCCCAACCTAAGTCCCCCTCTCATCCCTAGCAGCCATCGCCGCCCGACTATCCTCCCGGCGATGTTTACCCCCTATGAACCCCAACCCATAACAGTAAGATCCAGAGATACAACCATGGATGATGGAACATAGTGTTAAAAACCTTACCAGAACCACCAAAAGGATTACCAGTACCACCACAACCTGAAATCAGAAATTATGGGAATCCAAATTTGAAATATTACCAATTCATTACAAATGCACGACAAATATAGATATGTGGAGCTGGAGATACTCCCTAAATGTTTTAAAACATGGAAATCATGTAGTAGGTTCACAAATACTGTAACATCTAGTAGTAAACATCAGTAAACAATTAGCTGACAAAGATTAGGTAACACTTTTTTATCCTTTCCACATTGTTTTCAGTATCAACAGATTGTTTGCAGAGTTAACTACAGCAGTCAGACTGCCTAACAACGAAATGAAACTGCCATGCCAATCTTTTTCAAATTTTTGGTTCTCATATTCAAGCATTGATGTAGCGTATCAATTGTCTGCACCAGGTGAAAACAATCACCGCAAACCCGAGAACATGAGAAATAAAGGGGGAAAAAGTACTACCAGAATTATATCACTGCTCTGTGACCTGAAATCAAATGCACGCACCATCCATTTGGATAAGCTATTTGCATGATCAACTTTGAGAATCATATTATCATGCATTCTCATACAATGGGAGTAAATCAAACAGAACCCACATAATCATAATGATTAACCAGAAATTAGAAACTGTGGAAGTCCAAATTTGAAATTGCTAACTCATTACAAATGCACTACTAATATAGCTATGTGGAGCTGGAGATATGCCTTACACGTGTTCAAACATAGAAACCATGCAGTTGGTTCAAACACTGTAGCATCCAGGAACAAAAATCAGTAAACAAATACTAACTGAGGAAGATTAATATGCCTATTCATTCCTAAATGTGCACTGTCAATATCGCAACATGGTTTCAGAATTGAGTACAACAGGCTAGACTGCCTGACAATAAAATAGAGCTATCATGCCAACCATTTTTCAATTCTTTGATTTACATATTTCAGGCATTGAACGTGCAGACTAATAATCAAATCAAAATTTGATACTACTTTCCTTGAACACACAACTAAAGCTTGGGCTTGGCAATTTTCAAAGCATACGTATCATGTGCAATGCAACTGATAAATCACTGCAAATTTCATGAAGCATACATTTCATACTAATTGGTAAACTCAGTCAGCATGGCAGAAGCCTGAAATAACTAGTAGCTTCTGCCTATGTACTTGTGCTGTTGTGCAGATTATGATAAACAAACAAGACAAACAACAAAGGATGCAACACTATATATTGTGGTGAACAGTGGTTAGCTTTTTCATTCAGTATTTCAGTCTAACTGAAAATTCAGAAATTAACAGAGAGCATCTGTATCAACATGAATCCCAACCAGCATGCTTGCTACTACATACAAAATGTCCAAATGACTAAGCAACAGCAACAAACCAATTCTGTCGAATCCATTGCCACAGGTAATTTCAAGCTTCTTCTACATCTACGGAAACTTGAACACACATCTAAAGCATAGTTTCAGCAGATTGCAAAACCTGGTTGCTATCTAGCAGATTACGGACCTTGGAAGAACGGCGGGTCGCCGTCGATTGCATCTTCCTGCCGCATCGGAAGGAACGCATGCGTGAGAAGGCTTTCTTGGAGCATATATCTGGACAGGACGGTGAGGTGTCCGGCGAGGGAGTAAAACCTGAGCACGTTCCCCTCGGTGCCGCACTGGAGCATCATCGCGGGGCACTGTGCCAGCACATTCCTCTCCTGGGACACGGCGAACACTGCTGCGGATACGAAGCCTTCGTCGTCGTAGCCACCGAAAACGTTGAGCTGATCCACCGGCAGCGAGATCTGCTAATGGTGTTCCCAAACCTCCCCTTCCTGAAGAACCCAGACATCCACGGTGGTCTGCGAGACGAGCGTCATGGCGAGCGTCCCGTTGATCTCAAGCAGCTGGTCTCCCTCCACCGGAATCATCTAATTGCCTTCCTGTTGATTCGGAGGAGGTATCCACCCGAAGGACTCGGCGATCGTGTCGAACACCAGCACGTTGCGGCTGTCCGCCTGCGCGCGCCAGTGCAGCCTGTGCGCGACGGCGACGGGCGGCATCTCGTAGGAAGGGGAGATTCCCTCGGCGAGCACGTCGCGGACGGCCTCCAGGTCGGCGGGGCGCCCGATGTCCCTCGGCGGCTGGTCCGGGAAGAAGCTCAGGGAGAAGACCCAGTAGCGGCAGCCGGGGCGCGTCGTGTGGTACAGCACCCTGTACTCCCTCTCGTCGATGGCGCCGTGGCCGTAGAAGCCGACGATGACGTGGTCGTCGTGGAGCGGCGGGAGGCGGCGCCACCGGCGCGTGGAGGGGTTGCAGGCGTAGAGCCTGGTGTGATAGGAGGAGGATGCCGTCGCAGGAGCCCTCGATCGTGAACACGCGCGGGTCGGCGCTGCGGAGGTCGGCGTCGGCGTGGGAGAAGCGGATGACCGGGTGGGTCTCGCGGGCGGCGACGTCGACGGCGCGGAGGTGGACGCGGACGCGGTCGGGGAAGGCCCAGTGGTCGAGGCGGTAGAAGAAGAGCGGCATGGGGTGGCGGGAGCGGTGGCGCTGGTGGCCGCGGCGGAAGGCGTCCGTGGCGATGAGGTCGCGCAGACGCCTGCAGACGCCGCTGCAGCGGGCCACCTCGGCGGCCGGCATGCGGAGGAGGACCTGGTGGAGCGCGTCCACCTCGACGCGCCGCAGTTCGCGCGGGGCACGAATCCCTGCTCCATTCGGAAAGTCCCCGTTCGCCTCCTCGTGTTCCCCTCCGTTCGCCGCCGTTGCTGCCTGGTCGCCTCCGTTTGCCGCCGCAGCTTGGTCGTTCGCCGCCGCCTGGTCATCTCCGTTCGCCACCGGCTCCTGGTCGTCCCCGTTCGCGACGATGGCCGGAGGGTGGTGGTCTCCGTTCGGCGGCGCATCCTCGTGGCCACCGTTGTCCGCCATGGCCGACGAGATGAGGCGAGATGGGGGTGCGGGTGGAAACGACCGTTGGTGGTGGGAAAAGGAGGGAGGGGGAGGAAGAAAGGGAGGGCGAGATTTGCGGTGGGGATTTGGTGGAGGCGGCGTGATGAGCTGGAGGCGACGCCGCGTGGGCTTTTTGTACTACATTCGGTGAGAGGAATAATTGGACCGGATGGATCTCTGTTTGGGATTTTACTTGGGCCACAAGTATAAGGCGGTTAGGCCTTAGGCTGAAATGGCACTGAGCTGAGCTATCGCCTGCGAACGGATAACAACCATCTCCACCCAAAAATGGGGATAAGTCACTTTGACTCCTTTGACTAATGACTGAGTATCCCTAAACCGCAATACTAGATATCTCGACCCCCAACTATTAAAACTGGTGCAATTTAACTTTTGCGACAGTTTTGGAGGGAGATTTCGCTGACGTGACGCTTTGACTTGGTCCATCCCGCTGAGTCCGCATATGGGGCTCACATGTCATTCTCTTCCCTTATTCCTCCCCCCCCTCTCTCTCTCATTCCTCTCCCCATTCAAGCTTCAGCCCCCTTCCTTCCCGGCCAGCTTCACCACAGCGGCGCGGTGGTGCGACAACGACGGGAGCAGCGGCGGAGACGACGGGGCTTTGCTCTCGCTTTCACCTCGGCCCCTTTCCCTCCCCTCTCTCCCCTAACATTCTTCTTGACTGCAACACCACAGCAGCGCGATGGCGAGGATGCAGCAAAGCTATGGCGAGCGGCTTCCCGCCACCGACGCCGTCAGCTCCTGCCCCCGACGAACGAGGACGCCATGGCCACGCGAGTGCTAGTCGTGTGACGGTGAGCGCCTCGGTGTCATCCGTCTCCCGCACCATCAGCAGCAGCAGTATAGGGGGCACGACTCATCGATGGTGCGACGGAGGAGCAATAGTGGACGCGCCGACCTCGACCTTCTGGATTAAGAAATCAAGGTAGAGATGTGCAGCGGCTGCCTCCTCCTCGCCCATCTTGGAGGCCAAGCATAGTGAGGCCATAGCGAAGGAGGTTGGGCGACGGCGGAGTGGTGTGTGTGGAGGAGGCTAGGAGAGGAGGAAGCCTGCAATGGCGAGATGACGATGGTCCAGCCCGAGCAGAAAAAATCGACAGTAAATTGAAGGAAACAAAGAAAAAACCCAAATCGAAAGCAAGCTGGGGGAGCAGCAAGTCCGAGCTGGACCGACAGCTCGGCGGTCGCTCCTACGTTAGGGTGACATGGATGGCGGGAAGCCCACAGAAAACTGCCCTGGTAGGGAGTCGGAATGCATCAGTTTTAACAATTTAGAGGACAATATATCTAGTATTGTGGTTGAGAGTCACAGATTAGATTTGCTCCACTTTTCAGGGAGACAAAGTGGACTTACGCCCGCAAAATGGCCCAAGCATTCCCTTGAAGAAAAAATGCCCAAGTATAGGCTATAGCCCCCCAGCCTTCCAGGTGTCCAGCTCAATTACTTTTTGAGTAAATTTTCATAAAAATGTAGTACATATTTGAACAAAATTATTGTAAAACTGTGTATTTTACTTATCATAGCACGAAATAGAGGTATTAATAGAATTCATCACAAAATTACATGTTTTAAATTCTACATCATGACAACTGTGCTACTTAGAAGAACAAGAATATTGCGTCTTACCACTACAATTTTACCGGTACATTTATGTGTTTACCCGTAACTATGCCTTAAGTGGTTCTAAACCATGTTGAAACTGTTGGTTCTAATAATAGGAAATTTAAGCATCGTGGAATGGTAAATTATTTTGTTCAAATATATCAATATTTTTTTGGTCTAATTTGTTAACCATAACCTATCTAAGATCGAAAACTATAGTTACTTTTAGTTTGTTATAACCATCTTAGCTATGCTCGCGAATTTTTGTGTACCTATTCGATCAATCACTACTAGAAAACGCATTATCGCCGGCGGTGGAAATGGGTCTTCGCAGGTGGGGCGGCCGTCCGCCTGTAAGCAAACGATTGTGAAGATCGCCGATCTTTGCAGGCGGGGCGGCCGTCCGCCTGCGAAGATAATTTTCGCATGTGGACGTTAGCTAGTCCGGTACACCTGCGAAAATAGGAAGTGGCCGCCTGCAAAAAAAAAACATCCACTTACGAAGATAGGTAGAAAATTTTGAAATTTGATAAAATAATAATTTTCCCATAAATTACTTTTTAATTATTTAGTAGAAATTCTTGCAGGTAGATTATTATGTACATATATTGGAAGATTATCAAGCATTTGGTACTGAGAAATTTACATATATTGCATAAATCAAAAGTGTTGCCAAAATATATATATATATATATATATATATATATATATATATATATATATATATATATATATATATATATGATGGGTTGCGTTGTATTAAACCGCAACCCACCCCCCACCCCACCCCCCGGGGCAACCCACACCCCTACCCCCACACCACACCACACCACACTAGCACATCCCTGTCCCCCTCAATTCCCGTAATGGTGTTACTAACGGTACTATCAATTTCTACTGAGTAATTGTTTTACTGGTAGTAGTGTTTAAATCGTCGTATACATGTAGTTGGTCCCACACCGTAACTAACCACTAATCAATTTACCCTTTGTTTTTGGATCTATAGAGGCAGGAAGCCGACTCGGCAGCTGTGGCATCAGGAAGCGGAGGCGGCGGCGATGGCGATGGCGTGCTATAGGGAGGAGGCGGCGTGCTGGATCTAATGGGTTAGGCGGCAAGAACGGGCATGTACATGTCTGGCGAGGAGGCGGGGACGGTTTCGCTCTCGTTTCCGTGGTTGTCGTCGGCTCCATCCCTCAAGCGAGAAAAGCAAGAAGCGCGCGGCCTCCGCCAAGGCTGCCGACGAGGCCTCCACCAACAGCACCCGCGCTACCTCCCGACGCCAACTCCTCTGCTGGATCCCCATTGTTGTATCGTTCTCCTTGGTGAGGTGGGGACTTCTCTAGGGTTTGGGGATTGGGGGATTTATAGGGTTCCTCTGCCCTCCCTGCGTATAGGGACGAATCAGAATTTGGTTTTTCTTTATTTTTTTCTTTACTTCATGCGATGGGATTTTGCATGGTGGTTCTGCTCCAGATCTGGAAGCTTCAATGGCATGGGTATCATGTGAGAAGCTCCTTGCTGGTGGATGCCCCTTGTTCTTCTGTTCCAGATGTACATGCTACAGGGCGACACGAGCTCCTGCTTCCTGCACTCCATAGGTTAGCCTGCATCGACGAGGAATACTTGAGGACGCCAGGGGTGAAGAAGGGTGTAGCCTTTGGGAGCCTTGCCGCCAGATCCGCCGTATCCAGTGGCCCCGCGCGTCCCCGACATCCCTCTTGTCGTGGTCTAGGGTGCTGCGATGTCGTCTTGCCGTGGTCTCCATTCGGTTTGTTCTCCATACTATTTTAATTGGACATAGTTTTTTTGAGTGCTCAGACTGTTGTGGGATCTATTCAATAAGCTGTAATGACTTGTTGTCTTTCCAATTGCTGAAATCTTGGAGATTTTTTTCAGTTAATTTGGCTGAATAACAATGTTATGCGATGCTGTTTGTGCTTTGATTCTTCAGGTACTAATTAGAGATATTGGAGCCATTGTTTAATTACTTTACGAGCAGTTCAGGTACTTTACTAGCAATTCAAGTGACAAATTTGGTTCACTAATCTAGTTCTAGCAGTACAAACAATTTCAGCTTTTCCTAGTTTTAGAGTTTTGATTCTGGCATGAATTGTATGGGGAATATGATTAGTTCCTGCACACTTTAGGATGAAGGTCTGGTCTCATTTCACTTGAGCAGTTCTTGCACTTCTTTTCTTTCAATTGCGGGAATGTTCAGATCATTTTTTGCTTAAAGTACCTGATTCGTTCTTAGTTTGTGTGTTTGTTGGCCTAAATCTTTCTTCCAATTGCACAGCTCTGGAACTCTTGCTGAACAGAATAGCACGAATGATTCTAGTGTAGGGAAGTTCTTATTTTTATTTTTTGTTGGATCATGGAATTCAGCACTAATTATAGGCTAACAGTGTTCTTGAGTTTTCAGGCATATCTCTGATAGGCTAGTGTTATATGGTTATTATGGGGCTCATGAGTTTTGAATTTTGGTCACGATTTTCAGGACTGCAAAATATGCAGTGAGATGTGTAAACTCTGAGATATGTCATATTTTTGCAGCATGTGTACAGTATTCGTCGTATTTTTCTGAAATTAGTACTGCATGTCCTGATTCTGAATTTTCGGATAGATGAAAACTCAAAAAGCTCGATCGGATAGCAGTTTTCTAAATTTTTGTTGTTCAAAGGAGCACATCGATTGAATTTTTTTTTCTGAACTTCTGACTAGACATGTTCGCTGTTGAACACACCCTTTTTTCTCTGTATATTTTTGACAGAACAGACATCTTTAGACTAAGACTAAGGTCTAAATTTTACTGAAATTATTAACTTCTAATTCTTGCAGGCATCAGCATCTACAGTGTGCACTCTTGCAGGTGGATTCACATCTTGATGGTATGGTGGTTGGTATTTGCTTTGTTGAAGATGTACATGTTCTAATTTTTTTGGTTGCTCATCTATATCTGAATTTTCTTTTTAATTGTGAATTCATTTGTGTTCAGGAAACTAGAAAAGAACATGAGAAGATTATGCCAGTGGTGGTGGTGCCACTGGAATGCCATCCTCGACATGTCCTTCATCAACGTTCGTCGCCGGCGGCCAACACAAAGTGTCAACCCAGGATGACGACACCACAATTGATGACAGGCTTCGGTGGCAGGCGATGCGATGCCCTCTGGATTGTGCTTTTTTTTTTTTTGGTACCGAGTGTATATGTGTTTGTAACGATGATGGCACGATCAATTGTAAAAACAAAGTCCATTATACCCGTATTCGTGCAGTAAAATATTTACTACCTTATATATCAGGCCCAATCAACTAGTAAGTAACTTTTTTACTCCCTCCATGATTGGATAATCCCAATACATATCAGTAATTTTTTTTATTCCATGAATATGTTGCTTCTTATCTATTAGTAAATCATTTACTCATGGGCTGAGTCTCTATTAGTAACGCATGTACTCATTGCCAATACGAGATGTGGCTAGCAAACGATATTCTTATATGTTAGTAACTCATTGTGGGCCAAGTCTCTGTTAGTAATGCATTTACTCATGGGCCAATAAGGGAAGTGCCAAACAAATGTTACTCTTATCTGTTAGTAACTCATTTACTAATGGGCTTTGTCTCTGATAGTAACTCATTTACTCGAGAATAGTAACTCGATTACTTATCGAAAACATACTGATAGTAAATGAATTACTAAAGTCACACATATTATTGTTGGTGGCTGGGCTAGCAAAAGGTGCGGGATTGATACATCATTCAATTTTTACGTATAGTAAATATGTTACTTATCGTATATTGCGCCACAAACAATCATTTAGTAATTAATTTACTATACGTTATTTCTAAAAGGTGCGGGGTGAGGGATGTGGGGTGGGTGCGGCTAGGGGGGTAGGGGCGAGGGTGGGGGTGGGGGTTGGGGGTTGTGAGGGGAGTAGTTTAGTTATAACGCACCCTGGGTGCGGTTTAGCGCATCCCTATATATATATATATATATATATATATATATATATATATATATATATATATATATATATATATATATATATATATATATATATATATATATATATATAGGGATGCGCTAAACCGCACCCAGGGTGCGTTATAACTATATATATATATATATATATATATATATATATATATATATATATATTACAATATTTTTTTACATTGTCACTTCAAATACGCCATCTAGTTACATTATGGCATAGCAGTGCTCCACTCCCGAAGTTGCTTGAATTTGTCACTTGTAGCTAGGGCACCCTCTGGATCGAAGAACTCTCCTTTCACATGACAGCACTCATGGTGGATGAAGTGGCACAGATCGCGCTGGACATTTGTGATGCCTGTATCGTCAAAGCTTGTTCGACGTTCTATCCTTGGCAACTGCATGCATTGAAGATAAACAATATATTAGTATCATAAATATGTGAAGCTGTCTAGTGCATAGTATAGAGACTTACATCCTCCGTGTTAACCTTGTACCTCCCATTAACCCTAAGGAATTCGCACGCGAGGGAGGGCTCCATCCATAACAGATATAGCTAGCGCACAGGATCTCCCTTCTGCGAACAAAAGGACAAAAGAGCCGGGTTGGGCGTTGATTCGCCGTTGCTATCAGTCGATCTACTCGTGCATGCTGCTTACTTTCTCGATCGATGGAATCGGAGATTCGAAAAACCTAACATCCGTAAGGAGTCTCAATCGTAGCTCACTCGTTGCCTTACTCTCCCACAAGATCACACTAAATACAATAGGTGCCTTTTCAAAAAAGAAGCTATGTCGCTCTCCTAGTTGCTAAAGAATCCGGAGCTCTCTACGCAGCTCTTTCCTCTCAGGTCTTTTCATACTTGTGAACTTGAAGCCAGAAGCTTGATTTCTTTGCAAACTGCGAGGCTTCTATCTAGATGGCGTAATACCCGTAAAGGACAGTTCCTCTAGGTTGCTTGTGACACTTCAGGACATATCATAGGAAAAAATAGTTAAATTTTGCAATTAGTGAAACAATAGGAATACATTAAGTGAGTGGAGTATTACCGGCCAATATGTATGTACCAGCAGCTTCTCCCTTGTTCGGGTCTGTTCTCCACCCTTGAACTTGTAGTAGTTGTACGCATTGTATGGATGTCGTACCGTTTGGCATTAAGGAGGATATTTAATTATGAAATATTCATATAAAAATGCAAGAGTCAGAATCACTTACTACTGTAAGATCGTTAGAAATTCTTTGTATGACTGGTGTCTATAATCGAGAGGGTCCAAGACTACCACGGTTCCGTCTTTCGGGTGGATGAGTAAAAAGATATAATGATCGCTACATATTAACAACAGCTTAGTTAGTTAGTACCGGCTAAAATAAGACATATGTGTAGAAGATAAATGTACCGGACTTACTTAAAATTATAAGTGGCCATGACGACTCTCTTATTTTGAAAGTGCAAGAAGGCTCGTCCAATGTACTTTGCGACAATAATCAATTTCTCCTTGTGCAAGCCTTCTTGTATTCAGCTATCTCTTTTAGAGTCTTGCCCTTCAGCTGGTCTGACCCTGGTGCTAGCCTCACGGTATGTTGTGTTTGACATATCCGAGTTGGATCCAAGAAGCCGATAGGTTCATTTTTCTTCTTAGCATCCATGTATTGCATCCTACAGAAGAAGTCTGTTAGTAATAATCACATGGATTTGTATTGTTCATATTTTTCATGTAATTAATTAAAACTCATACTCACATGCACCAAACAGCGACATAGTTAGCGTCCATCTTGTCCCGACGATATATGGCGTGGAGATCTTCGAAATCTATCCATACGTAACCTTCGCCGCCGAAACAATCTGTCGGTGATCGAGCTGTTATATTGCCCAAGCCTTTCTTGCTGGCATCCATGTAGAAGGTATGTAACCTTCTCATCTCCCATGGTCCTTCGTAAAGTGCCCAATCCGGCAAGAGTGCTTTCCCATATTCGTATTTTTCCGGGCAATCATCAGTTGGCAAGTATGTTGGCCCGACTAGTGCAGCGGCCTTCTAGGGGTCATCATCTCTGAGTTTGGCATATTCCTTACCCCCTCTGAAGATGGTTACCATGAACTTCTCCTTGTTCTCATCTTTCGACTTAGAGTCGTGGCTCCTAAGCACTTTAGGCACCTCAGAATTGTCAGTGGCCTTCTCAGGGACCAGGCTTTCTTGCACCTCGGGGTCTTTCGCAGGAGAAGGGTCTTCAAATATTTCTGGCTCTGTACCGTCCCATTCCAATCATGGTACTTCTTCTATGTCTGTCCCGACTGATGCCACAAATTGCACCTCTGGTTCTGCCATTATAATCTCCATTGCGACATTCGGCACTGCAATCTCCGGTGGCACTTCCGGCACTGGATTTTCCTTATGCATCTCGGGTTCCTCCGCCTTATCAGTCACCTGCCTCTTCAGAGGAGGTCTCGGAGGTTTTCCCACCCCCGGTTTTGGCACCACGGGTTTTCGCGTGGCGTCGGTACCCAATCGAAAGGATATGTCATTCTTGTGCCAGAGAATTACAAGATCGACCGCATCCCCAAGTACGAATACACCATCTGGAGTATGGAAGTCTATGTCGTAGGACTCAAGCCCTTCGTGGACCACTTGCGGCTGCACTTTAGCATACGCATCGGGTATGAACTCTTCATTATATGTTCTCCTAGGGATAGCAATGGCTGTAGCGACCTCAAGAGTTTTCCTGGAGCGTCCAATGGGAACGTGCAATCTGCTTCTCCTCAAGGTCATCGAATGGGTAATCTGGCTCAGGTTCTTTGGTTGCGGGGGCAGGCAAAAGCATGTGCTTGACGCAGAAATTAATCATTTGTCTTTCAAAATCCGCAGCCCCTTCGTCTCTTAGTTTATCCTTGTACGCATCACGCTTCTTGTGGGGTCATGTTTGAAGCCTTCCATCCAACTGAGCTTGGACGACACACCTCGAACCCTACCCTCATGCTCAGGAGTACCCAGTGCCATACTTAGCACATCTTTCTCCCTCTTAGGCTTGAAAGATCATTTCTTCTGTGCACTGGATAAAATCTCTATTTTATCGACAACGCCCAGCAGCTCCGGGTCTTCAAACGATACTTTGCCTTCATCCGTGATCTTAGGAGTTCTAGCTCTTACCCAGTTCCTTGATCTCTGTGTCCATTCCTCCATTGGTACCGGAAGCCCCGCCTTCCTCATTTCCTCCTCCTCTTTTGTCTACTGCTCCACCTTTGGTGCGTACCCCGCGGAGCTTAAGCAATGAGGAAATCTGTTCTTCTTGGCCAACTCTGAGAACTTTTTGCTCCTTTCAATTTCTTCCGGGGAGTTCTTGAACATCACAAAGTCGTCCCACTGCTTCGGGGTTATGTTGGCATACGTCGAAAATGGTGTACGGCCCATCTTCACGAAATTCTTGTTCAAGGTGTTTTTCCAACCACTCCAGGACTTGTCCATTGTTTGCAGTGCACAATTCCTCACTGGTGCCTTTCATCCATCTGGGAACTGGAAGATTTTCTTCAACTCTTTCCATAGGACTTCCTTATCCCCATCCGATACATGATCCCAGTCCTTGACCGTGTTGGGGATCTTTTCCCTTACTATTATGCCGCACTGTGAACTGAATTTCGCACGTGCAGTCTTAGGGGCTAGCGGCTCTCCTTTTGGCCCAACTTCGGTAACAACTTGAAACCCTTCATCTTTTCTATTCATGCTTCTCTCGCCCCTTATTTTCTTCGCCTTTACTAATGGTTCGCTTTTCTTTGAGCCAGTGGTCTTAGTTGGGACCTCGTCGTCTTTCGACTTATCTTTTTTCTTCGGCTACCGTTTTGATCGCCGTAGCACCATTTCCTACGAGAAGGTATATATTAAAGTTTCGAATTAGCTCGGGCTAATAGTTATCAGTCGAACAGTTTACATATTAAGTGTACTTACCCCTTCTTTAGGGGGAATGTAGTCCTTGTCGCCTTTTTCACCCTCGCCCTTTTCCCTTCTCTTCGGGCTTGGACAAGGATCACTTGGCGACGAGTACTCATCGTCCTCGTCAGCTACGTCGCTGTCGGAACTATCTGCCGGCGGGACCGTTGGTTCCGGAGCAACCACAATAGGAAGGGATGGCTCTTCCTCCCCTAAACCGTTCTCTTCATTCCCTTTAGTGCTATCGGCCATCGTTTCGAACTTCTAACATAAAAAATAAATTGTATATTAACAATCTGTCATATGAACAAATTTAAATTCTCTGAGATTGAAATATATTAACACTCTGCGAAAGTAGTTTTAAAAAATGATAAGTAGTGTACTATGACATAACTTATCATATGTTATATTAAAAACTTGTGTATATAATTGCAAAATATTATAAATTAGTACAAACTAACTTGCTAAATTAGTACAAACAAATTTGTACAAAATTTGATATGTTATTATTAAGTAGTGCACTAATTCAGAAGAACATTTCATCGACATGTTGTTTAAAAAAAATTAAAAAGGCAACCATATCCTCCACATGTTATAAAAAAAAGATTTGAACATACCCTCCCAATTTCATTCACATATCACCCACATTCCCAAATTCACATTAACAATCAACATATAACCCCTCATTCACATATCACCCACCGCTCATTCCCATTCACACCCACATGCACACACATATATACCCCCTCACAGCCACATGCACACACATATAAAAAGAAACACCCACATGCACACACGTCCGTGGACGACGAACGGCCGACGACGAGGTTCGGTCGTGGACGACGAAGGAAGGGCCGAGGACGACGTTCGGCCGTGGACGACGACCGGCCAAAGATGTCGTTCGGCTGAGGACGACTTCGCTCGTGGACAACAACCAGCCGAAGAAGCCGTTCGGCCGAGACCGCGACTGCGAGAGAGAGAGAGAGAGAGAGAGAGAGAGGTGGTGCCGGTGGTGGTGGAGCCGGCGGTGGAGCGCGTAGAGGCGCGGAGCTCACGCAGTGAGCGGCCGGCGTTTGAGCGCACAGCGGCGCGGAGCTCGCGCAGTGAGCAGTCGGCGGTGGAGCGCACGGCGGCGTGGAGCTCAACGACTGGCAGTAGAGGACGACGGTCCGGAGCTCGAAGGCCGGCGGTGGCGCTCGGCGGTGGAGCTCGACGGCCGGCACGGTGGAGCGGCGGCGCAAAGCTCGACGATCGGCGGAGGCGGAGGACGACGGTCGGAGGGCGATGGTCGTAGGCGGGCGGCGGCGAAAAATTTGGCAGCCTAACGGCGGCGAAGATCGTTTTTACTATCTTCGCAGGAGGACGGTCCGCCTGCAAAGATGTAAACCCTACTCGGCATAACAATCTTCGCAGGCGCACCGCTCGCCTGCGAAGATTGTTACAGAGCTGACAATATTTATTTGAAAATGTTTTTTAATTTATTTTTGTAATTAGAAAATGTCTACAATAGTTGTAATAAAAATGGTAATTGTACATATAAATATACAAACCTTAATATTGTTACTTTTCAAATGTAAACCTTACTTAAATGTTTGAAACATTAATATTACTACTTTTATTTTTTAAAAAAGTTTTCAACCAATTGGAAGTGCACATAAAAAATTGCTACAAAATTTTGAAACCTCTTTTAAAAAAACTTTTAAAATATAAAAAAACTGTAAATTTTTCCCTACAAATGGTAATTGCACATAAAAATTAGTACATACTAATATGCAAAATGTTAAGTACAATTGTTCGTCAATTTGCAATATGAGCAAACATATCCCCTTACATACCATCATTACATAAGTAAGAACTTCTTATATGCTTACATGCCACTCAACAATCATTACCCTTTAACATTTTTGCCCACACCGTTCGTGCACATGTAAGGCTTCATGGTCTTCTGAGTAGATGCCTCGACATGCTTAATCTTTTGTACAAACTGATTATAAAGTGGCATACTATCGTATTGATTGTAATCTTCGATATCTTCGACCCCATCCATTCCCAATATCTTTTGTTTTCCTGGTAGCACTATCGCTTTCTCAAATTTGAAGGGTCTTTCACATAAAACACTTGTGCCACGCGACTGGCGAGTACCCATGGGTCATCCTTGTGACCCACACTCGCAAGGTCAACAACAGTAAGATGAAACTTATCAACATTGACTCTGTTCGGGTATTTTACCCACTGGCACTTAAATATGGCGAATTGCATTGTGTGTCCATAGTCGATTTCTCATATTTCTTCAAGAAACCCGAAGTATGATTGTTTTTCCCCCGCTTCATCAATTGCCTCCACACAGACACCGCTGTTTTGCATACAGGTCTTACTATCTCGGGCTCTTGTACTAAACGAGTATCCATTAATGTCATATCCCTCCCAAGAATTTACTGTAGTTAATGGACCACAGGCAAACCGCTTCATAGTTATTTCATCGGTAGTTTGTCTCTCATGTAAGTCTAGGTCTCGCAACCAATCTATGAAGAGATGCTTGTGTTCTTTCATTATCCACTCAGTTGTGCGACCCTTATTGTTAGCTCGTAGTAGTTCGATATGTTGATCGATGTAAGGCTCAACGATAGCAAACTGATGAAGCACGCTGAAGTGAGCTTCTTGAAATGATTTGTGATCATGGGTGACAAATCTCTTCTTTCCTATGGTTCCCCTGCCACTCAATCTGCCCTCGTGTCGGGGCACAGGTACTCCAATTGTATTTTCATCTTTGAGGTAATCAATACAGCACTCGACAACCTCTTCAGTACTATAACCCTCAACGATTGATCCCTCTGGATGTGCATGATTTCGGATGTAACCCTTCAAAACCGCCATGTAACGCTCATATGACCACATTTGATGGAGGTACAATGGGCCGAGCGCAACCATCTGCGGCACTATGTGAACAGTGAGGTGCTCCATTATATCAAAAAATGACGGAGGGAAACACATCTCAAGTTGGCACTGTGTCTCATGTGTGTACGGAGATATGCTAACTCTTCGTGACTAATGACCTTCTGTGACACTGCGTTGAAAAAGTAGCACAACCTTGTGATAGCAAGCTTTAAATGTTCCGGTTTTATGGCCCTTATTGCAATTGCAAGAAACACGGTGAGCAAGACATGACAGTCGTGTGAATTATAACCAGATACCGACAAATCTTTCATGGAAACTAGTCGACTGATGTTTGATGAGAAACCTATGGACACTCTGACATTGCAGAGTGATTTGCAAAATCACTTCTTCTCCTCAGGTGTCAGTGTGAAACAGGCTGGTGGAAGATATACTTTGGCATTATTCTCTCCTTCTTTAGGGTGTAACTCTTACCTGATTCCCATCTCGACTAGGTCAATCCATGATTGCAGACCATCTTTAGTCTTCTTCGGCATGTCCAACAATGTTCCAACTATGTTGTCAAACACATTCTTCTCTAGATGCATGACGTCTATGGCATGCTGAACCTCCAGATCTTTCCAGTACGGGAGGTACTTAAAGAATATGGAATGCTTCTTGAATGGGGGAGGGAGTTTATCATCTGGCTTCGTACTATCATCTGGCTTCTTACTATCCTCTGGTTTCTTAGTCTTCTCGGGTTTCTTGCGTTTTGTCCCCTTTGATGGTTTCTTCGTCACTTTTCCAAATTCGCAAACAATTTTCTCTGTCATTGCACACACTTTTTCCCCGGATGTAGGTTTTGGTGTAGGATCACTCTCTTCAGTGCATCGAACTCCGCCTTCATCTTGCGGTACTTGTGATTTGTGCGTAGGAACCGCCGGTGCCGCATGTACACAAGCTTGTTGGAACCCGGGAGATACCTATAGTACGTTTCATTCAAGCAGATCACACATCCTGTTTTACCTTTAATTTGAACAAAAACTGAAAACATTGCTGGATAATCGTTAATGCTCACGAAGATGATGGCCTTCACTGTGAAGCATTCTCTTAAGTACTCGTCCCACACTTTCAATTCCTCTTTCCATAAATAAGCCATATCTTCCAACACTGGTTCAAGAAATACGTCAATATCAATACTAGGCTGACGGGGTCCCTGTATGAGGATACAAAGTAATACGTATTTTCGCTTTTGACAAAGCCAGGTAGGAAGATTATACATGGTGAGAAGCATTGGCCAAGTACTATGTGAGCTGCTCATGTCTCCAAAAGGATTAACTCCATCAGTACTCAGGGCAAACCTAATATTCCGTGGGTCTTGAGCAAACTCTCTATACTAAGCATCAAAGTTTATCCACTGACAAGCATCTGCCGGGTGTCGAATCATCCCATCCTTCTTGCGCCCTTCTTGATTCCAACGCATTAGTTCCGTATCTCGCGGATTTGAGTATATCTGTTTAATGCGGTCTTTGACAGGAAGGTACCACATCACAAGCTGCGGGATTTTTCTCAGAGTTCCCTCAGTTGTGTCAGACGGTTCTAGGCCAGTATTGCTATTCGATTTGTAACGGCTAGCACCGCATGTTGGACATTTATCTAAAGAAGCATACTCTTTCATGTACATTATGCAGTGATTAACACACGCATTAATCTTTTCCCCACCAAGTAAAGGGGACATATGAGTTTCTTCGCTTGATATGTGCTGGATGGTAGTGAGTTAGGCCTCGGGAGTATTTTCTGTAGAAGTTCTAGCAGACTGTCGAAACTACTATCAGACCATCCATGTCTCGCCTTTAACCTCATAAGTTCAAGAACTGACCGTAGTGTTGTGAACTCACTGTCACAGCCCTTCGAGTCATCGTACAAAACTTCCTTAGCTGCCTTCTGTAGAACTTCAAAGTTATATAAACCTCTAGCCGACCCCATCAGCACCTCGGGTTCTGCATGACATAACATTTCCTCTAGATCGATTTTGTCCTCACCAAAACCATCGTCGTGCACCATGTCTTCAACTTGTGTCGCAACTACATTTTCAGGCCCGTCCACTTGTTCTTCGCCATGGCGTGTCCATATTTCGTACTTCTCCACAAATCCACGAGTTACTAAGTGCTCCATCACTTTAGAAGCATCTTCCCAGGCTATTTCATTCTTACAGTCAGCACATGCACAAAGTATCTTCCTCATATTCTTCTTTTCAGCGTGTGCCTTCGCAATACCAATAAATTTAGACACTTCATCCCTATATGGAGCCAAAAATCTCAGCCAATGATACATTATCATCCAATGCCGCCTTTCCATATCTCTAAAAAAAATTAACATAAAAGATTTGCACTATTAGTACCAAATTTGTAGGGTTTATTAAAAAAGCATATCGCTATTCAAAACTAACTGAAGGTGAATTATAAATTAATAAAAAACAAAGTTTATTTTAATTTTTTTTACACAGACATGCCAAATTAGTATATTAGGAAAATCTAACAAAATCATACCATCGGCGTATTAAAAATAATACAATTATTTTTTTGATTAAACCAAATAAATAGACATTAAAAATTTTGTTCTCTCTCATATATATATATATATGTATATATATATATATGTATATGTATATATATATATATATATGTATATGTATATACATATATATATGTATATGTATGTACATATATATGTATGTGTCTATATATGTATATGTATATGTATGTGTATATATATATGTATATGTATATGTGTGTGTGTGTATATATATATGTATATATATATACATGTATATATATATATATAGGCAACATATCCTATGCACACATGCCCTCACGTGTACACACGTGCACACCAACTAAAAAATGTCACCAAAAAATCTAGAAAAAATCATACACATATTTTCAATTGTATTACACCTAGGGTTAAAATCTTAACGTCAAATTCATTATATTTTAGCCGTAACAAAAAAAAACAAAAAATCTGACAGTTTTAAGGTTGCAATTTTGTCAGAATTTTATCTTTTTTGTTATTCTCTATGTAGAATGAATTTGAAGATGCGACTTTGCACGTAGATGTAATACTATTGAAAGTACATGTATGAATTTTCCTAGAATTTTTTGTGATAATTTTTAGTTGGTGTACATGGTGTGTACACGCGAGGGCCTGTGTGCATAGGATACGCTCCCATATATATATATATATATATATATATATATATATATATATATATATATATATATATATATATATATATATATATATGTCAAGATCTAGATCTAGATCTAGGTGGTGGATGTGATAGCAAAATAAAAAAAAAAGTTGAGAATTTATGTTACCACATTAAACCACTACAACAAGAGACATCAAGTATTACACATACATCTAACATTAACATATCAAAAGAAAGTAAATAAAAAAAACATGGAGCTTTTCCTTCACAATTTTGCATGCATAGATCCATCACAAATTGAGGTCTAAAAGCTTAAAAAATTGCATACCTAGGGTGGAAATGAGTAGATCTAAGCACCGTAGAAAAAAAAATCCCCTGAAGATTTGAAGTTCAAAACCTTCCCCCTATATTTAAGTCACTTTAGGAGAGAGAAACACCGGATAGAATGAACTGGGCTCGAGGTGAAAGAAGACTATATAAGGGCATTATCGCAGGCGGACCACATAAGCGGCGCCTACGAAGATCGATCTTCGCAGGCGCACGTCACCTGCCGCCTGCGAAGATCAATTATCGCAGGCGAACCACATAAGCGGCGATAACCTATCTTCACAGGCGGACCGCCCCCTCCTCCCCGGGTATCGTCTTTGCCGATGGGGTTTTGCCTCCGAATGCCACGCCTGCCTGCGAAAATGGAACCCCTACATTGCCGATAATGCGTTTTCTAGTAGTGAATAAAAGATATTATTTTAAGCAAATACTGCCCACTTCACTCTTTTTCAATGTACCAGCATCTCACTCTTTTTCAATAGGGTACCAATTAGGCAACTAGCAAAATGGCCCATGCTTCGCGATGGCTGAGAGCAGCCTACCACCAGTGTTGCAACTTGCAATCGCATCCGTACGATACAGACATACAGTACGCAAAAGTGAAAGAAATGACGGCCATTCATCAACATCAGAGATACCCCCTCCGTCCAAAAAAAAATCAAACCATGAGTTTGATTTTTTTATAGAGTAGTAGAAATAATATGATAACATTTGCGTATATACGTATATATGGGACGACTGCAAATCGAGCATCTTTTTTTTTTCTCAAAAATCAGGCAATGTTTAAATGCTGCTAGGAAAATGTTTCGATCACTAAGAGTTTGTTCGGCTGCAAGGTACAGCACCTGCCTTGCAGCCGAACCGCAGCCTATGGCTGCTTTGTTTGCTGTATGTTGTAAGTCGGCTGGCTGTATGGTAGCGCTGCGATAGGCAGCCGAACGAAGCCTATATTAAAAATGTGACTATTAAATGATAAAACATAATTTAGTCATGATAGAAACATATCATTCTCACAAATGAAACATCAACAAATTACAAGAGTCATAAACAAATATATAAAACACCATCGAAGTATCAAATGTAACATTTCGATCCAACCCAAGAAATATCCAAACACATCTATCTATCTATTATATACTAAAAGTCCATTAAATTTCCTATAAACGCTCTCAAGCCGCCACGTGTCACTTCTACAAACGCTTCTAGACCGCCACGTGGCAATGTCTAACCGATTTTCACTTAAATCGGTGGACCCAATAATTTGGACCATTAGATTAGATTACATGTATTATATATTTAAAAAGAAACAAATACCTGTTCACCAGAAAAAAAGAAAACAAAAGCATATGTACTCCATATATCCATATATAGGTACGTACGTAGTATGCAAAGACTAAAAAACAATCAATAATCTTACCTACTGTTCATTGTAAGGAAAAAAATACACACAGACTTACTATAATAAAACAATAAAGCAAAAAAAAACGTACGTACGTACTACCATTAAAAATCGATTATTTTTAAGATAGATTTTTTTCGACTATTTAAAGATAAAACCTATTACTCTATAAATTTAAGCAAATATAACTGTCGATTTTGACTTAAATGGGTGAATCTAATATTTTAAACTATTAGATTAGATGTATATTATTTTAAAAACTAATACCTTATTATTCTGTGTACGTAAACGGGAGAAATATGAAACTGTTAGGCTAGAAAAAGAAAGAAAACACATAATCTCATCATCGTTTTTCACTTAAATAAGTGGACCTAATAATTTAGACCATTCGGTTAGATTAGATGTATTTTATTTAAAAATAAACTAATACCTTACTGTTCACCAGAAAAAGAAAAAAAACAAAAGTATATACTCCATATAGGTACGTACATACATAAGACTAAAAAACAATCAATCTTACCTATTGTTTATAAAAAAAAACTATGCACAGACTTACTATAGAAAACAATAAAGCTAAAAAAATATACATACATAGTACCATTAAAAAATCAATTATCTTTAAAAATGGAGTTTTCTACTATTTAAATATAAAATCTATTACTCTATAAATTTAAGCAAATATCACCATCGATTTTCACTTAAATTGGTTAACCCAATATTTTAGACCATTAGATTATATGTATTTTATTTTAAAAACACCATATTACTCTGTGTATATGTATACGGGAAATATAAGTAGTCAGTACGTGCATATAACCTGGGAAAAGAAACGAAGTTTACCTACTGTCCTTCGGAACCAAGAAAAATCTACTCACGGTGGTTTTCTGAAATAGTATTTTCTAAATCACTTACTATAAAAACAATAAAAAAATGTGTATCATTGGAAAAAGATCGATGGTCTTTTGAAATAGTATTATCTACTATTTGAAGATAAATATATTGCTCTACAAATTTATGTAAATATACATAGTTAAACTAAATTTATATTATAAATATGAGATATCCCATCAATGATCTTTATTCGTTCTATCTTAACATATGTCAAATATCACTTGATGAATATACAACGCTAATTTAAATCTACATTTGTAAAACTGAAAACAACACAATTTAGTTGTTTCATTTTACACCATTAGATTAGATTTATTATTGACAAATAATACAGCTCTCCTATATACGGATACATGAAAAATATATGAAAAATATATAACTGTTGACTGGAAAAAGTACTCCGTACGTAGAGATGATTGAAAAAAAAACAATAATGCTTACATATCGTCTGACGGAAGGACAAAAAAAAATTAGTACTTATGATAAAGTAAAACAATCGAAAGTCTTTAAAAAAGATTTTTCTACAATTTAGGGATAATACCCCTAAAAAACAATTTAAGGATAAAATATAATAATCTTCAAATTTACACGAATGTAAATTTAAAATATCCAATCAATGATTTTAAGCGTTCTATCTTTTAAATTATTTTAAAATTATATATCCAATTTTTGATTCAGTTGTATTCCTTTAAATAAATAAACTGTTACTCCCTCCTTCCCTAAATGTTTGACGCTGTTGATTTTTTTAAACATGTTTGACCATTCGTCTTATTCAAAAACTTTTGTGAAATATGTAAAACTATATGTATATATAAAAGTATATTTAACAATGAATCAAATGATAGAAAAAGAATTAGTAATTATTTAAATTTTTTGAATAAGACGAACGGTCAAACATGTTTAAAAAAGTCAACGGCATCAAACATTTAGGGATGGAGGGAGTAATATCTATAACCCTAAATGCATCACAAATATGGAGCCAACATGTAATAATTAATGTTATGATAATAATTTCACATCACATTTTAGTGTAAGAAACCACTTGACGAATATATATCGCTAATTTAAGTGTACATATGTATTATCCAAATTACTAAAGGTGTCTCATGTGATTAGAACAATAGGTGCTGAAAACAAAACAGACACTGAACTAACATGCACTACCCTATAGATATTTGTCAAAGTATGATACGTACTTTGGATTATCGTGATAGTATTAAAAAAAATCACTTTCTCTCAGTTACATATAAATTCTTCTATTATTTTGGAATAAAAGTTAACTCCTTCGATTTATGTGATGGTGGTAATATAAGTAATATAAGTGTATGTTTGATTAGATGAAGTAGTATCATTAGCTGTATTTTTAATAGTAAATATCTTTCATTAATATATAGTAAAATTAAAATGTTACTTAAAGTCATCTATAACATACACAATAAAAAAAGTTATATAGAGTTGGGAAACTCTAGAAATTTAAAAAAAAAGAATCACACATAACACAAATAGATATGAACTAACTCCATTATTGTAACATATTTTTTCTAATAAATTTAAGGATATTAACGCCCAAACCAGTTATTAACGAACATACGTTTAAAATAGAGTCAAAAAATATTTTAAAAATATGATCCACACATAAATATTCGTAATAAAAGTTCAAACAATATTAAAAAAAACATGCCCGCGCATACGGGCTACCTTCCTATGACAGAAACTTCGAAAACTCATAAAATTGTATCTGTACGATCTGGTATCTTCCTCCTAACCGAGACATAACCCTACTAGTCTATCGATGTGGGTAGCTGCTGCTCCCTAGGCCTTCTTCACCTCGTTGTCGTTGGTCCCGAGCCCCCTCTCTGTGCCATCTTAGCTAGCGAACGGAAGCCACACGCAACCTCCAACTCCACATGGGGTCATCATCTTCGATTCCTCCAGCTGACCGACGATTACCAGAGTACGGCGCTGGCGCTCCACACGACCCCATAACACATGTGCTTCCCGAACTGCTGCGCTACCTTGTCAGAGGCCACCCCTCCTGCAGCCAGCCATGCCACTGCATTCATTGCGCCGAAGCACGTCACGGCAGTGCCCGAGGCCTCCATAGACAAGCGGAACCACTTGCCGAAGAAGTCATTGGACCTCGCCGGAGATGCATGGTGAAGGTGCCCCAACTGCTCACAAACAAGGCGAGAAGATAGAGAGAGAAATGATACGGAGAGAGGGAAAGAGAGAGAGAGAGAGCACAGGAAGGAGGAGGGGAATGGATAAGGATGTAGAGGGAAAGAGATGAGTCGAGAATGAGTTGGAGAGCGCCATCCCGTTTTACAGTAGTTTTGCACTAGTAAAAAACTATTTTTCCAGACGGGCTAAAGTGGTTTTTACGCCGTCTGCTTGAAAGGGCCTCCAAAAATCGCTCTTTTTCCAAGCGGATGGCGCAGCCATGCACAAAAGTGTGATTCTCACGTGAGGTGCTTATGTTGTCCGCACGCGAAAATAAAAATTGCAAAAAAAAAAACTAGCCACCACCACCGGGCGCGCCCCCCGCCATGCTCCGTCGTTGCCGCCCGCCGGATCCGCGCGAGGGAGCCACCATCGCCTCCTTCAATGCGGGAGCCTGCCGCCGTGCTCCATCGATGCCACCCGCCACCCGCCGTGGACCGTGCCGCCCGTCGCGAGGCTGGCGGAGGCGGATCGGCCCGCCACCTGTCGTCGGTCGCGCAGCCCGCCGCCTGTGGATCCAGTCATCGTGGGCCATATTGAACTAAGGATTGGCTAAGAGCACGTAAAATAGCAATCTTGTGCGGAAGAATGAAGAGTTACGCATTAAATCCGAGAAAATCATTAAGATGATAGGTTGTTGGATTGAAATATGTCTATCAAAAATAAATTTTTCAGATCTAGCAATATGATAGATGAAGGGAGTATCTAATAGTTGGCTATATTATTAAACTTGCTCTAAAAGTGACAGGAGTAGCTAAGAGCAAGTTTAATAGTATAGCTCACTACTAGCTTTAAATCATCTATAGCCAATGTAATAGCCAATTCATACAATAGTTTACCATATTATTAATACCTGGTCTCATTTGTCATACACACATTATGTCTTAGAGTCCGTGCTGCATCTGGCTATAGATATGTAGCCCGTTGCTTTTTTCTCTTTTTTTATCAATTTAAAATATTTTTATTGTTGACTTATAGCATGTTATTGTACCTGCTCTATCGTGACAAGAGTAGCTGTAATGAGTGGCTCCTATTCTACTTGTTGGCCTTTTTCGTGGAGCACTCCCATTCCATCCAATGCCTGTCGACCAAGCCGAGCAGAAGGCCTCGCACTCTTGACCCTCTCCAGAAAGTGGACTGCGGGACTGTCACGCGTATATCTCCTCGTTTGAGCCTCGTCGATTCGTATCAGAGTCAAGTGTCGAACATACATACGTACTATTATGTTACAGTTTAGAATATAAAGTTATATTGATATAATAATAAAGTAAGGTTGCGTTTAGTTCACACTAAAGTTGGAAGTTCGTATGTGTAGGCAAATTTTGATGTGATAAAAAAATTGGAAGTTTGAAAAAAAACTTTGAAACTAAACATGGCCTAAGAGTTGGACTCTATTTTAGAATCAGAGAGACGAATTTGTTGCAAGTTGTAACCGTATGACAACTTAGCATACCGAGAGGGAGCGATTGCCAGCAATGTCTGGTCAAGGGTCTTCGTAACTTTGATACGATGTAATATGCTGTGATTGGAAAAAGAGCGTCCGTAACCAGTGCTCCAAAAATATAGGCTATGGCTAAATATTGTTAACAAATATCGTGTCTCCCTGGAGGGGCATTGACTACTGCGACGGCGGACCGCGGCGACAACGGTGGCGGCGGATAGGATCGGTTTTGGGGATTTTTATTATTTTTTCGAATTTGCAGGCGGCATAAGGGACTGCATACATGCGGGTGTGCTGCCGCATGCAAAAGTGCCGCTTTTTATATACTCCCCCGTTTCAAAATATTTGACGCCGTTGACTTTTTAGCATATGTTTAAACGTTCGTCTTATTTAAAAAATTTAAGTAATTATTAATTTTTTCCTATCATTTGATTCATTGTTAAATATATTTTTATGTAGGCATACAATTTTACATATTTCACAAAAATTTTTGAATAAGACGAACAGTTAAACATGTGCTAAAAAGTCAACGGTGTCAAACATTTTAAAACGGAGCGAGTACAACTCTAGGCAGATAGATGGTCCAACCGTACGAGAAATCAGTTTTATTCTTATGAAAAGATTATTTATTTAAAGTAGTGTAGCAAACCATAACGGCTTATCGAAGAATATTAAGGGGAGCATAAGGAGCGGGTGCTCGCGCATGTCACGTCGGATTTCGCTACGGTAGCTACAGTATGCGAGGGTTGGATTTTTGCGAAAAATACTTTATTAGGATTCGAGGATCACATACATCAAGAAATTAAGCTGAGAGAAAGAAAATACACAATTAATAGAGACATATAAGTACTGTCGCCGTCTTCATGCATGGTAAATTAACACACAAACACATGTACTCCCTCTGTTTCACAATGTAAGGCTTTCTAGCATTGTCTATATTTATTTAGATGTTAATAAATCTAGACATATATATATACGTATGTGTTTAAATTCATTAACATCTGTATATATGGATAATGTTAGAAAGTCTTAAAGAACATGTGAGTAATAATAATCGATGTACGTATCGAGAGAGTCTAGAATAGTTTCTCCTTGTACGACCTAAGCTGTTGAACGAAAGCGTCGATGCACCTGTCGTCGCACTCCGCGTCGGCGACCACCTCCTGCAGCTTCCTGGCGTTGGCGGCGAGCACCGCCTTGCTTTCCTCCTCCACGACGGCGGCACGGACGGCTCCGGCGACGCCGTGCCGGTCGAAAGCGCCGTCGCCGGCCACCTTGCCGCCATCCCTGGGCACCTGCACCCCGGCCCTCTTCACCCCTTCCAGGTAGCTCGCGATCGCGAAGTGGTCGAGGAACAACGGCAGCATGACGAGGGGGTGGCCGAACCGGAGCCCCTCGATGACGGAGCCGTAGCCGCAGTGCGTCAGGTAGGCGCCCACGGCGCCGTGCGCCAGGATCTTGAGCTGCGGAACCCACCCGGTGTGCACCGCCCCGCGCCCGCGCGTGCGCTCCTCGAATCCCGGAGGCAGGAGGTCGTCGTCGGCGGCGTCGGCGTCGCCGCCGCCGTGGGGCTTCCTCAGGGCCCAGAGGAAGGGCGCGCCGGAGAGCTCCAGCCCGAGCGCCAGCTCGCGCCGCTGGTCCGGCGTCAGGGGTGCCTCGCTCCCGAGCGCGACGTAGATGACCGACTTGGGGGGATGCCCGTCGAGCCACGACGTGCAGGCTGTGTTGTCGCCGTCGCCGGCAGCGGCCGCCGCGTCGAGCTGCGGCGGGAGGAGGCCGATGGGGACGGCCGGCTTGCCGAATATCCCCGACAGGAGGGGCACCGACTCGGGCTCGAACTCCACGCAGCTCCGCACGGCGAGGAGCTCGCATCTCTCCAAGGCCGACACGAACCGCCGGGCCATGGCGGAGGGGAAATGGTCATCATCCCCCGCCTCCGGAACGCCGAAATGCGCGCAGGTCGCCGCCGAGTACGGCATCATGAGGACGCAGGGGACATCGCGGTCGGCGGCGGAGGCGGCGGCCCAGCAGAGGAGGCTGTCGAGGATGACCCAGTCGACCTTGCTCCTGCCCGCGGACGCGTCGTCGAGGAAGGCGGAGAAGGGCGCGGCGAGCCCATCGGAGGCCTCCCAGAACGCGTCGAACTTGTCGGCGGGGACATCGGCGGTCGCCTCGGCGCCGTCGGGGAGGCCGTCGACGCGCGGCAACGTCAGCTCCACAAAATCGAGGCGGTGATGGTCACGACCGGGGAGGCGGGCGATGTTGCGCGGGGTGGAGACGAACGACACGTGGTGGCCGCGCGAGGCCAGGCGGTCGGCGAGCTGGAGGCCAGGGAGGAGGTGGCCGAACGCCAGCCACGGGAAGACGACGACGTGCAGCGGGGAGTCGGCGTCCATGGCGGGCGCGGTGCAAGTTTTGTGTAGAGAAGAGTTAACGGCAGTTGGTTGGTGGCAGAGTGCAGATTGCAGCAGCAAACCAACCAAGGGATATACTCCTATATCCTTTGGATTGGGGAAGAAAGCCCTATGGGTTCCCTGAATCGCTTTTAGGAAAAGGTAGGAAAACGACCATCCATTCCGAGCTTCTCTCTGTTTTTTTTTCTCTCGAACGCGTGGGATCGAAGAAATCAAGGTACTGTTTGGTTTTGGGACAGTGTGGGATGGGCTATCCCTATTTTTTGGTATGGGATGATTCTGTTTTTTTGTTTGGTTGTAAGGACAGAACGAACCCTGTTTTTTTTGTTTGGTTTGAGAGATATAATAGGATGGAATGATCTTATATATTGTTTGGATGGAGGGATAAAGGTGGGATGCTTGATAAGGTTACCTATTGATATTAGTTGGTGAGGTTACCCCCAATATGAACACTTGCAAAATTATACTTAAGTCATGAACACCACTATTTAAAAATATAAGGTGAATTGCGTTTGTTCACAAACGATCAAGCTCCATAAGTTATTAAAAAAAAACTCCATATATGCCCATACAGATTGCGGGCCTTGCGGCCCATCTTGCAGCTTTGCTGTTCACACATATGTTGTTGCTCTTCACAAAGGACATTGCGCCAGCAGCAGCAAGGCATCATGATTTGCACCAGCAGAAGGTTAACAGGGATGGAGAGGATGAGGATGAGCAGCAACCTCGCTACTGCCTTGCGTCGTCTCTCGCCTGCTCGCGTGCCGCTTCTCCCTGCACGCGCCGCCGCCTTGCCCTTCTCGCGCCTCAGCTCGCGCAGCCGCCTTGCTCTGCTCGTGCGCTGCCGCCTCGCTCTGCTCGCGCGCCGCCGCCTCGCCCCTGCTCGCGCCTCCGCCGCCGCCACTAACCCTAACCCTAGAACATACTCGTGAGGAGGAGAAAAGAACGAAGGGGAAAGGGACGCGGTGAAAATATGGGTGGGGCGCCGAGGGTTACCGCGCGAGGCGCGTGAAATCTCGGGCGCGGAAGTGGGATGGCGCCGTCCGCCACTTTTTCCCAGACGAAACGATCCCTTGAAGGAATATTCCCTTGTGGAATCATCTCATCCCTTCTAGTCTCTCAACCAAACACATCTAAAAATAAGATCATCTCATCCTATCCCGGGAAATCCCTCAAACCAAACACTACCCAAAATAGCTGATCCAGCCTCCTGCTACACGAGGCCGCGAGCTCCTGCAGGCCGCCGCTCTTGACGGGACGTCCGGACATTTAACTAATTGCAATAATTAAGAATTCGTCGCTCGCGGTTTGTGATATGTGGATTTCCATAGATAGCATATGGGTTTAGTGATAAATCTTTTAAAACTATTTGTAAGAGTGATAAATACTTTATTCGTTTTATAATGTAAGTCTTTTTAGCATTTGCTCATATTCATATAGATATTAATAAATCTAGACAAATATATGTGTCTAGATTCATTAACACATATATATAAATATATGTGTCTAGATTTATTAACATTTATATAAATATGGGTAATACTAGAAAGTCTTACATTATAAAATGGAGGGAGTAGTTAATTATTCCACCCTTTTGACAGCTTGAGCTCCGTCGTGTGGTGTTTTATTTAGGAGTTTGTGGTGCTGCGCTTGCTTCTCTGACTGATTGGAGGCTAAGCTACTTTGTTGCAAGAGTGTCGGTGACTGACACTATTTGCACTGATGCTGATTATGTACTTCCTTTGTAAAAATAATAAAAAAAAGAGTGCTAGAGCATGTTATCTCGTCGAACCGTATAGTCTTGAGTAGCGTTATTTTTCTCGGTGCAGAAACCCACGTGCGGACCATAGCTAACTCCATGTGGCCATGCCTCGTCCCTGCATGCATCCGCATGGCACGATGGGCCATGCCTACTGCATGTAGAAGTAGCTTGCAAGAACCACCATTTTGAACTGCTGGGGATTTTCTTTAGTACGTGTCTTTTAAAAGAGTGGACAACTTTTTACTACTTACCACTGTCAAATATTAATGTCTTTGTTCTAAAAATTTGGTGGTACATTCATAATAGTACTAGGTACTAGTGATGATGCATATAGGTACCGGTGACGATTCGGAATTGCTAAATAACTGTCGAATGGTTTTTGAGCCTAAAATTATGCAGATTACTAACCATGGGATTTGCTTTGCGATTCGTGCTTCGGTGACCTTAGCTCTTCTCCTCCAACTCCGACGACACCTTCTCCAACTCCGGCAACCCCGACAACAGCAATGGAATTAGGGTTTAGAGACCCGGGTTGGGATGGGGGTGGGAGAGGGAAGAGGGGGGATCGCCGGGCTTAGAGGGATGGCCGTGGGAGGCGGAGGACCGGCGGTGGGCGGTGGACACGGGCGGGCACGAGGTGCCGGTGGCGACACCGAAGCCGCGGGGATGGAGGAGGGCGGTGGGCCGGCGTCGGCGGCGGGGGCAAACGGCTAGGAGACGGCGGATCCGGCGGTTAGTGGTTAGGAGGCTGTGGCTAGTGGTGGCGAATCCGGCGGCGGGATCGGAAGCCGCCGGAGATGGGGAAGACAGCGGGGCAAGGGCACTCGCGCCGTCCGTTGGGGAAGAGAGGGGGTAGGGGGTAGGGGAGGAGGCCGGTCGGGGGGAGGGGAGGAGGAGGCTTGCCGGCGCCGTTGACCCCTTCCAGCCAGCCGGCGAGTCCGGGCGGCGGCGCGTGAGGCGGCGGCGGCCTGGAATGATGAGGGGAGGGAGAGGGGTTAGGGTTAGAACTGCAGCACGAATCTTAAAACGATCCAACGGTCTAGAATTCGCATGATTTGTGAGGTGTTTTTCTGTCAAATGCCATCTAGACAGCCCCTTAATTCTAAATACTAATGATAATACTAGTACATGTTAGGCACATGATAGATACCTCTTGCAGGTACCGAAGTTGATACCTCTCATGCCGATGACACTTGCATGTACCAGTAATAGTACCTCTTAGGTATCATCACCAATGATAATACATGATAGATATATTTTAGGTACCAAGTGATGATCTCTCTTAGGTACCGACGATGATACCTATGTGTACTGGTGATGATACCTATAGATAAATATCAGTCATGATAGCTACGTGCAATCTTACTATATTCTTATTTTTTTATTCATAACCCTCCGATTTAAAGCAGATATTAGTGGTGTTGCAAAAGAGTGCTTTGCAAACAAGTTTCAAAGAATAGAGGGTGGGAGGAACATACCCCTCAAGGAGGACTGAGAGCCCCAACATCGCTCCGATGGGGTGACAAAGCCTAGCGGTGCCACATCCTCATCTCTCTTCCTCTCATCCCTCGCCGCTGCTAGAGCAACACGGTGGGAGCCCGTTTGGCTGCTAGGATACCGGTTGTCAGGCTCTTTTCCTCCTCTCGAACTCCACCTCATAAGGCAACTCTTGTAGCTTGTAGAGAGGTTGCTGCATCACTAGGGACGAAGCAAAAGGGCAGGGGATCCGGAAGATAGAGGAGGCAAAACTGCTAGTCAGGCAAGGCGTGTGGAGAGGAGTCCAAAACGAAGGGCTAGTCAGCGGGAGGACCAAATCCAACACATCTCTGGTTGGATTCAACATCCCTTTGGTTGGATCTGGCGTTTCCCAACAGGATCAAAGTAGCACAGAAGGGGCGGTGGCCTGCAGCGAAGAAGCTCGATAGACATGGCGGCGACCGTCGAGGAGGCAGGACGGGCTCGTTGTTCATCAGAGGTGGGTAGCTTGTGTTTGGGGTGGCCAAGACATAAGACTTGTCACAACCTAGTTTTTCAGGTTTCTCTCACTTTGGCACCCATTCTAAGGACTGTAACCCTCATGTACCCCAAGCACTTTTCTCTACCTTGAGCTGGAGGTGAGAAGAGTCTTAGAAACCCGTGTTATCTTGGCAATTACAAAATATATACTTAGATGCATTTTAGGATTTTTCATGGCCTTTAATTATTTCGATACCACACTACATTCATAACAACATTCATTTTAATAGCAGAACCAACCGTGACTAGGGTGCCGCCCACCTCGGGTTATCTTATCAGCCAGGTCTATATTCATTCGAGAAATGCGGGGGTTATACTCTATTTGTTTCCTACCTTCCTTTCTCGATCGAGGTCAGGGAGGAGGTGGCCAGCCGAACGGGAGGAATGGGAAGACGTACGACGACGACGTGGAACGTACGGGGAGTTGTCCCTGGCCGCGCTTGCAAAAACAGCTTGCGAGCGCAGTAGCGTGGAGGAGAGTCCGAGCTAGAGAGAGTAAGAGACAGAGCTCACTGCAGCAACTAAATAAAATGTTCAAAAAAGGCACAAAAAGTATTTATTAATAAGTGGTCTACAGCGTTGATACTCGCCTTGTTCCCTGAAAGCATGTGTTGGAGAGGAGAAAAATGGAAGATAGACAAGATCCGTAAAATAAAATTAGCTATTATTGTATTATTAATTAAGTATTAATTATTTGAAATTTTAGAAATACATTAATATTATTTTTAAAAATAATTTTTCTATAATTTTATTAAAAAAATAACATTTAACAGTTCAGTCAACGTGCGCGAAAAACAAGGTATTTAATTAGGTATTTCTTCTCCTTTTCTTATAAGGAAGGAACACATCTTAAAAATCAGAAAAAATTCCATGGGCACCCTCTACTATCTACTATGGTTCTATTTGTTTCTCTTTAAGATATAGGTTTTACATCGGTTTTTGTTAGCACATATTTTAAACTGTTAAATAGAATATTTCGTGCAAAAACTTTCTATATATAATTTCTATATATAAGTTACTTTAAAATATAAAAAATATTATTTTTTAAGTTTGTAATAATTAAAAATCAATTAATTATACGCTAATTGTTTTATAATTTTCCATGTCCTAACTCTTCATCTTTAATTAATGCAAATGAACACCACCTACATGGGGGACATATTTTGGTCAATTTTGCTACAGAACGCTATAACTTCATGGTTGTAACTCCCAAAAAGTATATTAGGAAGGTTGCTGGTGGACCGTTCATGAGTTACAAATCACAGCTTAATGAAAAACAATAACTTATACAGCACCAGTCTAAAAACAGTAATAAAATATACTATTACTAAATATGTACATTACCCTTGTTTTCACTTAGCAGCTTGTAAAGTTGCATTTATTAGTGCCTGTTTAGGTGGTAAAAAAAATTTTGCCCCTCATGTCACATCAGATGTACAAATATACATTTGAAATATTAAATGTAGTCTAATAACAAAACAAATTACAGATTCCGCCAGAAAACTGCGTAACGAATTTATTAAGCCTAATTAGTCCGTCATTAGCAAATGTTTACTATAGCACCACATTGTCAAATCATGGCGCAATTAGGCTTAAATGATTCGTCTCGCAATTTCCTGTCGAACTATGTAACTGGCTTTTTTTTTCTAGATTTAATACTCCATGCATGTGTCTAAACATTCGATGTGACAGTGCGAAAAATTTTGTTTGGGGAGTAAACAGGCCCTTAGTATCTTTCTAAAAAGAGAATCCGAAATTCGCTACTGCATTTATTCAATGTGTGAAAGGACATGTAGTGTGGTTGCAGTGATCTGAATAGCACCTTAAGATCTTGAGGTCAAATGTCTATAGGAGGGGTTAAGTTTCTAATTTAAAAAACTGCATATATCCGGTTGGATATAAAGGGGGTGAAAAATACCCTTGTAAAAAAATTATGCAGTGACTATTAATAGCAAAGAACAGTTTGTGCATCTCTCCCACTCGACTCCAACTCGTCCGGCCCATGAATCCCATGATCGAGGAGCCTAGCCCCTCCCGGAATTCCCGGCCATGCCGAAGCCCAAGGCAAAGAGGCCCACGCCGCCACGGGCTCACCGGCGATCCCCCGCGGCGGGCGCGGGCGGGCTGGGCCTGGCGGCCGCGGCGTACGTGGGCGTGGACTACGCGCGCCGCCACCTGTCGCCGGCGTGGTGGCGGTGGCACGGCCGGCTGCAGCCGGCGCTCTGGGGGGCGCTGGCGCTGGCCGCCGCCGCGCGCGCGCCCTTCTACCGCAGGTGGCACGCCGAGCTCCGCGCCGCGCCGCGGTTCCTCGCCGCCATGGCGCTCATGCTCGCCGCGTTCCTCTGCGAGGCCATCTCCGTCCGGTTCGTCTCCACCGTCCTCGGCCTCCAGTGGCACCGGTCAGTCCCTTCTCCCTTCTTCTTCTTCTTCTTCTTCTTCTTCTTCTTCTTCTTCTATCCGGCCGCAGCGAAATCAACGAGGGTTCTTTCTTCTTGGTGACATCATTTGTTCGCGTTTTAACGCTAATCATCATGGAGCCTGTGGATCGCGGTTGTTGTGATTAGGATTTTTCGAAGAAGGATGCTCTTGCAGCGGTTACTCGTTAGCAATGTGTAAACCTGAGCATTTATTAACTGTGGTTCAAATGCTTGATTTGGTTACCCGCCAATAAAAACCATTTTGGTGAATTGCTTGCTGGTAGGATTGGGTTTTGTTTTCGTTTATATTTTCTTTATCAGATGATTTGCAAGACAGGTACTTTTTACCTCTGGTAACGGATTGGTGTGAGAACTGAGAACTGTAGATAAGACATCAATTGTTTCTGAAATCTAACATAAGAGTTTTCTTATGTGGGTTAGTGCATTTCTACTAGTTCGTGAAGATTAAGAATCTGTTCTTAGTCCATAATGCTTCGAAACTTAGAGTTTTATGGATCCTAGTGGTGCTTTGGATAGGAAATAGAATGGTTCTTTTAACTGTTTATGGGGAAAACACAGAAATCTACTAACTGTTTATGTGCATTTATGCAACATTTTGTTCCATATATAACCTTTTTCGCCTTGTTAGTTAAACATGTAGTGAGGTTATCACCTTCATTTTTTTTTCATTTCCATTAATGGTATGTGTTTTACTCCGCCCATGAAATTGAACTACCACTAGAAGATATTACTAGTAGTGAGGCAGTGACAACTTTATGTCCTGACCAACTTCCTCCCTTTTTGCTTATGCTTATTTGACTGCACTGTTTATTCTGCACTTTTGTGCCATAAAAATCTTAACAAGAGATAAACTAAGACTGGTCCATTTTTTTTCTCCACAGATCTACAGCTCCTCTTCCCGACACTGGGCAGTGGCTGCTTCTAGCATTGAATGAGAAACTTCCGCAAATTGTGGTTGATCTCCTCAGAGCACCCATCATCAGTCTTCATCACTATCTGATGTTGTTTATCATGCTGGGGTTTTCAGCTCTGTTTGACTGCATCAAAGGTCCTGGACTTGGAATAGCTGCAAGGTATATGTTCACAATGGCAGTTGGACGTTCGCTGCGGACTGTAACATTTCTTGCTACGATTCTACCATCTGCGAGGCCGTGGTGTGCTGAAGCTCGATATCGAATACCTGATCATCCTCATCCTTGGGCACAGAAATACTATGCTCCATATGCTTCTGATCCTGATGCGATCCATAGGGTCATACAAGAGGATATGCCATATGGTCAGCACATCCAACTTATAACCCTTACTGATATGGCTTCTTATATTGGCCTGCAGTAGCTAATGTTCTTCCTTCCTAATTATAGCTTTCGTCAAAGAGTACCCTGGTGAGTATAGACCTAGTTGGGGACATATGAGCTTCTTAGTAGACATTTTGAGGCCAACTGTTGAAGAGGGGTCCTCATGGTATCATTTTCTGAAGAAGGCAAGTGGTGGCTGCAGTGATCTTATGTATAGTGGGCACATGCTTGTTGCTGTCCTCACCGCTATGGCATGGACGGTAAGCTATGGCTATTTTGTCTTCCAGTTTGTCACAAGTCACGACCAAGATGCATTCATTTATTCTTCTTATGCCCTGCTAAAACCAAAACGGAATTAATTGGCTGCACGTTAAATCGAAAGAATGTTATACACTCATCAAGCCATCCTTGCTATATGTTATTTTAAAAAATGCACATGGTTATGCCTGCTTTTATAGTTTCATGGCCTGTGTCAATGCATCATTAATTGGACTTATTTCTTTGCAAGTGACATCATGAACCAGTTTTAAGCATTCCCTAACATGCTCTGTGATAATTATTGTTAAATCAATCAAGCACTACATTTATGTGACAGCTAGGACTCTTGCGGTGAAGAGTTCAGTTTACCCTTGTCTATTTTCTTTTCGTAGGCATGGCCCTTCCTCCTGATGATAACTCCATCTTGCTTAATTTCTGAGTTGGTCTGTTACTTACTGTTCAATTATCATAATAGATCCTTTTTCCATCGTCACAGGAAGCATATGGGGGATGGATCTCTGTTGTTATATGGTTTCTTGTCCTCCACAGCGCTCAGAGGGAGATACGGGAGCGCCATCATTACAGTGTTGATTGCATCGTGGCAATCTACGTCGGAATCCTCTTGTGGAGGATGACTGGTTTCATTTGGTCTGCGATAGACAACAGTCATGCCAGAAGGCTTGCAAAGCTCGACAAGGTTCAGAACAGACTATTTCAGGCTGCAAAAGATTCAGACATGGATGAAATAAGGGGTCTGCTGAACGAAGTTGAGCTGGCTGGCCAAGAGAGGAAGGGCTTCTCGCAGCGCATCATCTTGTCTTTCTCCTCAGCTATGATAGTTTTCACCCTCTCATGTGTTCTCCTAGCATTCACACTAACCAGCGATGGATGATTTCTTCGCAGCCTTCATACTTTCAGTTTCATATTGGCAGATTGAGTTTTACATGATCCCAGCACTAGATTTTTTTGGTAGTGTAGATTGAGAGATTACGTTGATGCTACTTACCTGGTAGTTGAATTAGCAGTGAAACTTGTTTCAGGGGTGCTCTCTCTTGGCACTAAATTTTTGTTGATATCTGTAGCAAACAAAATGTAGATACTTGTGAGGAAAATAAGGATTATCTCCTGTGTTGCAGTTGTTGAGAAGCCCTTTGCTAATGAAATGAGATGGTGATGATGATAATGGTGGTGGATGTTTTAGAGAATTAGTGATGGGAAACCATGTGAACCATTGATGCAATAATGCATTTTAATTTGTTTTTTCAGTCCAAAGAAATGGTTCTTCCCATGGCAGCCTGACCTGGAACATGGAAATGGACCAATGACTCCACGAGAATGTGGCCCGCTTGTCACCAAAATCATCTAATAATATGACTTGGAAATATATGCTATATTCTAGACTTAGTCAAGCTAAGCTGGAAATTTTATTTCTAGACTCTTATTAAGCTGGAGATGTCTCTGTCAATTGATCGTAATTTGGTTTGAAAGTCAGCTCATTTCTACATCGTCAGACAAGTATTAATTGTAGTGCTTCTGGTGATGAATTTTGTGAACCATTTTGAAGGAAAAGGAAAGGGATAAGTTGCAGTTAACTTGTAAATTGCCAGACTGATACACATATTATCTATGCGCGCGGGAGATGATTTCATACATATATACGAGAGTATTTTACAACTGAAAAATGTCAAGTTTCAGATATATTTACTGTGAGTTGTTGTTATCTATTGATCGTAATACAGGCAGAAACTAGTGGAGTTTTCTTTTGGACAACTAATCCTCGAACGTGCGCAAGGCGTGCATTCAGACCCTTGACAGCGTCTCAAAGTGAACGAAAACCAGGGAAAGGATGGCTAATGATATCTACTACTCCCTCTGAATCCAAATGGAAGTTACTTTAGCCTTCTCAATTCTTTCCTAGATGTAAAATGTAAATCATGTTGAAACTCCTTTTTTTAATATTTTTTTTGCCAAATAATTGTTATCCTCCTCACAAATAAATTGTTCATCTTTTCTAATATGGTCAAATAAAGGGCAAGAAAATTCTTGTGTACAAATCAGACTGAGTATACCGTGTTTTACGTAGACGGTTCTGTGGTTTTGCATCGTTCCCGCGGTTACTTCCAGCAGTAGTTACTTCCAAATCAGCATTCTGAATTTCCGAAGCCGTGAGTACTTCCAATTCTTCGCTATGAGTTAGTTTGTAGTATTCAGATTTAGGGATGATTCTGCAGAGACAGTGTACCTGACCTGACACGCTTTCGATCTGCCTGGTATGCATGATGATCTCTGGTTTCAGAATTGGTCCAAGGGGCTCATTTCAGAGAAGTCTTGAAATTCACGTTGTCATCAAAGGAAAATAGGACGGTTGGCCACTTGGCATAAATCACACTGTGGGGCCATGAGTTGTTGATCTAATTAACTAGGGCCTGTTTAGATGGGACTAAAACTTTTAAGTCCCTATCACATCGGATGTTTGGATACTAATAATAAATATTAAATGTAGACTATTAATAAAACCCATCCATAATCTTGGACTAATTCGCGAGACGAATCTATTGAGCCTAATTAATCCATGATTAGCCTATGTGATGCTACAGTAAACATTCTCTAATTATAGATTAATTAGGCTTAAAAAATTTGTCTCACGAATTAGCTTTCATTTATGTAATTAGTTTTGTAAGTAGTCTATATTTAATACTCTAAATTAGTATCTAAATACAAGGACTAAAGTTAAGTCCTGGATCCAAATACCACCTAGGTACTGGAATTTGCTAGGGGTTAAGGTACAAAAGTGGTTCGGCGGAAATATTTTACTCACGATAAAAGTAGAACGACTTGAAACAAAAGAAGAATTTGTAGTTTTGAACCCACAGGTGCAAGTTAAAAAGATGTGCGTGAACAACTCATGCAGTTTTACTGTTCATTTTCTGAATCTTATTTGTATCCTTAGCTCTGAAGAAATCAAGAAACCGAGTTCAACCTACCTTGTCCTGTCGGGCTGTCTCTATCCGGGCTGATAAGAACCGAGGGAGTGTGACAAAACCCAATCGGCCAATCCGCGTGTTGATTACATTTCCAAATCCTTGGTCGACGCTAACAACCATTGTCCATGTCGATGCTTAGCTGATGAATCTTGACTTTGTTTGCATGTCCTTCCACCAATTAAGGTGAAGATCTAGCAGATGAGCTGTAATAGCCATCACACGGCTTCATTCCTGAATGACAATTCAAGCAGTAACAAATTAATGTACATCATTGTACTGGGTACAAACAACTAAACGTATTCCGTAATTTCAGTAACTAGGTTTCTGAATAATCATGGCAGTTAATTAGTAGTAGTAGAAATGATGTATCTTAGGTCTCCAGCTGGCACGTCCCATTCGGATAATTGCAGTGGCTGACTAGCTCTGGTTAATTAATTAAGTGGTGATCGATCGAGCGCACAATTACGCGGTGAGTGACCATGAACAAGTCTTTATCAAATTAAACAGACCATTCGCTAATTAACCTAATTAGATGGATATATCCATTATTCCAAACAGTATATCTCTCTCTTGATTCCTTGAGACTTTTGAGGGTTCATAGTTCATACCTGCAACAACAACTGCGCGTAACACACACCACACGCCCAAGTACGCCCTCCCCCTCTAAACTGAGATTTGAGGCCCAAACTAATGTTATTAGCAAGTAGCTGATGCTAGCCGCTCCTTGCTATAAATACATGTGCTTTGCTAGTTAGCTTTTGCACAGATCAACACCGGCAACCGACTAACTCTGTCTGAAGGAAGCTAAGATTATTAATCAGTGAGTAGCTAGCCATGGCTGAGGAGAAGAAGCACCACCACCTGTTCCACCACAAGAAGGACGGGGAGGAGGAGAGCTCCGGCGTGGTGGACTACGACAAGGAGAAGAAGCACCACAAGCACCTCGAGCAGCTCGGCGGCCTCGGCGCCATCGCCGCCGGCGCCTACGCTCTCGTAAGTCATTAATTAGTACATTTGACCACCACTATCACAAGAAAATCGATTTTCGCAGACGTATATGTCCTCCCCCACTTTAACTAACCTATATGTTTTAGCCGCTTGAAAAAATCGATTATGTAGTGGTGAACTATGATCTAATGATAACTACCTAGCTATAGCTGATTAATTAAGAGATTATTAACGGAGAATTGATTTGTGGTACGTCGTTGCAGCACGAGAAGCACCAGGCGAAGAAGGACACGGAGAACGCGCACGGGCACAAGGTGAAGGAGGAGGTGGCGGCGGTGGCCGCGCTGGGCGCCGCCGGGTTCGCCTTCCACGAGCACCACGAGAAGAAGGACGCCAAGAAGCACGCCGCCGACCAGTACTAGATCGATCCCGATCGAATGAACGAAAGAACGAACGATTTATATGCTTAGTTACTTTTTCCCCATAATTACATGTACACGCATTCATGTGGTTGATGGCTTTGCTTCTTCTTGTTCGTCGTCGTCGTCGTCGTTGCTTGTACTTCGTTCGTGTTCATGTACATTTCTGTATCCGCACTGAGTATTAAATAAGTGCGTTTAAATTTGTGCTGCACACAGAAAATTTGGTTTCATTTCTTTTTTCTTCTTTCAAAAGAAGGGCGTAAGACACGGCTAAGCTTGTGAAATGTGCAATATCTCACATTCTCACCTAGGCTCTCCGGCCTATTAATTTGCATGGTTGAGAACTTAGAGATCAATCAATACGGCGCGTGTCATTTTCAACGGACTGAATTTGCATGCATGGCATGGCGCTAGCGATATACTGACTGTTATGGAATATTATTTTCGAACATAAATTCATTTCTTGTGAATCAATTAAGTCAGAGTAGAGATAAGATTTATTTCTCTTTTAAGACACCTCTATATACAATGTATAAGGACAGGGTAAGAAATTTAGCTGCTTCTACTCAAGAACGGATCAATACTTAAAAAAAGAGCTACACCCCATATCTATGTCTCTTCTCAACTCATGTAATGTTTGTGAGAGCAAAGAGAAGGACACGATCTAATACTGTAGGAGGAAAAGAATTCGGTGATCCACTATTAGGCGTGTTAATTTAAACACTGGCCAGGCACGGTTGGTGGATCGATTGTCGAACGATGGGCCGGATGGTGCCAGCAATGGGCCCCTGTAATACTAATGAATAAGCCACACAACCCACATATGAGATGTGATTGAGCTAATTCGTCTTGGCCCAAAAGAGACAAAATCCGCCCTTCGATCTTCAGTAGGTGTAAGTTCATGTAGGTCAATTTTTATCTTTCAACTAAAATACCAGATATAATGGATCCCTCAAATATTAAAACCGGTGTAATATAGGTCCCATGGCAGTACAGCGGGTGGTTTTGTCTGACGTGGCAATTTAAACAAGTCAACAGTGTTGAGTTAGCGTGGGTCCCACGTATCAGACCTCTTTCACCTCTATCCCTCTCTTCCTCCCTAGTTTCCATCTCAGCGGCGGCTGGTGAGGAGGACGGCGGGCTAGTGGCGGGTAGTGAGGCGAAGAGAAGACGAGAGGAACAACATGTCACCGGCATCAACGTTGGGATGCAGTCGGTGCAAAGGAGGAGGCGACGAGGATGGGAATGGCTTGTCAACCATCATCGTCGCCACGCTGACCAACGACCTCCCTCGGGAGGTTTTCCTCCTGCTCCCTACCGGCGCCAACCTCATCCGCTCCTCTCTTGTCTGCAGGCCCTTCCTCCGCGTCGCCTTCCTCCACCGCTTCCGCCGACTCCACGACCCCCTCCTCCTCGACTGCCTCATCCACCACCCCCGCCACACTGACCAGCTAGCCTCGGTGTTGGTCCCCTTCTCCCCCGCCGCCATCGTTGTTACTAGGGCTGGTGATGTCTGGGATGGCGACTTCTCCCTCTGCTTCCATCTCTGCGATGGTTGGTTGGGCGGCGGTGGCACTGGCGCCGTGGCGGTTCTTGGACTGTCACAATGGCCACGTCCTACTCACAGGAGCTCGTCATCGCCGACCCATTGGCTCCCCCCCCCTAATTGCTCAGCTTCGACACCATGGAGAAGAGGGAGGACGGCGGCATTGGACATTCTACCTGCTCACCATGCGCGGCTTCTGCGTCGAGGTGTAGGCTTGCACAGAGGGAAGACATCGCCTACATGCTGACATGGAATGCGGGTGGAGCTCGTCCATCTCCTTCCTCTTGGTGTCGCGGCGCCGATGGTGTACCGCGAGCTCCATCACGGCAACCCTCCTCGCCAACTCCGATGGCTGGGGCCTAGGGGCCCTCCTCCGGCCTCGGCTCTGGACTGCCACCGTCCTCCTCACCACCCGACGCCAGCTGTTGTCCTCCTCATAGGGGGGGTGAAGAGATAGAATTGAAGAGGTGACATGTGGGCTCACACTAACTCATCACTTTGGATTTGGGTAAATTTGCCAGATGGGACAAAACCACCCCGCTATTCTGTTATAGGATCTATATTGCACCGGTTTTGATACTTGAGGGACCCGTTATATCTGGTATTTCGATTAAAAGATGAAAATAGAACTCGCTAACAAGGTAAGGGACCTAAAATGAACTTATTCCTCTCCAGTAACGCAAGCACCACACGACAGAGTGAGCCCAGTGGACCACCACCGCTAGGGGGTGGGCAGAAAAATACCGAACCAAAAAGAACGAGACCGAGACCGAGAAATTCGGTCCTAGGTAGTGAAAAACCGAATTTTGTTCGGTCAATTCGGTTAGTCTCCTCGGGTAACCGAATAGACCGAATTATCAAAAAATGTCTAAATACAACCTCCAATCCACTATGTTTAATAGGATTAAACTCTAATTTTCACATCCCTACTTCTTCTAGGCATCCAACCTAATAAGAGTCTTTACTCATAAGTCCTTACGAATTTTTTTTGTGTGATTTTTGTGTTGAAATTTTCCATTATTTCTTTGCATATATGAAAATGTTATTGAATTTCGGTCAGGACCGAGACTGATACCGAAAAGACCGAGACCGAATTTGTCGTTCCTGACATTTTTTTTCACTGAAATTCGGTCTTCACTTTTCAAAGACCGAAAATACCGAAAGACCAAAGACCGAGACCGAAATTTTTGGTTAGACCGAATGCCCACCCCTAACCACCGCACTCAGTGCACGGGCCGATTAATCGTGTCAAAATTGATTAACTATTTTCTTCTGAAAAATAACGCCATAGGGAAGGATTTTTTACACTCCTATGAACTTTTTTACATTGCATAAATGATAGACGCGTACACCGCTGCACAATTGTGCGCACAGGACTACTGGTGATTGTGCATCGCAAATCCGTAACATTAAAGGTAATGTTTAACTTTAAGAAATGTGGCTATAAGGATTTTCATTAAATCCAAAACTAATGTCACCTTAGTACCATAAGTTAACGGAATTTCTATAAAACGTTCGATATTTTTCTCCCCAAAACTTCTAAATTTATGACCACTTGATGGCTTTGTGATCGTGCAACTATGAGGAAAAAAATTCGCAAACGCTCTTGTCCCTACCGCGATGACCAGTTTTGTTCAGTTATATGCAAAATTACGATAAAGTTTAGTTACAATGTTATTATACTTCAATTACGCTATAGTTATATTTAAATTTTATTAATATAATCATTTGAAAGATTTATAAAAGAAAATGTTCAATGTTGTATAGCTACTCCCAAGTTAAAACCTAGCTTTACTACTCTAATCATTCTAAAATATCTATTCATTCTAAAATATATCAGGAATTTTAGGGTTCGAAATTTATACCATAATATAATTATTATGTATTTTGGGGACGTTGAATCCAATACACAGAAATCCATATATTTTTAGCCATTTAGATATTTGGGAGGAGTATAGGCATTCAAAATTTAAAATTTTGATTGCATAGATGATTGAAAAGATGGTATTTTCTCTTAACCATATTATACTTGCAAACAACATAGAAATGCTTTTATTTTAGAACGAAGAGGTATATGAACTACCTCCGTCCTAAAGTTATTTGGGCAAAAACTCTCGTATTTTAAAACAGATATATTTTATTGATGCAGATTTCGGTAGTTTATTTCCTTCCGTGAAGAGAGATCACTGAAGTTATACTTCCGTGTTATCTAAAAACTAATTGACAAGGCCACAAGCTAGGTTTAAATTTTCGGAAAAATAAACACGATATTTCGTGGTTTCGATATGGGATGAAAGTAGATTCCGAGTGCAAATTGAAATGGTTTTTGAGAGTTCAAATTTCAAATAGTAAAATTTGACCCAAATTCAATAAAATAAAAAATCATACCGCTTTCAGTTAAAATCCAGTTCTCCATCGAAAAGTTGAACCTGGTCACATGCATCCTAACTCCTAACTCCATCCCTCCAAGCACATGATGGTTATTATCTCAGTTTCAAAATAAATTCATTTTTCACCCATCTAACACATCCTTACAAAATCAAAAACTATAATACCCCTACTTTATCAAACCTTAATACAGCTATTACTCTACCTCCAATACAGTTATTCCCTACTTTCACTAATTTTGATGCAATGATTGCTCTAAACATGAACTTATTTGGGACAAATGGAAAGAGCTAAGAGCCCCTTTGAATTGTAGGAATAAAAAACATAGAAATAGAAAAAACACAGGTTTTTATAAGAATGCAAGTGCAAAACAGAATATTGCAAAATACAATAAAAATATAGGAATGCCTATTTGATTGGACCGCCAAAAAACACAGGAATTAGATGAAAGAGATAGACTCAAAGAAAAATTTCAAGAGGTTGGAGCTCTTACTAATTTTCCTCTAAAATCTTTATAGAATTATTCATTCCATAGAAATTTCAAAGGATAGGATATGATTTAATCTTTTGTTCAAAGGCAAAAATTTTCAATAGAATTATAATCCTTTAAAATTTTTATGTTTTCCCTACAAATAAAAGGAGCTCTAAAATCAGACTTATTATGGGATGGAGGAAATAGAAGTCAGCACTACTCCCTCTGTCCCATTTTAAACGTAGCCACGAGTTTTCGTGTCCAAGTTTGATCGTCCATCTTATTTAAAAAACTTTTAGAAAAAATTAAAAAAACACAAGTCACACATCATAAAGTACTATTTATGTCTTATCATCTAATAACAATAAAAATACTAATCATAAAAAATTATAAATAAAAGAGGGCTGCTGCAAAACGGTATTCTGTTGCAACGGGATAGATATATTAACTATTCTCTTGCACGAGTATCACATGTATCAGGTCCTAGGTATCACAGGTACCGGGTAACAGGTATCACAGGTATCATGTACCATGCAGCTGGTACCACAACAGGTATCATGTATTGTCTTATAGAAGAGTATCTCGTTCCAACGGGATACCGTTGTCTAGGTTTTCTGTAAATAAAAAGATGATCAAAGTTGGAGACTGAAACTCATGGTTGTGTTGGGACGGAAGGAGTATTAAACAAGACGATGCAATGATTTTGTTTTGTCCGTCCGATTACAAGCGCATTATTACCATGGTAATCCTCACACCCGCATCATGGCACCATGATTGAGTCCCTTTTCAGGCAGCTTCTTCTCCCGTGTCCGCCTCTCTTCTCACACGCCGGCTTCCATCCGATCGTGTATACATCAATCGTAACAAATGTACTAATTTGACGATACTCCGCGGGCTTAATAATTAATCCCTCTGTCCTAAAATATAGCAATTTGAGAGTGGATAGAACATATCCTAGTCCAATGAACTGTCCAGATTCATTGGACTCGAATATATTACATCCAGTCATAGATTGCTATATTTTGGAACAGATGTAGTAGGAGTTTTTGCATTGCAATTGGCCTGAAGCCATAGACCGTCGTCATGTTTGGCACAACTCCAGCTCTAGCTGTTGTTATTGGATCTGGAGCTTAACCGAACAGTTTTAGACTACTTTCAGCACCTAAAATAGAGTAAGAGCGAAGCTGAGTGTAGCACTTTCATAAAATAAACAAGTGATGTGAAGCTGGATTTTAGCTGCTCCACAATTCTACTCAAGACCCACTCTTGGAACTAAGGCTCTGTTTAGTTCCCAAAAACTTTTTCTCAAAAACATCACATCGAATGTTTGGATACATGTATGAAGTATTAAATATAAATAAATTAAAAAAAACTAATTGTACAGTTAGAGAGGAAATCGCGAGACGAATCTTTTGAGCCTAATTAGTCCATGATTAGCCATAAGTGCTACAGTAACCCATATGTGCTAATGATGGATTAACTAGGCTCAAAAGATTCGTCTCGCGGTTTCTAGGCGAGTTATGAAATTAGTTTTTTCATTCGTGTCCGAAAACCCCTTCCGACGTCCGGTCAAACGTCTGATGTGACACCCAAAATTTTTTTTTTCGCGAACTAAAAAGGCTCTAAATTTTAGAGTTGTAGCTCTACCCACGGTTGATGACTGATGAGACAGCCGAGTTGACAGTTGACAGCGGCGGTGCGCGTGCCGGCCATTGATGTCGCAATTATCGGGCCCCAAAAGCGTCGTCCTCGTACTCCACGCGCGCATCGGAATCCCACGCCTCTGCCTGCCTTGGGTCCCAACTCCCAATCACACCCAATCACCCAACCCAAAAAGTTGAATCCATTCCAACCGCGAGCACTGCACCATCTCCGCCCCCCGTCTCCTTGTCTGCGTCGTCACACTCCCACACTCACACACACCTCTCGATTCATTATTGATTGATTAATTACTCGGTCACTGCAATCCAGGAGAGATTAGAGATTAGTGTAGCCGCTCCTAAGAGCAAGCACAATAGCAAACTATAAATCAGCTATAAATAAATATCAAGAAGAGAGAAAAGCAGTGGGTTATAGATTTATGGCCAGCTACAGCACAGACTCCAACAAACATAATAACAGGTGGTACAATGTAATAATAATGTAGTATACTATTTATATGTAACTATTGTATAGATTAACTATTAGAGCAAGTTCAATAGTATAGCCAACTATCAGCTCCAAAACAATAGTCAATACATACAATAGTTACCTACTACACTATTGATATTTGGTCCCACATGTCATACCCACATTTCGTCTCGTAATTCGTGCTGCAGCTGGCTACAAATCTGTGGCTCGCTGCTCTTCTCTTTTATCTTTTATCTTCTCGAAATGTGTCTATAGTTGGCTTATAGTCTACTATTTTTACCTGCTCTTAAGTTAACTATAGTTAATTTGTGTTAGTAGTTGGCTATCCTATTAAACTTTGCTCTAATTCACATGGAGACGAAGAAGATGATCTACCGATGCGGGTCACTCAGATCAGCGAATCCAGGCCGCCGATTAACATAACCCTTCTGCCCATCATGACGGCCAGAAAGTCGCAAAAGGTGTCACCTCTCTCCCTCGCTTTTGTTAGTTTGCTACAGGATTTACTTGCTCGGCTGATAGCACACTCTGCCCATTGGGCTTTGGCCCTTTCCCTTTTTTTTTTTTCTCTCTTTCTCCTTTGCTTGCTTTTCAGCCTGTACACCAATACATCCACGCACACAAGTCGCTGCGGTGTAGTGAAGCGCAGTGCATGCGCCCCACCACCTCCTGCCTCCCTCCCTCCCTCCTCCTTACTTGCTTACATTGCCGCCACCGCCACCTCACAGTCTCACACTGCCATTGCCGGAGAGGAGGAGGAGGAGGAGAAGAAGAAGAAGGAGAGCACGAGGTGACGAGACGAGGCGGCAATGGCGGCGGCTGCGGCATTGTGCGGCGTCGCGTTGCTGCTGCTGCTGCTGGCCATCGAGGTACGTTACGTGCATAGGGTTGGTGGTGACAGGTGATCGCGATCGATCACGTAGTAGCAGCGCGAGCTGACTTGCTTTTTGGGCGACGTGTTTGTTGCTCAGGTGAGCGGTGGCGGCGGCGGCTACGGCGAGGAGGAGAAGGTGCCGCTGTCGGCGGTCATCGTGCCGGACCCTTCCCCGGAGCTGCGGGAGCCCACGTCGCCGTCGCCGTCGCTGGCGCCCTCGCCGACGCCGGTGTCGGGAGCCGGCGGCGGCGGCGGCGGCGACGACGACATGCGGCCCAGGCTGCCGACGGAGCGGTGGCGACGTGGGAGTGGGAGTGGGCGTGGCGAGGAGCGACACACCGGCGGCGGCGGCGGCAGCCACCACGCGCACGGGCACGGGCACGCCCACGCCCACGCCCACGCCGCGGCGCCATCGCCGTCCTCATCGTGGGCACCAGCGCGCGCCCCGTCCCCCGCCGCCTCGTCGGCGTCGGCGGCGGCGCCGGACCCTGCGGCCCCGGGGCAGAGCGGCGGCACGGCGTTCATCACGAGCAGCCCCGCCGTGCCCGTCCCGCGCGGCGTCACCGACACGGCCACCATCCTCCCCATGCCCACGCCCGGTGACAAGCACCAGGTACGAGTACAAGCTATGTCTGCCATGCCATGCAATGCATCTCTCCTCTTCTCCTTCTTTCTGCCAATCCTTTTGCCCTTTCTATTTCTCTCTCTTTCACTTTTTTTTTTTGGTATACAGTATAGCTTTCGAAATGGCACCAAAGTTTTGAGCATCTTTTTAACTCACCCTTTTTGCAGTCTTCCGATCCACATTTGCTGAATTCCAAACACCATTCAAGTTTTTCTTTCTTTTTTTTTATTTTGAACAACTAAGTTTTTCTTTCAAATGTAGGCGTATACGTTTGCCTGGTTGCTGAATTTGTGTGTGTTTTAATTTGCAGGAAGTGGGGGCAGCAGCTGCTTCTGCTCGAGCCGGTATGGCACCGGTTGTGGTTGGGCTCATCACCATGATGGCGTCTTTCTGGGCATTACGCTAGTTGTTCTTTATCTATAGTAGCAGCAGCAGCCGTAGTGAGGGTAGTAGTAGCAGAAGAGAGTATCAGTGATAAAAGCTTCTTTGTTTATGTATGTCCTTTCACTCATCTCAGTTTGTCTTTCTGCTCTGATCATCTGTAAACAAAGCTCGCCTTCCTTTACCTACATGGCCACGTTCTTGTCTTCCTTTTTCCGGATTAGCAATGCGCACTCGCAGTAGTCACAGAGAGGAACTAAAAGTTGGGTGTGGTTGTGGCTGCTTTGAGAGAAAGCAAAAGCATTTGCATGGTACTAGTGCTCACTTCACAGTATATACTGAATCCCTGCCGGTATAGTTCTCACCACTCAATTGCACAAACAGCAGTTGGCACATGCGCGCGCTTTCTACTTCATGTCATGGGGAATTCGGTAAACTAGAACGCATTTGGTAATTGATTTTTTCATGCACTCAATGTATTATTAGAGTATCTCTAACAGAGTTTTTAAATGGTTCTTCAAGTCAAAATTGAACAATTTTAATCAAAATCCGGTCTCCAACAGCCTTCGATGGTCAAGCCATCCGGCTAACCAAATTGCTTCCTTACTTGCCAAACTTGGAGAGCCATTTTGCCTTGCCATCCGTGAACCCCACCACTACATCCCATCTCCTGTCTCTCGCATAGGCCTCCGACGTCTCTCTATCAATAGCGTTGCAAGATCCACGGCTTGCGAGGAGCGAGCAGGGTTAGAGCTCCGGCCGACGACGAGCCAGAGCATGCGCACGTACCTTGAAGCGGATGGAAATGCGGTTGACAACAAGGCCGACCACGTTGAGGACAAGGTAGTGGGTGAGTGCGGAGACATCGCAGAGGACGGACATGATGAATTGAGTAGTCAAGAAGAGAGTAGAGGCTGACATATGGATCATGTTATATTTCGAATAAGATGATTGTTAGAGTGAGAGTAACAAGTCTGACTTATCAAATCAGTTGGAGAGCTAGCTATACGGGTGTTTGGTGAACCTGATATAGGTAAGTTGTTGGAGACTTGGAGTTGCTCTCAGTGAATAGGACTAAGAATAGTCCCAGTGCAAGGCACTATCGGTGTTTTTTCATATTCCTGTCACCTGAATACCACTAGTACTCAATTTCGCGTGAACAAGTCTAAAACAACTTTACATTTAGAGGAAGTAATGGACAGATCAAACTATAGCAGCAACCCAATGGGCAATGGTGGGCACCTATCAGCTTCAGTATTAGTACTCACTCGACAGTCGACACTCTACAGCAAAACAAAGTAGTAATAGGAAGAAGAATGATCAATCAATTCGGTCACGGACGCCGGGCGGGCCGGGTGGATGGGGCGCGTGGGCGGAGCAATGAGCCCATTTGTTCATACAAAGGTGCGGCCGCATTACTGGTGCTAAAGTCCACACACAACATCACCGCCGAATAAATTCGGCAGTAAATGATGTTTGTTTGGGCTGAATTCGTTGATTGGTTGGGCCGCCAGGCCGGCCATAGGCGCCCCAGCTCGAACCATGTTAAAACTGAATTAAATATCAACACCGCTTATGTGTTCTTTTTTTCTGTTTTGTTTTGGGCGTGAAAGAACAAAGGAAGTTTTGTTAGAATGATACTTCTTCCATCATTTGACATGTAGAATCTGGTAAGAAATTTGAGACATTAACTTCTCAATTACTTAGTTTTTTTATAAAAAAAATGTATGTGTATATTTACCTTGAGAAGTTGTATGATGGTCAAAATTTTAAAAGTTTGATTGAATCCTATCTTAGACATGTAAATTATTTTATGACCGGATGGAGTGGACTTTCAAAACTTTGAGTCAATAACTTCTCAAATACTTAGTTATAAATAAATTGTACTCCTATGTGTCTATGTGCCTTGAACAGTTCTACTATTTCTCGTCCAAATAAAATTCTATCTGTTTTAATATATACTCCCTCCATTTCATATTATAAGGCGTTTGATATTTTTCCTAATCAAACTTTGTTAAGTTTAATCAAATTCATAGAAAAATTTAGCAACATTTAAAATATTAAATTAGTTTAATTAAATCGAGCATTAAATATATTTTTATAATATGTTTGTCTTGTGTTAAAAATACTTATATATTTTTCTATAATCTTATTCAAACTTAAAGAAGTTTGACTAGAAAAAAATCAAACGACTTATAATATGAAACGGAGGGAGTAAAACTTATTGTCAAAATTTTAAAAGTTTGACCAAATTTTCTTAGACTTGGAGATTAAATATTTATGACTGGATGAAGTATTTTTGTTATTAAAAGAAAAGGAGACGTGTTATTTTGAGGCTTTGGAAGCATAATCCAGACTAGCACATTTTTTTTAGATAAACCAGACTAACACATAAATTGGAAGTCCAATCAACACATCTCTAAAATAATATAGAGCTAGTTGCTAAATACTAAATAGTGCATACAACTGGGTTTGTATGTCTAAATTGAAGTTAGGCTATAAATTTGTAGGATGGTACATGCATGATGCGTGCCAAGTTGCCAACCATGCTCTCAATCACCAAATTTCTCAGTTTGTTCACAATTGTTTCAGCAACAATTAAGGGTGCACGAAGCTCCTAAATTAGAAGCATCTACTTCACTCTGGAGTAGTAGTATTTTCTAATGACAAAGCTTCAACTAAAAACTCATGCACTTTCCTGGATAAGAACGAGCTGTTCTCCACAGAGTGCCCTGCTCCCAGATTCTTGCCTAAGTACTCCTACTGTGTAATTTCAGCATTCACACGCTCCAAATCACAAGCAGTATACTGAAATGTTCAATAAACTGAATACAGATTGATAAACTCACCTAGGACACAAAACACAAAAAGGAAAGAGTACCAAAACTCTCAAATATCTGTGCAAGCAAGCACGATATATTTCAAACAATCTCAGACAATTCAAATGTGCATCCAGGCAGTTTCAAACAATCTCAGAAACAAGAGAAAGGGAACAAAACAAATATGCCTTGAGAGTTCAGAAAACGCTGAACTCGCGGAAGCAGAAGCGCAGAGGCGTCAGTTTTCATCAGGCGCCGCTGGAGCTGAAACATCACCAGCAGCTTCTTCCTTGCTCCTCTCCTCCTCATCATCAGCTGATGATGATGGTGGTGGTGGTGTTGATGATGCCGCGGCGGCAACCTGAACCGAGCCAGGATCCACGCGCTTCTCCTCTTCCGCTACCTCCTGCGCGCCGCCGCCGCCGCCTTCTTGGCCAGCTTCTGCTTCCGCTGCTTCTCCGGTTGTCTCTTGCTCGGACGCCGCAGGCGAGGAGGGATCAACCACGGTGACTTGCACTTGCTCCACTGCAGCTGCTGCTGCGGTTTCCTCTGCTTCTTCTCCCGCTGCTTGTTGCTCGGGCGCCACAGGCGAGGGCTCAACCACAGTGACTTGCTCCTCTTCTGCTTCTGCTGCTGCAGCTGTTTCTTCTTCTTCTTCTTCTTCTTCTCCGACGGCTGCGCCTTGCTCGGGCGCCGCAGGCGAGGTCTCAACCGCCATGACTTGCTCCTCTTCTGCTGCTGCTGCTGCTGTTTCCTTTTCTTCTTCTTCTTCTCCGGCTGCGACTTGCTCGGACGTCGCAGGCGAGGGCTCAACCACCTCGGCTTTCTCCTCTTCTGCTGCTGCTGCTGCTATTCCAGATTCAGCAGCGGCAGCCGGAGATTCAGTTTCCACGGCCTTGGTTGCCTCTGCACTTGGAGCTGGAGCCGTCTCTGATCCCTCGCTCTCTGCATCCTGCGAGAAGAAGAAGAAGAAGAAATCTCAAGCTCAAGCTTGCTACTGACGCACAACGAAACGGGCAGAAACCGAGCTGTTGCTTACCTCCTTGAGCAAGTCGCTGAGAGACCTCCGGCGACCGGCTTCAGCCGCCTCGCTCTCCACGGCGACCGCCACCACCGCCGCCGCCGCCGGAGCCTCGTCGACGTTCTTCTCCTTCTCCTCAGCGGCCGGCGACGGCGACGGCGCCACGGCGGCGTCCTCCTTGACCACCGGCGCCTCGCCGCCCTTCACCTTGAGGTCCCCGGGCTTCGTCGCGCACGCCCCCATTGCTGTGCTCCCAAGAACCAAACCACCACACCAGCAGCTAGCTCACCGGAGACAAGGGAGACGACTAGACTAATGACAACTCCGACGATGTGATAATCACGGAGCTTTAGGCGTGCATATGTACTCCAGCGAATGTGCTTTAGCTGGTGCTATCATCGAGAAATGCAGAGTTTTTTTTTCTTCTTTTTGGGTCTCTCCGACAAATCAGACGCCATGGCCGGGGGCACAGGACCCAGGAAAACCTCAATAAACAAAAGTCGCATCACACACGCTATATTCCTTAAACCTTATGGTCCATATCATATTACTGGCAGTACAGCGAAAATCTGCACACCATGGAGTATAATACAGTGGTTACATGTACGACAGTATACGTACATGATTGCAAGAAATAAGATGATTGGCAGTGTGCAAAGCCGTTACAACCAATCCATACTCGAATTATTCCTGGGCCTTTTTCATCTCTGGAGTCTGATGATGGATGGCATTGGCATGCAAGGCCAGTCGTACATACATGTCGGACCTGAGTTGCATCATCAGTCGCTAGAATTAACAAAGCACTGCTCTCTCCTCCGTCCCATTTTAAGCGCAGTAATAAGTTTCTATGTCCAACTTTAATCATCCAATTAAATTTTCTTAGAAAAAAATTTAAAAAAACATAAGTCACCTATAAGTACTATTCATGATTTATCATCTAATAGCAATAAAAATGCTAATCATAAAAAAAAATTAAATAAGACGAACGATTAAAATTGAACATAAATAATTAGTTGTGCTTAAGATAGGACGAAGGGACTATTAGCAAGCACACACGCTTCATCCATGTCCATGGCAGGGTTTCCCTTTAGAAAGCTGCTATACGTACGATTATTTGCGTACGATATTTGTAAGATGTAACGTTTGCCAGCCAAATCCCATGGCATTTTCTGGCCGTTTCTAACAAAGCAACACATGACATCCACAATCTGTTAGCAATCATATGATGATCGTCCATATAAATCGTACATATAGTATTTTCCTTTCCGTTTATCATCGGTTACCATATAGTTATCGCAGTAACCATGACTTACCATCGGTGCGGTAATGGTAAGTGCCCAGTAACCTTAACAAATTTATAAAACGTTAAATGAAAATTTAAAATTTTCTCATTGTTCAACATGGTTGCCATGCTTATCGCTGGTAATGGACACCTTCTGAACACTTTTGCTCATCCAAATAGACTCAAAATTTGTACGAATTATGGGAAAAAGAAAATGCCCCAAGCCAAGATCCGAATCATTTCGGACGTTACGGAGTGCGCCTCAACTTTGGGACGAGGCAGCCCGGTTGGTAGGCTTTTCTCCTCACTCTACTTCTACTTGTTCCAGTTCGTCCTCCAACTGCTGCCCTGCTTCTGCTGGGCATCTGCAGGACAAATCACCAGAATTAACTGACACACAACACACCTGGGTTCATGTGCTCCCCTTGAGCTTTCGCATATGAAAAAACAACAGCAACAAAAAAAAATTGGTGCCTTTCCTCCGTGTTTTTATTCTGCCAAACCAACGTCGCATTCGTGTGTGGTGCTCCATGGGACCTTTTTCTGGCAATGTGATGGCCAAGTGGCTTCCAATTGTTAAAATCTTCCTCCCAATCATGCGCCTGCACCAGCATTCCAGCAGGTCTCCTGTCTGAAAGAATGGTCTTTGTGATTCCTTTGCTCCACAGGATCATTGAATCATTGATGCAAATGGGTATATATAATATACTATGTGAATGCATCATTCGTGCCTGTATTTTCTTTTTGGAAAATGATCACTCTCATGACTCTAATTTGCTGCTGTGGTAGTAGTAGTTGTTGACAGGAAAGTCATTTATCTTGGTAACAATCATGAGCAGCTTGTTTCTCAGCTTGCACTATTCAGTTTCAGTCAACAGCAAACAGAACTGAAAATAAAAACCTGGGGGACTCAGCTTCCTCTTTCAACTGATGATGATATGATTCACAAATTACAATGGTGTGAGGTAATTTACCAATTCAAGAATTTCTCAGACTTTGCTGGGCATATCACACTTACCTTACATGGCTGGAGAAAACAGCCAAGAATTTCTCAAGCTTGCTGGACGTATCACACTTACCTTACATGGTTGGAGAAAACAGCCGCAGTTGGAACGGAAAGGTGCCACCTGTTCATCAGTTTTCACTGAAACCAGGCATTCTGTCCACCACATCAGAAACCAGAATGGGATTATTATTATTACACAAAAAGACCACAATCGCATCAACAAGATGCCACAATCTGACCACACACATAGAAAACAATACTGGTACAATACAACTAGATTAGTGTTAATTTAGAATGGGAGAAGAGCTGTAGTCCACCAGTTGCCACAAATGCAGAACCTGCATAAATGGTAGTAGCTTATAGAGCTGAATTGCGGATACTGGTTGCCTTGCATGCTAATTCAGAAATATGGTTGATATAAGGATAGGAGTAGAAACTGATAATATCCTAAGCATCTGTGAAACACTTCTCGGCGACTTTCAACCACCTTAAATAAAACCAACCTGGAAAGTATGGTGAAGATAGACTTACTGATGTTCCACAAGTGCATTGTCGTATTGAGCCATGGCCTCATGTTATCACTCATCACACACCATCTGCACAGGCCATGACAGAGCCCCAACAAATTCCATCCAAAGTAATAAGAGCAGCAAAATAAAAGTAAACAATTTGAAGAAAAAAGACTCAGAGGTCAATAGCAACACACAAACAACTGCAGAAAGTTAACAGCAGGCATGTACAAGGACGGCTTAAACATTTATCATTTGAAAGGCCAACTAGTACCAAGTTTAAACACTTAACAACTGGAATAGCCATTCACTTGACCGATTGCAGTTAGCTAAGGTAAAATTCAAACAGGGACACAGATCAATGTATATATAAGACCCTAAATCTGCAAGCTCCTGCAAAAGACAAAAGGATCACCAGCAACTCTAACCATTTCTAGTTCTATCATTCCAAGGCTTCAATCACTAAAAATCTTCTTTGGTTTGATACCCATCTCTATTTCTTTAAGCTTCAGCTCCAATTCCAACCGCTCATTCTCCAGTTTCATCTTTTCATTCTCCAGTCTCATCTTCTCCAATTCCCTGTCCTTCTCCTTGCTGAACCTCAGCCACTTGAAATGCTTCTGCTCAATTTTCAGCATCTGAGCTTTGATCTTCAGGCGGCGTTTTTCAAGTCGAATATCACGCATACCAGGGGTAGAGGGACTCTTTTCAGCAGTTGGACCACCAGATCCCTCAGAGAGCATTTTGTTCATGTCAATAACAGCAACTTCTGACAGATTAGACCCAAAATGCGTCTCCTCCTGATCATGCTTCAGCCTCTTGGCACCATGAATTCCATGGTGATGATCTTCAGCGCTGACCTCCAGATCATCGAATTCTTCATCTTCGTCGTCATTGTCAGAAAAATCCTCATCATCATACCCAAACGGGTTCTTCTTTGCATGCTCCTCTCCACTCCTAAGCGCCAAACGCAATGACTTCTGAAGGGCGGGATCATCAAACAGACACATTTTGTTCCTGTTATGGTACGAGCACATCTCCTCATAGTGCAGATGCTTTGAGTTCAGGTGCTTCCTAGCCTCCTCTTTGAGCTTTCCCGAGAGCCGCATCCCTTCAAGAAGCTCGGGGTGCTCGACGACCTGGCACGCCGTTCCCCGGCCAAGGATCTCGGTCATCCTCTTGTACCTCTTGTTGAGATCGTTGAACTTGTCCTCGCACTGCTGCGGCGACACCGGGAAGCCCCTCTCGGTCATCGCCGCGGAGACGAGCCTCCACTTCCCCTTCCTCTTCAGCATGGCGTGCTTCCTCCTCGCGGCGCTGCCCGTGCCGTAGTCCATGTCGACGTCCTCGTCGATGTAGGCCACGGCGGACACCAGCAGCTTGACCATGCCACTGATCCACTTCACCCGGTGCCACTGGGAGGCCTCCTTACCGCTGCCGCCGCCGCCACCATGGTGGTGGCCGTCATCCACGTCCTCCTCGTCGCTCGGCGAGGTCTTGACCACATTGCCCAAATCCAGCATCGGGTTCCCGCGGACGGGGACCATGCCCTGGTGGTGGTGGAGGTGCGGATCCTGGGCGAAGTGGAACGGCGGCGGCGGCTGCATCGTCGCCTCCAGATCGAAGGCGCCGACGCCGCCGCCATGGCCATGGACAAGGGCTCCTCTCGGCGGCAAATTCCCCTCCATCTCTCCCACTGAGCTCCCTCCCTCCCTCACTCTTTCCCCCACAAATTCCAAAGAGAAGCTCACACGAACCGCGCCTAAAAACCTCAAGCGGCCTCCGCGAAATCCGCCCAAAAGACGCGGCTTTTCTTCAACCGTTTGCTGCAGAAAGGCAGAAACGGCCGAAGATTACAGCTTTTTCTCCTCCTTGGTGATGAAGGGGTGCACTCCACCGGAACGAACGGATGGCAGCTGTTGCAATCTGCAGCACGGCAAGAAGCCAGTAGAGGCGACGCCAAGAACAGCCACAAAAAAAACAAAAAACAAAAAAGGGTTGGCACCGGAATAGTGTTGGGGGGAAGGAATCCACCGCGTGACAAAAATCAACCCGAAATCAGATCATACCACGAGAGATTTCAACCTCCTCGCAGAATCAAGAAGCAGCCTGAAATGCGATGCGAGCGCTCGAGCACAGGAGGAGGAGGGGGTGGTAATCTTGGTGGGAACAAAAGCGGCGGTAATGGCGAATCTAAGCGAGGGATTGCTGCAAGATTTCTCCTCCTCTCTCGCTCTTCTCCCCCCCTGGGGCTCTGGCTGGTTGGTGGCAACTGGAAACAAACAAACAAACACAGAGAAAGGAAGAACGCGGAGCAATAAAGTTTGCAACTAAAATACGCACAAAAGATGTTGGTAAAAACCAAGATATTTTCAAGATTGCACCAAAAAGGGGATAAAAGATAAATAAACAAACTAGGCCAGAGAAAATCGACATGGATTTTTATATTATGGTTCTCTTCTAAAACTTATTTTATAAACAAGCCTTAAAAGTTATGGACCTATAGTTTATCGTCGGCGAGCTTGGTGCCGAGATTTCATGTGTTGTGTCAGATACGTTGGAGCCAAAGCCGGTGGTGATGCAAACATGGTAAAGGGGTCGGTGTCAGGTTGCTTGGCGCCGATGTCGAGCTAGTGCCGGCGAGGGCCGAGCTTCAAGACTGTGTGGTCAGAGGCCGAGCTTGGGACGAAGGGAATGGATGTCGACGCGGACCACCAACTGGACGACCATCGCTAGCGGCGATGCTAGCCACTTGCCTTTCTCCTCCATGAGCATGCCAATGTGATTTGACGCAAATGATTTTGATTTTAACTGCATCCTCATTGAGTATGTCCACTAAGATTGGCACCTTCGTGGTTTGCAATAATGCGGCCTTCGCGTCGAACCCCTCAACATGTGACGTAAAGGGGCCAAGAAGCAAGATCAATATTTGGTCACATACTGGTAAACGGCGGTAAGGGAACACAACTCTTAGAGTACACGTCTAGTAACGAAGGACTAGCTACCGTGAGATGTTGCACTCTCTTATGTCTACCTGGTGCACAGTGTCACGGGATCTACCATGGGCTCAAGCTAGATCGGGTATGTCGGCACCGCCTTGTTGAAGTCGGCCATCATCTTCCTCAGCTCGTCATGCTGCTTCCCTCCGTGATAACACTCTCTCGTGGCCCATTTTTTTGGTAAGGGGATAACTCTCGCTTTGATCGAGTGCGACGTTTGCGACGTGGCTACTAACTAGAACAAGTACAGGACGATGTCGTACCAACCATGACGTGCCGTTGATGATCCCTGCAATGCAAACTAGAGAACACTATAAGAACAAGATAATGCAATCTAAATATTGCGAATAGGTGACTAAGCACAAATAAATAGTTGCGATTGAAGTGGTAGATCTAATCCCGGCAAATCACCAACTATTGGGGGCTCTGAACCTATAATCGCTGACTAATCGAGTGAGGGACTAGAGACAAGTTGAATGACACTTGGCAAAAATTCAACTAAACAAAACTTAATTGTTCTAGAGGGTGTACATAGGCATTTATAGATAAAACTAGAGCTAGGGTTAAGTGCTAATTCGTGGAGGTGGAGGGAGACACTTTCGAGATGGGTCTAGTCTATTACAAAGCCTAAGCCCCCAAGTTCGGTTTCAGCAATAACATTATCTTGTTTTAACGATTCCCGTTGACTCAATATGATTTTGGATATGAGATAAGATGCGTTTGAAAGGTGACGAGGTATGTTTTCCATCAAGTCCAAGATCACCTAAATAGGAGTTAGCATGAAGGTGCTAGGTTCGTTTGAAGTCAGTACTGTCTCCAGAGACCGAAATGGACTCGGACTCGGAATTATCATTGTAACGTGTAAAATTGCGTGTGTATCCGAGGAAGTGATGTCCTCATCACTCCGTCCCTCGCTACAGAGTCCTCCAGCTCTGGGAAGAAGTACGGTACAAAGGCGTCCATCGACGAAATGCCGCCCACGCTGTTTCAAAGCTTGGCCTCCGCCTGCACCAGCTCAATGTCGATGCCAAACAGGAACAGCCCGACGATAACACCTTGGAACATCAACGCTAACATCTCCAGCATACGCACATGTATCATCGCGCCAACCTCGCTAACACCGAGCTAGGGATCCGTACCCGAATCGGTTTCCTTAGGGTCTACTCCCTCTGTCCCTTTAAACTTGACATTCTAGCTTCTGGTGAGAGTACCAAGACAATGTAAAAATAACCTGTACTGCCCCTATACTTCTATCATTACTACACCTTCATGTCTGCTGGTTTGGGGTGAGAGAGCAGTGAGTGGTGTGGCAGAACGTCAGACTAGCTGAGCTCTGGCAGAGTAGGTCTGAACTACGAAGACAGGCTCCCAGCGACACTCTTTGCGGGACATTGCTTCAGCGCTAAAACGACCTCCTTTTCGGGACGGAAGGAGTATTTATGAAATGGGTATTGCAGAAGGACCATAGTGTAAAAGATCCAGTAAAGTCGAGGAGGGGTCCGTAGGCAAGTTGGAGAGGAGGGTGACGTGTGGGATTCGGTGCAGAGCACTTGGCGCCGCCGCGCCGGCCGCGCCGAGAGAGGGCGCGCACGGCGCACACACGCGCGGACCCCGCCGCGCGCAGGTAGAGAGAGACGGCTTCTCCTTGGCCGGGCGCGGTGGCGCTGACGCCGGCGATGAATTGACCGCCGGTTCATGGGGGCTCATTGAACCGGGCCGGACCGGCCACTGCTTCTGCAGGAGATTTCCATCTCTTTTCTTTTCTTTTTCTCTCCTTTTTTTTATTTTCATCATAATTTTCTTCTCCGTATATGCGAGTGGAGTGGACGCCTGCAGGAGGAGGCAAACGAGGCGTCGTTTTCGGCTGATCTCACCAGCTTCGTTTTCCTCCTCTAATTTAATCCCTTTTCTCTTAAAAAAATCACTCTCTTCTTTTGTTCTTCTTCTCTCCCTCTCTCTAACATGGACTAGGTTTATTTGGTTAGGTAGATGGTGGTGGTACGAGGCTGCAGTAACAAAGATGGTTATGGCTGACACCAACTGGAACTTGTATTTTTAGGATTCCACCATATCTTTAATTAATCTTCTTCAGCTAACCAAATCAAATGTTGGCCGGACTGTTCGTGCGTGTGGCTGGCGTCGTCTTCTTCGTGCCGCTGCTGCTTTGTCCTTGGAGTCAAAACACAAAACATGCGTGCATGCAAGTACTACTACTAATTACATGAGCACTTCGGCTCTGATTAATTAAAGAATAGACGAGTAGTAAAAAAATGGTTGTTCTAGAGAGAGCCAGTAGAAGAAAATGGCGTGTGGCGACCATGCATGAATCATGATGGGGTTAATAGCCCATGTGCGCACGGAAAACCAACCCTTGCTTCTGGGGGCTCGATTAGTTTTGGGGATTATCCCTGTCTTTTTCAACGACACCTTCTTTTCAGTCGTCGGCATGGCTTGTGATTAATTGTGATTAAGTACAAAGCTCCTATACCTAACAATGACTGTACTTTTAAGTTCATTGCCTATTGAGCACGTACGTACCCAAGGCTGGACCAGATGCGTCAGCACTAAATCATTTTACTGTGTGATAGCTGCGTCAGCTCACAACACGCAAAGGGCAACCTGAATTCTTCTTCTTCTTCTTCTTCTTCAGGTTTCTTTTCTTCGATTTCTTTTCCTACATCAGTGTTAGGCATGTCATCAGTGACTAAATAAGCCATTTGCCCAGCTATAAACACTTGCAGATTCAAAGGTTGGTCTCTCAAAATGGAGAGATGACAAAGGTTGGTCCCTAACACAAAGATCGACGGACGTGCTTGTTGATGCTTCTTGCATTTTCAGATTGATCCGTGCTGTTCCCTGTCAGGAGCTTGTTAATTAATCTTCGCTCGTGCCCCTTTTCCTCAGATTATTCCTGCTCCAAGTTCCGAGAGGGAGAAAAGAACTGGATGGATATAAATCTCGATCGTCAGCTAGTCTGTAGACTGTAGCGTGGATTAGAACAATAGAGCTTGCAAGTGTGCTTCTGCCGGAAAATATTTTTAACCAGCCAATGTTTCAGGATAAAGTTGTGCTACATATGACTGTAGCTGCATGCTCTGGATTAAAGTAGTGCAGAGGGAACATTATGTCGTCATGTACCCATGTGAGGTTATAGTCAACAATAATAAATAACATAAGCGCTTAAACATACTCCCTCCGATTCATATCATATGTCGCTTAAACGTACTCACTCGTAAAAACATTGTGGTTACCGCAAGATATATTATGGTTTTAAAAACTAAAAAGATTACCGTACGTGATAACCGCGATAACCGTGCGGTTACTGCACGGTTTTGTAAACCTTCTTAGTTGTGGTTTTGTAAAACACACTATTGCATAAACGATTTTTCTAAATGAGAACCCTTTAGGTTCCAAGTGGACCATAACTGCTTGCACCTACCAAAAATCGTTTCCTGAGAAACAATTCATGGGCCGCATGTGAAAAAACATTATGATTGGCCGCTTGCAAAATTAGATTTATGTTTTCAAACGGACCTCTTAAGCGGTTGCATGCAAAAATACATTTTCCTCCTCACTTACCCATTAGCCTGTCCACCTCCTCTTTTTCCTTCCTTCTCAATAACTTTGTTTCCATTTCAATTTCCTTCTCCCCCTCCTCCACTTTCCCCTCTTCCTCTTTCCTCCACTTCCCGATTGGCACATGGGAGAGACGACAACCTCGGGGGCAGGTGGTGCCGGCACACGGAGACAGCCGCCGGCTCGGGGGCGCATGGATCCGGCGGCCTTGGGCGGATCCACAACCTTCGCTCTTGCGAGCGACAATGGCGGCCTTGGACTGGGTGGATCCGCAGCTAGCACCCATAGGAGTGGCAGATCTGCCCAGTCCGGGGATGCCGGAGCGGTTATGGCGGTGACGATGATAACGATGGCGGTGGCGGCTGCGATGACGATGACGGCTTCAGGAGCTAGGGTTTGGGGATGAACAGGGGAGCTGAGGTTTCAAATTTGTTTTTTAGAATTTTTATTATTTTCGCATGCAGTCGGCATAAGTGACCCATGCGAAAATCCAATTTTTCCATGCGGTTGCACTGCCCGCATGAAAAAAGCTGATTTTCGCTCACATCTGGGTGAATGCGGTTGTTCTGCTCGCATGGAAAAATCAGTTTTAGCCGTATGCAAAAATTCTTTTTGCACTAGTCAATTATTGGTCAATCGGTTAATCTTGTTTTGGTCAATTTTTTTGAAACAATTACTAAATTTTATAAAAAAAATATTAGCATCATCCATAACACCAAATTAGTTTTTATTAAATCTAACATTTAATATATTTTGATAATATATATTTTTCATCATAATTCAAAAGGACTTATGATGTAAAATGGAGGGAGTAGTGAATAGTAGTAGTATTGAACTGTTGTTGATTTATGGTTTCCTCCCTTGAAGTCCATGCTTTCGCAGTTGCACTAGCTACTGCTGCGCATGGCAAAAAAATATAGAGGAAATCCCCTATATAACTCTAAAATTTTACCCAATCATTTCCATGCCTTCGAGTTTTGCTCATTTCCTTATATCCCGAATTTCAGTTTGGATCCCTTCATACCATTTTCATTAATTGACCGTTAAATTCATATAAAAAAATCATTTTTGTCCTTGGGTATAAAGAAACATATATATTTATGGGGTATATTGTTGAAGGGTAAAAAGTTGTTGCATGAGATTTTTATATCTGTGAGTTTGTTATGTGAGATATTATTTATGGGATAAATTATTTGTAGATATAACATACAGAATTAATATTTATTTATTAGTTATTAAAAATTATTTATGTGGCATATAAATAGATTTGTCTTATACATATAAAATTATTATTTTTTGAACTTTGACCAAGCTTATAAAAATGAAACAATATTTATAACACAAAACAAACAAATTATCAAAATATATTCAATGTCCTATTTAATGAAGCAATGTCACATTTAGTGAAACTAATTTGATGTTTCTTTACTTGAAAAACTAATTTGATGTTGTGGATGTTGATAATTTTTTTTTCCTATAAACTTAATCAAACATAAAGGAATTTGATCAGAAAAAAAAATCAAAATGACTTATAATATGAAACAGAGGAAGTATAATAAGTCTAGAGGCCATTATAGCTTTTTGGGTTTATGATTTCCAACATCTGGAGCCAACTTGAAATGCGCATCTCAACTTGTTTCGTTCAAACATTCATTTGAAATTAACGTCATATTAATTTCCCTCGACTTGTCATCGAGTTACGAAATCGTCCTCCAACCACAAAACCGGATATATGACATCCCTCAACTTACAAAACCGTTCACTTTAGATCCTTCGCTGGTTTTAACCCCGGTTTCGTCCGACGTGGCGACTGAGTCAGCATATGACCAAACGTGGGCCCCACATGTCAGTAAGCCATGCGATCACCTCTCTCTTTCTCCCACCTTCTCTCCCTTCTTTCTCTTCTCTCCCTTACTCCTCTATCTCACTCTTCCGGTCTTCCCCGGGCAAGCTGGCCGGCAGGGCGGGGCGGGGCGAGGCGGGACGGGACGGGAGGAGGGCGGCAGCGGGCAGCGATGGCCGACGCGGCAGCGGCGGCGGCCGGCGACGGGCGGCACAGGAGAAGGAGAGCCAGCGGCTCAGTGGCGGACAACGACGGGTAGCGTGGAAGAATGAGAGGCAGCGGCTCTTCCTACCGCCTCAACGGCGCCATCCACTCCTCCCTCCTCCGCTGCATCCTCCCATTCTCCCTATCTGGCAGTTCGTCCCGACGGTGCGGGTGTCGTATCGGCAGATGCACTTGAACATATACTCCACGTGGATGCATATGCAGTGGAAGCCTCCGGAGTTTGCGCGCACGTCGGGGAGCACGACGAGCAATGTGGCCATCGCGCTCACCAGGCTCAGCGGCCGCACCGCGGTGCTCGGCAAGGTCGGTGACCTCTGGTACCGCCGCTTCCCCTTTTCCCGCGTCATGGCCGCTGCCGCCGCCGCCGCGTCGCCGGCCGCCGTCGCTCTCATCCTCTCCCGCTTCGCCCCGCCATTTCCTCCCCACCCGCCGCCCGGCCTCCCAGAGAATAGAGAAAGAGAGAGGATGGGAAAGAGAGAGGGTACGTGGCATCCTGGCATGTGGGCCCACGTGGGTCCCATGCTGACTCAGCCGCCACGTCGGATAAAACCGGGGCCAAAACCAATGAAGGACCTAAAGTGAACGGTTTTTGAAGGTTGAGGGATACCATATATCTGGTTTTGCAGTTTGGGATGATTTCGTAACTCGATGACAAGTTGAGGGACCTTCGATGTACTTTTTCCCAGCTCAAAATAGCGGTGGGAATCGGTTCGGCCCCGCCGCCATGATCTGCACCATCCCCAAGCCCAATAAATGGGCCCATGAAGCACTTGTCATCACCCACGGGGGAAAAAGTACACTGAAGGTCCCTCAACTTGTCATCGAGTTACAGAATCGTTCCCTAACCACAAAACCGATACAACACATACCTCATCTTACAAAACCAACAAAACCAGTGCAAAATAGGTCCCTCGGCGATTTTGACTCCGGTTTTGTCTACGTGGCAGCTGACTCAGCGTGGGACCTTACATAGGCCCCACACGTCAGGTGACCACGTCAGCATTATCTCTTTCCTCTCTTTTCTCCCTTCCTCCTCTCTCTCTCTCTTTCCCAGTTTTATCGACGTACGGGCCGGCGGCCGGTGAGGCGAGGTGGGAAAGGGCGGCCGGCAACGGGCGGTGCGGTGGCGCCGCGATACGGGAGAAGGGGCGACGCAGCGGCGGTCGAGATGTCAAGACCGTTCTCGGCGAGATGACGCGAGCGACGGGAGGGGCTCTTCGAGGTTCACCGGCGCTGGGGGATGACGACGGCTTGGGGACGTCGCAGCGCGGCGCCCGGTAGGAGGCCGCCTCGGCATGCGCGAGCAGGAGGAGCGCCGGCACAAGGCGGCGCGCGCGAGAGCGGTTGTGACGGCGACATCTCACCCGCCGCTGCTCGCCCGCCCCTCTGCTCCGCCCGCGTCCGGAGCCGCTGCTCGTCCGCCGTCGCAGCTTCGCGGCCGCGCTCGTCTGCCGACGCCGCCGCTCCACCTGCTCCGGCCGCACCCCGCCGCCCGCTGCAGCTCCCCCTCTACGGCAAAATAAAAACGAAAGAGAAGAGAAATGCGACCGGGGGTGGGAGCGCGACGGCGGCGCGGCGGAGCGGGCATGAGGCGTGCGCGGGGAGCCAGATGTCAGCGTGGAACGCATGCGCGCGGAGCTCGTCGCCGTCGGCGAACTCAAGCAGGCACACGACGCGGTGGCGTGCGGCGGTGTCGGCTCCTCCGCCTCCCACGCCGCCGCAGCCGCATGCCGCCAACGATTCGAGATACTGCGCCGACGGTAGCGACTTGATGGCACGCCGTTACTGCTGCACTACTGATAATGGTAGCTCCTAGTCATTGAATTGTTTTCCAGGTTTCAAAATGACTTGATTGGCCAAGTATTTCTGACTGAACCGGCAATTTCTTTCCTGAAAGTTTTTGTTGTTAACATAGATACTAGTATCTGAAGAGATTTTTGTGAGCATATAATGCCATTTTTGTTTGGCTGCAGAAATCTCTACCCAACAACCAGCATCAGTCGCTACCGATTTTTGTCAGGACTGAAGCTAGCATTCAAACGGCACAACATGAAGCAGCGAACCAAGTCACTAACTGATGCAACCGCAATTCAACGGCGGCAAGCTGAGCCGCGCTGCACCAGACACCGTTGCTGCTGTTGCTGCCACCGCCGCCAGCGGAGGGCGACGCGAAGGGGGACTCCTCCTCCGCCACGGTCACGGTCACGGTCATCGTCACCGCCGCTGCCGCCGCCCCCGCCCCCAGCGGTGGCGGGGGACGGGTACAGCTGGAGGAAGTACCGGGAGCTTCTTCTCCTTCGTCGTTCCACCCGTCGCTCCGCCTCGTCCTCCCGTGCTCACCCTCCCACGCCACCGGCCTCCGTCGCCTCTCCACCTGCTGCCATGGATGACGACGGCGGCGTCCTCGCTCTACCCGTCGGCGCCATACGCCTCCGACTCTCTCCTCCACAATCCCCCGCCGCTGCCATGAAGCCCCCGCCACAACCGCCGCCTCCCTTCTCCAGCGTAGCCGCCGTCACCGCCGCCGCGTCACCCGTCGCCGGTCATCGACGCCCTCCTCCTCTCGCGCCCCGCCCCGCCGGCCCTCTCCCCGCCCTCCTCATCGTCGTGCGTCGCCGCCGTCATGCGCAGAGGAGAGAGAGAGAGAGAGAGGAGGAAATGAGAGAAGAGGGGAAAGTGAGAAAGTGATGACGTGGACACCTGACAAATGGGGCTCACGTGGGACCCATGCTGACTCAGCCGCTACATCGGATAAAACTGGAGTTAAAACCACCGAAAGGGTTTTTTAAGTTGAGGGATATCATATATCTGGTTTTATGTTTGGAGGACGATTTTGTAGATGACAAGTTGAGGGACCTTCGGTGTACTTTTTCCCCCATGGGGCTTCCTGACACGGCCCATTTACAGGTCTCCAACCTCGTCGCCGCGGCAGCAACGGAGGGAAAAAAAAAAGACACGAGACGCCAACAGGAAAGCACTTCGCCTCGCCGCGCCGCGCCGCCCGTTGCCGCCGGCGATGAGCTCGCCCTCGCCGGAGCCACCCCCCAACCCTACACCTGTCCCTCCTCCTCCTCCGCCCGCTCCCTCAGGTCTCCCCTCCCTCTCTCTCTCTCTCTCTCTCTCCTCTCACCCCCTTCGCTCTCTACCAAACCCCAAGCTGCTCAGGTTTTTTTTTTTTTTTGGGCTTCAAAACCGCAAGCTGCTCGGGCGTTGGACCTGTCGATGGCTTCGGATTTTAGGTGGAAGGAGAGCACCGGTCCCTCGAATCGTAGCATTCGCTTTGTACGGCCCTAACGGTATCGTTTTTGGTTGCAGATGTCGTTGTTGATGTGCGCTTAGCTCAAACCCTAGCTGTACACTCAAAATTGGGTCTGAAATTCGATCTGTTTTTTTACTCAAAGTTGCAGGGAGAATAAAGAGTAAATGTTTTATTAGGGCTTCTTGAAGAATGTGCAACGCGATTGGGTGTTGCAGGGAGAATAGTGCACTAGTGCCGGTAAATTATTGCCTTTCATCAAATTGTGGCATTTGCGGTTGCAAATTGATAATAGTGCCCAAGTAAGACCGTGCCAACCGCAAGATATCCGTTATGTCTGCACATGACTTTCTAGTTGATCATATTCTTGATTTTCAATTGTCCTATGCAGATACGTTTGCATTTTGATCATGCTTTTAGATTTAAATTCCTTCTTAAAATAATTTAGGTAACACAGCTGTTGAGGACAGCGAAGCAGGTCCTTGCATTCCCAGAGTCCAAGCAGCGACTGGAGATTATACACCATGGTTAGGGCAAGAGTTTGCGTCTGAACATGAAGCATATGAATTCTATCGGTATTATGCATGGAAGTTGGGCTTCAGTGTCCGAAGAGAATATGCAAACAAAAGTAGGAAAACTGGTGAAATAACCTCAAGAAAGTTTGTTTGTTCAAGGGAAGGATTCAAAGCCCCAGATAAACGAACCAACCATACGAGGACTCCACAGCCTGATACAAGAACAGGATGCCACGCTAATTTAGTCATCAGGCGCAAAAATGATACTTCAAAGTATGAGGTATATGCTTTCGAGGCACAGCATAATCATCCCTTGTTCATTCCATCCTGTGCAAATCCACTGCAAAGAAAGTTAAGTGATGTTCAGTCTTCTGATGCTGATAACTCTGGTAGTGTGACACATACTAGCGAACCTGAAAGCAGAAATTCCATTCTTGCCAAGAACACTGTTAATTCCCCAGAAATCTCTCAGCGCTCTCTGCATACTAGGCGGCAGCGGGAAATTAAGTGTGGGGAAGCCAGTGCTCTGTTAAACTACCTCCAGGATCAATGTCGGGCAGATCCTTTATTTTATCATGCTGTACAGCTGGATGCTGAAGATAAAGTTACAAACATTTTCTGGGCTGATGCAAAGATGGTAATTGATTTTGGTCAATTTGGTGATGTTGTTTCCTTTGATATTGTCCCCAGAAACAACATGAATCTCCGACCTTTTGCTTCTTTTGTTGGATTTAACAATTATGGCGAGACTGTTTTGCTTGGAATGGCACTTATGTACGATGATAGCCTTGAATCATTCCAGTGGTTGTTTGAGACCTTCTTGCATGCAATGTCTGGACAAGCACCGCAGACTGTCTTTTCACGCCAAGACGCAATTGTAGCAAAGGCCATCTCACTGGTGATGCCTGACACATGCCATGCCATATGTACATGGAACCTGAAGCAGACTGCAAAAAGTAACCTCAATCACCTTATTAGAGGGGATTGTGGTTTCATAAAGGAATTCAAGGCATGCATCAATGATTATGAGGAGGAGGTGGAGCTTTTTACTGCTTGGGAAGCTATGATCAGTAAATATAACCTTCACAGTAATGTGTGGTTGCAGAAGGTATTTGAAGAAAAAGAGAAGTGGGCTAGGCCATACACAAAGTGGATATTTTCAGCTGGGATGAAGAACACACAATTAAATGAACGTCTACATTCTGACTTTCGGGATTATTTGAAATCTGATGTAGATATTATTTCATTCTTGAAGCATCTTAAGAAATTGGTCAATGATAGACGGTACATAGAATTGGAGGTTGAATTTAGTTCGAGGCTCAAGTTGCCAGACTTCAAGATTAGAGCTCCTATTCTGAGACAAGCTTCTGAGGCCTATACTGGTATGATATTTCAGCTTTTCCAAGAAGAATACGAAGAGTTTCAGTCAGCTTACATTGTGACTCGTGATGAAAGTGGTCCCAGCCGTGAATATATTGTTGCAATTCTTGAGAAAGAAAGACGGTATAAAGTTCATGGAAACCCTTCTGAGCAGACAGTTACATGCTCATGTAGGAAGTTTGAGACACTTGGTTTCCTGTGTAGCCATGCTTTGAAAGTTTTAGATACAATGGACATAAAGTATATGCCTGATAGGTACATCCTGAAGCGATGGGCCAAATATGGAAGGTGTTTGACTGCACCGCAGGTTGAAGGTCGAAAGGTTCAGGCAGATACCACATTAGAATTTTCTAGCCGCTATGAATATTTGTGCCCGGTATATGTTAGGCTTGTTGCTCGAGCATCAGAATGCGAGGAGTCATACAGAGTATTAGATCAATGTTCAGTAGAACTGGGTAAGAAAATTGAAGAAATCCTGCAGAAACAAACAAGCATTGATGCGTCAGCTCCTCAGTCTGATATTGAGGATGTAACAATATCCTTGTCTGCGAATGGTACTGACAATGAATCAGAAAGAGCACTGGATTATTCAAGCAGCACAAGACCGAAGCGACGAAAAAAGAAAGGTCGTAATGCTAAAAGCCAACGAAAAAGTTGTATTGAGAAAGGTTTACAAAAGACCAAGAAAGTGCAACCAGAACAATCCCCAATACAATATACCATGTTGGATGCTACTCAACCTGGAAATGTTCTATTTCAGGTAATTTCAGCATTGTTGTTCATTATATGGTGATGGCATAATGTGATAGTAATCACAAACTGATTTTATTCTAAACGGTAGCCAGTTGGCTGTGATACCAAGAACCTTTGCTTTATGTAAACTCGCATCAATCCTATCTACAGTCATTTCAATTGAGAATTCCTGTCAGATTATTCTTTTTAATGTCATATGAACTCCATGGAAAATTGGAATCAGTCACAAAAACCTGTAACATCAGGTTGTTTCTTTTTCTATTAAAATTTTATATTGAACAAGTTATTTTTCATCTCAATTTTGTAGTTCCTAAGGCCTTCTACAGCTTTTAAGTTCTGCAGTGCAGAGGTTTTCTATTTAAAATCTTATTCTATACCACCATGTACTGTGGTCATAACTTATAGTAGCTCAAAGGACTATGATTATGGGTAATTTGGGCTGGAGAATCTTGAATTCACAATAGTTCATGCCTCAGCAACGCTTTAGTCCAACATTCCAATGCCGGGCCAATTCATCACGCCATCTGCATTCTTTTCAATATATATGCTGGGCATGGATGTTAGATGTACCTGAAGTTGTGTAGCCTGTTCTAACCCTGAGGTTAGTTATTGTATGCAACATGGTTAATTTTTAGTTCCTTTTTTTCATTTTCAGGGTCTTGACATTTCTAATCCATTTCCAATGGGGCAACTGAATTATGGAGGAGTGCAGCCACAACCAGGCCTATGCCCAAGCTTACCTACTGTATCAAGAGTATTGTCAATTGCCTGTTACACTCTTTTTGATAAGAAATGGCGCCCCTTGCACCGTATCTGAATATTGAAAAAAATTACTTACACGGTCATTGCTTTCAGGAACTTGGTTTTGCTGCATACCTTTCTCAGCCATCAAGTAACAGTCAACATAATCAGCAGGTATAAATTGGTAAAGTTTCACAGTTGTCTCTTTCCTCACTTTCATGTTGATGAAGCTTTGAAGTTGCCACCTCCTTTCTTTCTAATTTAATAAAGTGTTTAGATTTTTAACTCTCGTGTAGCTCCATGCACTTTGGATTTTGCACTTGGCAATTTAGATTCTGAAAAAACTATACAAGTAGAGCATTTTAAGGTACGTTTACATGCAGATATGATCAATTTGTGCTATACGAGAAAGAAAACTAAATCGTCTTACCTTTCATCAAAGAAAGAAAGCTGATCTATCAGAAAACTAAATCGTCTTATCTTTCATCAAAGAAAGAAAGCTGATCTATCTTTACATAATTTTTGTAGCACACGTATACATGATTATATCTTTACATAATTTTGTGTGTGAATATAGGTCAACATGCTATAAATGTTTTTATTTTCAGAATTTCCTAAAGTCACAATGTGCAAGAATTGAAAAATGGCTGTAGCTACACATCAACACATGGGTGTAGCAGGATCTTTATCTTTAATTAAACTCAGCTTTTTGTTAATCATGGCCCACGTCACTGCTCTGTTGGCCATTAAGCTGTTAATGGATGAAGTTGCTAGTTTATTTCTGCTGTTTATTGTCCATCTTTTCAGGGCTTGTAGAAATCAACAGCTCTGTTGAAAGTCATAGTGCACATTTGTTTCAATCTTCAATATAACTCTTGGGACAGAACTGGCCCTGTTGAAGATCAAATCAACTTCTCAAATTCATATCAGTCAGTAATTGAGGCTACCAAGAACAGCCATTTACCTGGGTACATCCATCAGCAGCATGTTCTAACGATTAGCAGTGATAGCGGTCACCAAGTTCCAGAGTGACAGCCACTTGGTGTTGTGTTGATTAGCAATTTGAAGGTTAAATTCTCCCGCATATCGCTCATCAATTGTGACATACCAAGGACATTGAGAGCACATCCATGATCCATTGTCAGTATAATGCCAACGAAGTGTTAGCTCTCTTGCAATCGTCAGATGGTGGATGGTGCAGAACTGTAGACTATTTTGTAGCCTGTATGTGAACATGATTACATGAACCATGTAGGACTAGTCTGTAGAACAGGGTAGAGAATTAGAGATGATATCTTTGGATCAGTCTTATGGATTTGGAAGGATTAGATTCATGCCACTCTTATAGTTGCAGGTTTAGAAATATGCCATTATGATGGGGATATGTCAATAGCATAAGCCCATTTGTACAAGCTTGTCACACTTGTGCTTTGATTGTATAAATGCTAGGAGATGTGTCTATTTTGTCAAATTAGTTTCTCCTGCTGACTTGCCTAAATGTTAGCAATTTGATGAAATGCAAGTAAAACGAATTCATGAAACAAGTTTCTGCATAGATACGGTCCAACATATTAGCACAAAACAGAATGACATTCCACTTTGAAGCATTCATTCAGTTCAGAAATACCAAACGGCATAGCATTTCCATTAAGATTAGCAAACCACAACGATTACAGCATCACAAGATAACAACATAATTAAAGGCCAGGTTACCCATCTAACCCGACGAACACATCTCCTAACCTACCGACTGAAATCTGAAAAAAAGGTGCCACTTTGCCAAGAAAACAGAAGAAGCCTCCAGGCCAGGCAAGGCAAGGCAAAGGGCTAGGCCCCTCTGACCTCTGATGCGGCGCGCGAGCTGGATGTCCTTGGGGGCATTGATGGTGACGACGCTTGGCGTGGAGCCGTGGATGACGCAGAGGTTGGTTGGTGTCTCCCGCACCAGCTTGCTTCCTCGGCGCCTTGCCGCCGGTGGAGACTTGCGCGCCGTCTGCTTCGTTCGGCGCCATCTCTCGCCTGACTTGAATTATGTTTGTGTTTACTTCCCTTCGAATCTATCACATCAAATATTTGCACGTATGTATAAAGCATTAAATATCAACGGAAAAAACTCAATTGCACAGTTTGTATGTAAATTGCGAGACGAATCTTTTGAACCTAATTACGCCATGATTTGATAACGTGGTGCTACAGTAAATATTTACCAATGATGGTTTAATTAGACTTAATAGATTCGTCTCGCAGTTTACATGCAGAATATATAATTTTTTTGTTATTAGGCTATATTTAATACTTTAAATGTGTATCCGTATACGTTAATTTTCTTTTTACAAAACAACTAAACACGGCCTTAATTAGCACTCATCAGTTTGAGCTTTCTTGAAGTTTCAATACGTGCAGTGCAGTGCAGGCTTGAGAGAGTCAACCTGAGCTTCTCTTTCTTAGTGCAAGCTACTTCGCTCTCTACCATTGCCAACGGATTTAAGTTGTCTGTAGTGTCTGACACATGATAGTAGGGGTGTGTTTGGCATCCTTTTTCAGACCCCTCCTTGTTTTTCACGTGCACGTTTCTAATACTGTTAAACGGTGTGTTTTTTAAAATTTTTTTACGAAAGTTGCTTATAAAAATAAAATTAATCCATTTTTGAAAATAAATTAGCTAATACTTAATTAATCACATGCTATTGGATCGCTATGTTTTCCATGATTACTGTTCTTTGTTCTTTATGGAAACAAGGATGCCCGAACAGTCTCTTCGATTCACTCCAAAAAAAAGGCCAAAGATGCCAAAAGTTACGTCAAAATTTTTGTTTATCCGCTCCAAAACATTATTAGCATGCTATTTTTTTTACAAGCCAAATCAATCTATAACTATAAATACTTTGTTATTACTATTTCTTTTGGTATAGTAAAGTACACAATTCAAGAGCCCATACGTTACAATAGAAAACAAATTGTGTTTCTAGCTTATTAAATCAATTAAGCATATATTTAGTCTAAGTAGTACTTTTATGATTTTCCTTATTAAACAAGTAGTTGATTTCAAAATTTGGGGAAAGCCAAGTGCGAAAAAAGAGATAAATCATTGAAGTATAGACTGTGGAACCCAAATGATAATGGTAGGGGTGGTGTGACAAAACGAATAATACCACTATACCACTATAGTATAGACATAGCCTGGCATGCAAATACTCTGTAGAGGTATATCTAGCTGTGTTGGTGAACCCTTTAGATTTACGTCATGGTCAAAATTATGGCATATGGCAACATCTATCTGTATGTTTGTCTATCTATCATACATAACTAATATTAATTGATTGCTTTCATTGAGCTATTAATGTGTTCGTTCATCTTATGGCAATATACCGGTAGCCAATGTCATGGAGTTTCTGTACAGTACATCCACAGATGACCTGTGGATGATGCACCCTAGTAGGAGACGTCATGCGTAACTGTGACGAGCACGAGGGAAAGGTGCTCCTCATTCTACGTGATGGTTGCATCCTCCTCATTCTAAATGATGGTTGCATCATCATTCTACGAAGACAGTGGGGTAGGGGCACTGTGAATTTTTTTCTTTCGTGATGAACTGTCGGCATCAGTCCTCCATTTTTTTCTCAGTGGTCCACGCCGGCGCCTTTGACCTCAACCCGTCAGCTGACGAGGCAGGGTGTCAACGCCACATGAGGCAGAGAAGCGTGCATGAGCATATGAAAGCGGCGGCGGTGAGCGAGACTAAGGATGGGAAGGAGGAAAAAAGATAGGTTTTTGGTTGTTGTACAAATCTCAAAGCGATCAAATAGACCAGAATTTATAAAATTTAGTTTTTTTTCTAACAAAAGCCGCAATCCCTTATAATAATTAGATGTATTAGAATACATTGATATATTGGGTTTCTGGTTAAAATTTTGTGTTCAGCATAACCCACATCCTGGGAGAAAGTTATAATAAACCTTTTGTAGTGCAATGCATTTTGAAGTAATAAAAGCAAGTTTAATTATACACAGTTCTTAATTACATTGCAAGGCAGAGAAAGGGTCATTTGTTGTTAGGTAGAGTACAAATCAGGCCAAAAGCTAGCAACAACAGAGTGATATGGACCGAGCTCAGCACTTCATCCCATAGGGTCCCTCGACACATTTCTTGAAGATGGTTCCGGGCGGCAGGCGGCCGTAGGTGTGGATGAAGTAGAACATATCGTCCCCACACCCATTGTCGAGATCGTTGAGCAGCGTGTTGTGTGGGCACGCGACCTCCTTGAATGCGTCGCAACACTCTGTCACCGATGCCGCCTTGCACTTCTTTCCTAGCTCGGTGAATGGCCCCTTCATCTCGTCGAAAACCGCACTGGGCACATCCCTGTGTGGTGTGCCACACGACACACCATGCATGCACGCGTTAGATCACCATATATATCGCCAAGCTATTAACCACACGTACATGGACGCTGTAGTATGGTTCAGGGTTTTCAATTTTGATTTCACCGGAAATTTCGGTCATTTTGGTACAACCGAAATTCTTGAAATTTCGGGATTTTTGACACCTTTTGGATTGATTTTTTTTTGAAAATTTAACATAATTTAACTAAATTTTAATCAAATTTGTAGAAAATTGAGAAAAACTGAAAATTTCAGTCGAGATAATCACTTGTACGGGGGGGTCCGAAATTTTGAACCAAAATTGCAACTACTAGTATGGTCGATTACCTAGCGGCGCCGGCGCGTTAGCGGCGCCCATCAACTTGCGCGAGGTCAACTTGACCGCCTTCAGGTCGGAGGACGCGAACTCTGCCGCTGGAATGCATGTCCACAAGAGTGTGCGTGATCAATATGTGCACCAAAAGGAAAGGCGATATGTGCGGAGTTAGTTAGTTTAGCTGATCAGTATTTTTTTTTTTTTGCAGGAGTCATGCATGTGCTACTACTTGCTACGGAGTCTGCTTCGGTGGGGGGCAATTGGGTCATCACGATGACCATGGACAAGGCGACACAGTAGAAAATAGTGGCACCGATGGAAGAACCCATGCCTGTCAAATTTAATTACGAGAGCAAATTTAATGGGAGGAAGAAGGGAACGCTTTTTATTGATTGGTTAGTGAAAACTGACCAACCATGGAGTGTTTTTATAGGCTGTGAATACATGGTGATAAGATGTGGTTAATCCTGGTTTAGTGTCTATCGTGGACCTCATTGTTTTGAGGGCAAGGAGAAGTAGTATTTTTTTTGGCAAATTCAGAAACAACGGCACCTATAATTAGTTTGTGGTTCTCGATGGTTTCTAAGTATACAATGAAGGAGATTTTACCATCTTTGAGAAGTACCAAGCACCACATGTTATTACTAGCAAATCTTGCTTGCTTTAGATGGTGAAATGAAAACTATGAAGTTACTTCAAATGAAGTAATTGCTAACGGAGTCTATTATTAAGTTTTCAAATTGAATCATTGCTATAGAAAACCCTTTCGGTGTCGGTTGTCAACCCCACATGGGTGCAGGATTTGGCAATTTGCACCCGTCAGGCTGCACCGTTGACTAGAGTCTCGGCTCGATTTGTAAAAAAAAAAAGTGGCTCAACACGATTCGAGCCAATGATCCAAATCCACTAAAAATAAATCGAAAAGCAAGTCACAAGTTCATCATAGAAATTAAGCCATGATTGGAATTCCTCAAAAAATAAATGAAATAGATACGCAACAAAAAAAATCACAAAATAAAACATCACAGAACCAATACTGAATTCATCACATGGATTTGGAAATTCAAGACCACTCGCTATCGCTGGTCACCGTGAAGAAGTACAATCACCCACTGCCCCGCAAGACAACTGCTGGCGACAAGATGAGAGGGATAGAGGATGGGAGGAGGGAGAAGACAAAATAGGGAGGGTGCACTGACCTTTAGCGTCGAGGACGATGCCTGCCATGGAGCCATCGCCAATATGTTGGACATTAAGATATAAAAAGTAACCTGGACAAGGTCAAGGTAATGGCTATTGAATGCCATTCACCCTCAGCTTCGCACTCTTCCCATTGCCATGGACTTCACCTCTGTAGCATGAGCATGTCCAATGAACCTGACACAAGAAACTGGCTCCGTCGCAATCACAGGCATCACTTCCTATCTAAGTACACGACCTCAGGGCCCTTCCTAACCAGCTTCAGTGAATTCTGCGCCACTGGCTCCTGCTTTTCCTCATCTCATTTCCTCTTACCATCCTGTTGCCGACCGGCACTCTCCTTGGGCTCCTCTCGCTCCCCATAAATGGATGGCTCATCATGTTCAAGCACCGAGCGCTACGGCTTTGGCACCGGCAAAACCTCTATCACGGCCACCAAATCCATCATTTCCATTCATAGGAGCTATGTAAAACCTACCCAAGCTGCATCAGCCACTCTGCTCTCACCTCGCTTGTTCGGATTCCACACCATCGCTAACAAATTGTACTATACCCAAAACCCCACAAAAAAACCTCCTAAAAGATCGCACACCAAATGAATAAATGCCCATTCTATCACCAACTCCACCAAATCAACCCAACAAAAGTAAGAAATAAACCAAGGAGATGAAAGGCACAAGAGCCAAAACCTCACCGTTGGCAACGATGTGGAAGGTGACAGCGACAGGGGGAGAGGTGGACCACACTATGGGCTCGCCGGCGCTGGTTCACGAGACGGGTCAAGTAGACGTCGCTGCATTGGAGAATACGCAAGCAGCCAAGCAGAGGAAACAAAGAGGAGAAGCCCTTATCTGTGCTAGCGAGGTGACAGGATGGAAAGAACGAAGACCGAGGATACTGATCATTGATGCTGGGGATGGAAAGGCAACTTATGCGGTGAGACGGTGATGCATCGTGCGTAGGGTGACAATAATGTGGGAGCCGCGCGATGAGGGGAGGAGATTGTAGGACTTCTTTTCCGAAGGACATGACATTTTGGGAAAGGTAGGAGGAGAAGGGAGCAGATCTGAGATGTTGGATGATTTTGGGACGTTGGATTTGATAAATGAAGTATGAAGTATGTAGGACCGTGTTGGTGAACTATATGGTAGAATAAGCTATACCAATGTAAGATGAGTGCAATTAAGTCACTTATTTTTCAAATTGCTCAAACGAGTCACCCATTTTGTTTCTGAGATGCAAATAACATAAAACATATGTTGTGTGGGACGTTAATCTTCTAAATTAGATGTCATATTAATTTCTTTCATAAAGATGACTACAAATAAGCCAATGGTGTAATAGTATTGATAGTAAAATCTAGTTTAAGATGAATTCAGTTTTTTATTGCTAAGCACTATGCGATTTTGTTGACCTGAAATCATATGCATATAGGAGCTCATGTAAGAATATGGAATTTAATTTGCATTTTCTAAACTTGAAACTTGCAACCTTGCTCTACCCATACGGTTCACAAGTGCATCATCTTATACCAATAGGGTTTTTAATTTAGCAACAAATATTCCATGTGACATGTATTCTATAATATTTGCACCCTCAGCACACAAGTTGAGCGATTTACTTGAGCAATTTACAAGATTAACGACTAATGTGCACTCACCTTACAAGTTAAAGTCATAGTACCCATGGTACATGCATTTTACTGCATTTGGTATGCTAGGTTTAGACATTCTCTTCTTTTCATGATGGTTGCCCATACATGGGCCAACAACCGGTCAACCATAGCCGAAATATCTTGGTACTAGTTGATACTTCGCTTTGTTGCGGAATATGTGGATGAATGCATGTTATACATTATAGAAATGGTAGATGTATATATCTAAATAATGTAAAAATGATGTGAAGATAATAATTTGATATTGCTTTTATATTGAGTTCTAAATTTTTTTAAAAAAATGTAAATGATATGTCATATTTGTATGATATTTAAAATACTCTAGATAATAATTGCGAGTGGGTGATGATGCGGCATACTTGCATTTGATTTAATGTACTCTAGATAATAACTGTTAGTGGATGATAATACGACACAGTTGCATGTTAAATTTTAGGAGTTAGTGAACATCATCAAATTCATAATAAGATAGATTTCGGTTTAGGGACCGTTTTGGAACTCGACGAAGAATGAGGGATCTCTTGCGAACGTTTCCTACCTTTCTGGCTCTCCCACGGGCCTACTAATCGGCCCATCTCAGCAGCATCCTTCCCATGCCTGCCCACAGGGCCCGGCCCGGCCCACCCAAGGGTCCGGAATCTTCTTCTCCTCCACCTCCTCACCCCTCACCTCATCCCTCCCTTCGCCTCCCCCCATCCTCCTCCGCCGCCGCCGCCGCTCTCCTCCGCGCTCGCCGCCGCTCCGGTAATCCTTCCTGTCTACTAGATCCGACCGATCCCCCTCCCCCGCCGCCGTCGTATTCTGCTGATCAGCGCGCTGTTTATTTTTCTCTCTCTCTCTTTCCTTCTCTGATCGCCGCTGTTTTCTGCAGTTGGAATCCGGATCTTCCTTCGTCGAGGTGGTCGCGTCGCCTCGCCGGGCGGCCGTCGCGAGCATGTGAGTCTCTCACCTGATCCCCGTCCCCTTCAATTTTTCTGTCTTGCTTGGTAGTCGATCGATCGGTCGGTCGGTCTCCTGTTTGGTTGGAACGGATCGGGCGTGCTGCATTGGCCATGCGTTTGGGGGATTGATTGGTTTTGGTTTGGAACGATTCGGGCGCCATGATCCGGAGGAGGATTCAGTGAACTTTTCGTCGCGGTTGCTCCGACCGAATTTTCACGGCCGTATTTTTCTGTCGGTGGATGGTTTTCGTGTCGTGGGGAGTTGCAGCGAATGGATGCGATGTAGCCACGCGTGATTCTTGCGAGGTCGCAGGGCAGAGTGATGGATCTAGTAAAAGAAGTGAGAGTTTTCCTATCTGATTATCTCGTCCTCCATATGTTTTTGTTTATGCTGTGCTAATTCTGGTTGCCCAGCACCCATATCCAATTCCCATGTCATTCATGAAGCCTAGCATTGGCTATAATTGATTAGGTTCCTTCTACATCTGCATTATGATGCTGACGCTTGAAGTTCTTTTGATTCATACTTTAGCAAAGCACACCTGCAATGCAAACACTCTTATAGTCTTATGTGATGATACCTTCAGTGCAAAACTTATTCTGAACACCGAAAGCATCAAACTATGGTGCTTACCATTTCATAGTTTAGCAAAGCACATTAGCAAACTCTCCTGTGTGCTGTTAACTTAAGTAGGAACTGATTCTGAAGATTGAAAACGTCAAATATTTATACTAGTGCCCATGCAGAAGTCAGTTTTGATTGTTCAGTTCTATTGTTTTCTAACAGCTGGAGATGAAAGCTACTCCTTTCATATCGATGTAATTAAGAGAGAGTTTAACACACACGCTGACTGCCGATGGGGATCAAATGGGTGTGGGCACACACTCCAGTGCCTTGCCATCTGCACTACACCTATACAGCTTCTTTTTATTGTTGCGGTTTTATCGTTTTCTCATCTTTGTGCACCATGCGTGGACACATCAAGTAACTCTAGATTGACCAAAATGCAACTTGCTTGTTTCTGAAAAAAGGTTGACTTGCTTTAAACTATAGCTTTACTGTGTACAATCTCATTAGATTAAACCGGTGTATCATATTTTGCGTTTGCATCCATGTTTTATCCACTGGTGGTTAAAAGGCACTATTGGGAAAAAGAGAGTACTGCAGAATATTGTGATTACTGTTTCCAAATTTAGATCTTATTGTTTGATTTATTGAAATGCATGGCAAGTACCCGGTATTGCATTTGGAAACTTGTCCTGCATTTTATGGTTTTCCATCAAAGATATTTGTGGTAGTTATAGAACAAATAGTGCGACTTTTTGTTATTATATTCCTGAGCTTGTAGCCTTGCACTCTAATTCAGGTCGGATGAGGAGGTATCTGACCCGAAGGCACTCCTAGAGGATCGATCGAAGGCTAAGTGTGTGTATCAGTGGTATGAATATCAGGTATATGCTTTTTTTTTTCTGTTGGTGAACTCTCATTTTGTTTTTATGGTCTATGTGCCCAGCTATCTCAACTAGATAGCAGTATTAATTTGCCATTAATATCCAACCAATACATTTGGCGTTTTGTGCTTAGTTTTCAACTTCACAATATTAATGTATCAGTACTGTTATCTTAATGTAGTCAATCCGAGCATTATTTGGAGAAGCTCCATGCTATCTAAATTGCTGTACATTATTGCTTTCTGAATACCTATTCTTCTGCACCTTTGGTTCTGCTGGGCCTGGATCTTATCTTATGCTACTCTATGTTGTGCACACAGAAATGTGTCAAGAGAATTGAAGATGATGAGACTGGTCAGAAGCACTGTACTGGTCAATACTTCGATTATTGGAAATGTGTCGACAAAAATGTGAGTGCTTGTTGCCTATATATACAGTTATTTATATTTGAGTGAATTGTTGATCCAAAGAAACCACTTGTCTCTATTTTCTATTTTAACCTTCTGAAAATCCCAGCCAACTAAGTGAACAGGTATGGGTACTTAGTACTCACATCAAAGAGATGTACTAGCCATGAAATGTCAATATCTACTTCAATCTTGACTGGCACCTTAATAAGATCCACCAAAATTGGCGACCTAGATATTCTGTTTTTCTTCTGATTCCTTGTGGATAATGGTAAAAACTATCTTGCTCATGTTGGTTATGTTTTACCATGCAGGTTGCCGAGAAGCTTTTTGATAGCTTAAAATGACAAGGAAAATGTTCTCTCTTGCTACCGTTTACGCAACAGTGAGAATAATCATATTGTTTCTGCGCCCTGTAGACATGTCAGGTGCTTAATATCTGTAAGAAAAAAAGTTTTGCCTGTCGGATAATACGACAGTTTTTCAACCACCACTTTACTTTTATTTCTGCCAGAGGCATTGAACTCTCTACATCTGGGTTCGTACTGCGTTATTGGCTCATGCTTTTTCCCTTTCGGTTCATAATTGATATATCCCCAGATTGTGAATGAGCACGGAATGCTGTCATTTGCCTTTTCCATATTGCTTGTCTTGTTTTTTGCACGTATGCCAGTGTCTGGATTTGTGTACCGGGTTAAAAAAACCACGAGCTGGCAATAACGATTTCTTATCTTTGGTGTCTACATAATCCGAGTAGAATGCTCCAAGATGTTGTGATTTTGTGGAGTATATTTCGAACTGTTGTGCCATGATGTGTACTCTATGTGGGACTATGAATCCATTTTGCACTTCCATTATTCACTGTTGGGGTTCAAATTCTCGCAAGATACTGATTGGGTTCAAGTTCTCGGATGACGAGGCCCATCTGGTATGTCATAGAGGAGGCTGGTTGAACTGCTTGCAGCTTGTGCAAATGGCGACGCAGCGACAGCTCATTTGCTGACAAAAGAGACCACTTCGATCCGATTTTCTTCAGCAGATGTGCAACGTTAAACCAGTTTGTCCCAGGTGAATTCTCCATCTGGATGCTGGATGCGTCGCACACATATTGTTTCTGACCTTTGCCTTCAGTTTCAGTGGTGTAACGTTGTGGATCATATGGTAAGTGGCCGGTGTGCCCTGCACACACGTTACAAAAAGAGAGATTCTGATTCTCTGCCTCTCTGGTACTCGTCCAACTCGTGCGATGATGCACGCTAACATCTTTCGTGTACGACAGTACGAACGAAAATGCAAGGACATGGACGGTGCCGAAGCTCCTTTTGGCAGTGCGATAAGGTGTGGCACCTTTTAGGTGTTTGGGTGCTTGGTTTACTGTTTTTCATTTTTGATCTAATTTGCATTGTATTACTGTGTGTCCAAAGAGTGAAAATGTTGCGAGGGACACGATGGTAGGATAACATACATACATTCGTGAAACAAAATTTTGAGCACAAATAAGGGCTCAAATGTTGTATTGATCATCATTGTTGTTTTGTTTCACAAATGTTAGACAATATACGTTATCCAACCATAGTGTTCTTCACCTTAGTGGAGTCGTGCAACCACTACTAGTATACATCAATGCTGATTGCTCGGCTAATTGCATCCCATAACTGTGAAAGTCAGAAAGGAATTGAAGAAGAACAAGATCCGTGGGAAAATCAAAGACGGCTTATGTGCTATCCTCCAAAGTGAGATTTCCTACACCATTATTTGGTAGTTTTGCCACTGTACCGGAATGTCCCTTTCATCTGAAAAGGCAGGCAGGTGCCATGAGCAATTGAAGACTATCACCATAACACAGGCCATTTTCCCTTGGTCAGTAGCTTGATTGGTTAACTGGGCCGAGCTCTTTTTGTTAAAGTTTTTAACTCAACCTTTTTCTTTTTCAGGTGCATGTTTTCAAACTATTAAACAGTAGGTTTTTTTAAAAAAAAATTCTATATAAAAATTGCTTTAAAAAACCATATTAATTATTTTTTAAAAATATCTAATACTTAATTAATCATATATTAATGAGTCACTCCATTCTACATGCGCGAGGGATGAGTTCCCACCAACAAGCAACAAAATTAGCCTAAGCCAGTGGTGATCCTCTCAGTTCTGTATTCACCTCGCTATTGTATACTACTCCCTCTATCTCATAATATAATAGATTTTGACATTTTGCTTGCACCGTTTGACCACTCATCTTATTCAAAAAATTTGTACAAATATAAAAAATGAAAAGTTGTGCTTAAAGTACTTTAGATAATAAAGTAAGTAAAAAATTAATAATTTTAATTTTTTTTTGAATAAGATGAATGGTAAAATGTCAAAAATCATTTATATTAGGGGGTGAAGGGAGTAGCTTTTATGATGGCACCCCCGGACATTGCTATTGGCTAACGCAACTTTTAAGCATGCACACACTGCACCTGCTCTCAGAAGTAACCATTCTATTCATCCAATACCGGAGATTATGATTTGTTTCAAGGAATCTCATGTTTTGTGGTAAAATGTTTCAATAAACCTCATATTTTATTTTTTTTATTGATATGATTATTTTGACATAGATTCACATCAGTTGACTCAAAGTAGACATCCCCTGTCTACTCATCTTTTTTTTTTCTCAATTTTGCACTACACAAAAAATTGTCATAATCCTAACCTGATAATGATAGGATAATCGGTTAAATATGTACGTAAACAATCAAACCACGATGTGATAATGATCAATGCTTGTTGAAAAGTATATACGTGGATATGCACTTAAAAAAATGTCATTCAACTTTTTTCATTAATTATAGAAAAAATTATTAGTTAAATAGAACAATATAAACTTCGTATCCAGGATTTTATGAAATATTTTGCCCCAAAATGTGGGGTTCCATGAAACAAATTATAAAACCTAAGGATTTGTGTCATGGACACCCCAAAATTTGGGGTTGGGGTTTTGTGAAACTCCCTCTTGAAGAAACGTTGGAAAAATGTAGGAATAACCATTTGAATGAAGCACAAGGAAAAAAAATGCAGGATCAGAAAATAGAGATAGACACAAAAGATATTTTTGTTCCTAAGAAATTAGACTTCATGTTAAAATTCCTCTAAAATCCCTTTTTTTTAGCCAATCCAAAGGAATTTCATAAAATTTTTTGTAGCTATTTCTTTTATCCAAATGACCACATATGCGTAGGATTAAAAATCTCCAAAATTCAAGAATCCTTTGTTCCAAAGGAATCTTTATTCCTTATTTTTTACCCATCACCATCCTCAAAAAACTTATGGCTCCTTTAAATTAAAGGAATTTTATAGGAATTCTAGAGGATTCAAATCCTAAGGAATTTTTTCCTAAGTAGGTTATTAGGAGCATAGGATTGCATATTGCCAAATTCATTTGGAGTGCATTCCTATACCCTTAAGTAAATAAGGTCAAACCCCATTTTATTTTTCCTTTAAGAAGTTCAATGCATCTTCTATCTTTATCTCTCCTATCTCTCTCTAAAATCCTTCCATATTCATGTGTTATTTTCCTTTCAGCTCTCCAGACATATCATCTTTCAATTTTTTTTTGTGTTTTCAATTTCTACGGGATTCGTTTACATTGCATTCCAATCTTATGTTTTTTTCTATTATCGTATTTTTTTTTAAAAAAATCAACCTTCCAAAAAGTAGCCCTTAACTTGAAGAACATCAGTATATTTTTAATGAAAAGTATATTAGATACGTAAGAAAATATGGTAGATTTTTCTTAAATAGTACTTGTAGAACATTATAATATATCATTAGAAATATCAAATAGTTTACAATAGATAGTAGTGTTCAAAGTTTTTCCGGTAAGGTATGGGATATACCATAGGTTCTGGAACTGATGAATGGTCACAAATTAGTCAAAATTTGGGAAAGAGTTGCGGCTAAGAGCAGGTACAATAGCAGATGCTATAAGCCAACTATAAATACATATCAGGAAGATAAAAGAAAAGAGTGAAGAGTAGTGGGCTACATATTTATAACTAGATGCAGCACGAACTCTAAGACACAATGTTTGTATGACAGATGAGACCATGTATTAATAGTGTAGTATATATTCATAGGTAACTATTATATAAATTGGCTATTACGTTGACTATAGGTGATTTGGAGCTAACAATAGGCTATACTATTAAACTTGCTCTAAAGGGTGTATTCGAGACGAGAGGTTGGGAACCTCTCACACGCACGGAAAACGGGATAAAAGATTAGCAAATAATTAAATCGGTTGTAATCGACAGATCTAGTACTTGTCACCCTCTAAACTAAATACCATTCACCCAATGATCTATAGATTAAAGTATCTTCCCTCTGTTTTAAAATATAACTATATAGATTTCGTAGTAATAGGATACGTCTCATCCAACTAAAATCTCTTATATTTTAGAGAGGTTTTACAGTGTTTGTGAGGTACTTAGAGGTATTAAGAGGTAGAGTAATATGCACCGTTGATCAAGAGAGGGGCAATGTATGGAATAAAAATTATCATAACCAATGAAAATGAAGTAATTAACTAGTGAAATATTGCCATTATTATCGAATATATTGAATACCTTGCTTCGTTGATCGTTACTGTACAATAGAGAAAATGTAAATCTACCTAGGCATCAATTAGATCTACACGGAAAAAAATCAGGCTGTCTTCTTTCTCGTCTCCCACATCGCTTTGTTCTTACTAGGGTTTGAATTGGTTCACTAGAAAAAAACAAAGGGAGAACTATCAACATGGTTGAGGATTGAAGCGGAGATGAGGTCGACCGGTCAATGGCAAGGCGAAGCGCATCCGCTAAGATTCCATTAACACAGTTGATTACTGATTTACATAGCTCACAATGTCATTCAGTGTTCTCCTCCCCTGTTCTTCTTCAAGGGTTTGAATAGGTGCACTCGCAAGGAGACACGGTCGTCATGGTTGAGTATTTGTGCAATCTACAACGAATATATCTCTGGATATTTGGCATGTGGTGCGGACGTTGCAGCAATTGCATGCCTTCTAAAGTGGCATGCAATCCGTGGATGCATGCATGCACATATATGCCCAATAAATGGACATGCAATCGAGGGTGGTTTCCATTTTATCATATATGAGGTAAATCAGGGAGATGGTTATTTTCAGGTCAATATTGTCAATATTAAAATCTAAGCGTATGGATGACATTATAAAATAAGTTATTTAATTCCCTAAGACATAAATTTTTGTTAATTAGTGAATTCTACAAAACTTGTAAATAACGAAATGAATGATTACTGTGCGAATCTGTTCTTAAAGGAAAAAAATGTAAATCTCAAAAAGAACACGTAAATAACGTCATGGAGATGACAACTACCAGTACCGATGCGGTACCTATATACCAAGAACTAATACTTAAGACAATTATATCCTCTATCTACTAGAATATTATCTTTTTACCCTTACTATCTAAGTACATGTGCCAATATTTAAATACTTTTTAAGTGGTATCTTTTATTGTGGAGCGTTGGATCTTTGCCTTTTTGGAATGCAAACACAGTAAAACCTCTATTTCTTGGTACTGAGAGAGTACCACTTAAAAGAGAGAACCATGCATATGCATGAGTTGAAATGAGAAGACTCGAATAAGATGCGCCTCTAATCCTCGATCGCAAAATAACCCATTCGATGGACCGAACACCCAGAGAAGCAAGTAACTCACAAGTTCGCCTCTAATACAAATCTTGTTTATCTACAATTACGCCAAACACCACAAAACTAACCTGCATAATAATAATGCAGCCAATAATTATTGTCTAGTTTAAAAATCGTACGGCGTGACGAAGCCTTCCGGCCGGAGAGGCGCGAGGAACGGCCGGACCGGCGGCGCGGCGAACAGCGGCTGCCGGCACGTCGGGCAGGTGGAGCGCGCGAGGAGCCAGCGGTCGACGCAGCGGACGTGGAAGCCGTGGTTGCACTTGGGCAGCACGCGCACGCGCTCGCCGGGCTCCAGGTCGGCGAGGCAGATGGCGCACGCCGGGCTCGGCCCGCCCGCCGCCGAGTACACCATCGTCGGCATCGCCCGCAGCGCCTTCCGCCGCACCCCGGCGGCCTGCGCCGCCGCCGACGGACCCAGCTCGCCGTCATCTCCCGCCGCCGCCGACGACGACGAAGACATCATCATCCGGCCGCCGCTCGAGCACCGGAGCGCGCACCGCACGATCGAGTTGAGCCCCAGCGCGCAGATGAGCGCGCACAGGAGCACGGCCAGGATCATCACCACGTTCGCGTCGAAGCTGCTCGTCCCGGCGGGCCCCGCCACGACGTCGCCGCCGGCCGGCGCCTCCTGTCCGGCAATCACCTGGCTCGCCCCGGCCGCGGCGGCGGCGGCGGCGGCGGAGCTATCCCCGTGTCCGTACGCTGGAGCCAGCAGCATCGCCCTCCTCGAGTACACGTAACCTTCCTGCATTCTCTTCTTTCTTCACCTCAAACACTGAACTAAACCTCTCTGCTTAATTCCTAACCAATCTGTGATTCTATTTCCTTTCCTTCCTAAGCAAAAATCCCTCTTGTTCTTTGGAACACAAAGACTGTAACTTCTTGAAGTCTGTAGTAATTGGTAAGTCTTTGATGAGCTGAGGCTGAGCAAGTATATATAGGCACTAATAAACAGCAACAGTGAAGGCAAACAGATTTAAGCAGTAATTACTGGGTGGTGAAGTGAGAGTAAGACTGAAAGCAGGGAGCTAATGGAGGCAGGGGCTTTTGGGCATGCAAAGGTCAGAATGCTAATCACTACAACTAGTAGCAAGCAAAGCACATTTGTGAATTATGATCACTAGGGTGATGGGGCTCTACTCTGCCTGATTGGATTAACAGTGGTGGCTTTTCTGGGCATCAGAGGGCACTAGCTAATCTAGTGTTGTGGCACCAGATCTTGTCTGCCTGATGATACTGGTGTAAAGTACTCCCTCCGTACTCGTAAAGGAAGTCATTTTGAACAGCGATACGGTCTCCAAAACACAACTTTGACTTTTTATTTCTATAAAAATATTTATTGAAAAGTGATATATGTATACTTTTATGAAAGTATTTTTCAAGACAAATCTATTTATATAATTTTTTACATTTTCAAACTCAACAATTTGAGAGTTATTCATGATTTATATTCCTAAGGTTTGACTTAAACATTGTCCTAAACGACTTCCTTTACAGGTACGGAAGGAGTAGAGAGTGTAATGAAGCATAGCACACATGCAACAAGGAGAGGATTAGAAAAGGAGAGAACACTGAATTATTTGTGTAGTTGCATCTCTTTTTGCAGAGAGATAAAATAAAAGCTGTTTTGGCAATGTGGGGGAGGATGTATCTTTGACCTTTGCTTGGCCAAGTGGAATTGGGGGGTCAAACCAAGTCAGTCTGGTCCAGGAAACAGAGCAGATAGACATGGTCTTTGAGTCTTCAAGATTGGACAGCACTATAATTCCTATTTGTCCATGCACTGAACCTGAATTATGAAAGCCTTGATCATAGAAAAGCCTTAATTGTGAAGCCCTGAAGGCTAAAAATGTAATGTTATGCTGCCAATGTAAAGCTTTCTTGTGTAAGATAATTACATGAAACATTCTTGTCCCTGCAGTGAAGGAAAAACAACTGTGGTCCAGATGAGTGAATCAGTGAAGCACCTAGCTTTTGGGGAGTAAAAGTTTCAGTAATTGATACTTATTAAATCATATCTTCATGGGCAATCATGGAGGCAGTAAAATAATGATCAACGGGTCACATTTGTGCAGTATGCATAATGGTGAAGATAACAAAGCCACTACTTACCAATCATGGATCATAATATTTGCAATTTGCAAATGTTTAAGCCTCCACTCTGAGAGCACCTGGTTCCATCATAGCTGACAACTCCTGATGTGTCACCTTGCCTTTGCCCAGGCCATCAACAGCAATCAATCCTACTTACAAAGCATAGGTCAAATTAACTTGTGGTTACTAGTTAGCCAATGACAAAGTACTTTTACTGGTCAATGGCTATCTGGTTATCCAGTGACAAAGTACTTTTACTTGTCAATTAGGCAATAGCTAAGAACTACTGAGAATGAATGGACTAGTCCAGAAGATCTATAAAGGAGAAGTAATTGAAGGGATATTCTAGCATCTGTTGGCTGTGGCTTAAGGAATGTTTGCCACAAGCACATTGCACTAAGACCCTGTTCAGCTGTTCTGTCTGAGATGATGCTGCTTGATATCTACGTGTAAGTCATTAGGTCATCATCTTTCCAAGTTGTCCCTAAAACCTATCTAACTATCTGCTTTATTATGCTCTAGTATAGCCCTTGTAACCTCTGCATTTATTTTGTGTGCTCCTTTTGTTTATTTGTGGGGATATGTAACCTCTGAAAGTTATAGGGGGGGACTGAAATGTTTCAGAACTATAGGTTAATCAGGTACAGCTTGCAAATACCTATCCGAATAGTAGGAGGAAAACCAGGATCAGAGAGAGCCCCACGAAATTATAAGACAATGCTAAACAAGTCCAACAGCATGAAATGCCTTGTATTGCATCTGAAGAGGGAAGAAGTTGATACTGGGATTACTGTAACATGAATGCCTTTTAGAAGCAACTGAGGAAGATCATACTTAAAATACAACCTCACCGATTCATAAATTTGCATATCACTGTTTGTGCACCACCAACTCTTCTATCTCCAAATGCGATTACTTTCGATAAAAAGTTTTTGTAAAACTAAAGCAATGGTGACCTTTGTAAGTGACTTCGAATCACATCCTAATCCATCTATCACATCTTGATATCCAGATTTTATCTGTCTGCTTTTCGCAAAGATTGTACAAAACTAAAATATTCAGATTGGAATGGATGATCGGGCTAAACTATCTTAATTACTTCCTTGGTTTTAAATTACTTATCGTTCTATGTTATACTGAGTCGAACATGTCCATCTTTAACTATTAATTCTTATAAATCTGTGTAGTTTAATACCATATGAACTGTATATTATAAAATTATTTCTCATAGTGAATCTAAAATATAAATTTTATAATATTAAACTGTATGAGTTTAGAAATTGATGGTTAAAAATTAAAATGTTTAACGTAAGATAAATATAGAACAATAAATAATTTGAAATGGAGAAAGTATATATTATTGTAAGATCCAATGTTGTTCATATCTAATCCTTTACCCACCGCATTGTATCAGCTACTTCATTCATGCATTGCTTGTTCAGCAAATTTAAGTTGACATGCACACTTTAAAAAAGATTATCCTTCCAATACTTGTGACTTGGCCAACAACGAGGAGGAGAGCAAATGGAGGATAAATGGAGACGCACTCAGCAGTTTGATGGTGGCTGTAGCTGGCCCCACAAGCTCAGAATTTCAGCTAAAAACGAATGGATATAGCCACATTACGTGCAGGAAACTAATAACGACTGTCACTAATCATGAGTGTTACTAGATCAGAAGGCAACAGAGCAACCAAATAATGAAAGTGATAGATGCCATTAGAATTTCTTCTTTTTTTTTTATCTGGCATTTCAATGCTGCAAAATAATGTCTGATTGTTAGCAACTAGTATATATTTTATAATAATTGCTATAAAAAAGGCCACAATCCTAATATTAGTAGACTTCAATTAAAAATCTACACGTTGGGGTCTCATATGACAATTGTCTCCAAAAAAAAGGGCTAATCTTGCTCCTAAATCTCAAGCCATCCCTCTGAATAAACAACTAATATTAACATGCAAAGCTAATCCAATCAGTGAAGCATATCCAGAAAATCATCTGCTTTTGTTGAGCTTTCAAGATCGAGTAGTCCAGGATAACGATGAAGTAATATATTAGTGCTTGCAAAGCCTCCCCAGTCTTATCTGATACTTGTTGAAAGATTGCCCTTTTTCGCTACTTGTTGGCAGGTCAGGATCTCAATGTGGATACAACACGTTGTGCCAACTACGGCCTAGACAAGATTGAGGATTAGCAGTAACCCACTTTCTTTCCACATTAGGCCTAATTAAACTTTTCAACTCGCTTGACTCTAGACAGCGAAATCTGCTGGGAGCCTGGAAAATGAAGGTATGACTGTAAGAGGTCAAAGTTACTACTACCAAGTTACCATCAGGAGCAGTAAAAAGTTTCTTCTTGAAAAAAAGATGCAAAAGTTAACTTCCACAGTTAGACGTACTTAGTTTTTTTTGTTAAAAAAAAAACTGATCTGGCCACTTAATACAAAGTAAAGTAATCATGTCTTGCTTGCAACCTTCCACTTTAATTAAAGGAACTACGGCTAAGATGTGGCAGGCAGGTGTAGCGTCAGTCACAATCTGTTTCCCTTCTATCACTAAGCTCTTGTTTAGATCTCAAACAATTTTAGTCAAAAATATCACATTAAATATTTAGACATATGTATGAAATATTAAATGTAGAAAAAAAATAATTACACAGTTTACATGTAAATTACGAGACGAATCTTTTGAGTCTAATTACGTCATGATTTGATAATGTGATGCTACAATAAACATTTACTAATGATAGATTAATTAGACTTAATAAATTTATCTCGTAGTTCATACGAGGAATCTGTAATTTATTTTGTTATTAGTCTATGTTTAATACTTTAAATGTGTGTCCGTATACTTCAAAAACTTTACACCCAAAATACTAAACACACCCTAAGTTTCAGCAAAGCCAGCAAAACCCTAAGTTTCAGCAAAGCCAGCAAAGCACCAGCAGCATCTGAAGTTCTACAGATTTTACAGTCTTTGCAGAAGCATCGAAGAATATAGCAAATGGAACCATCACATCAGGCAAATGGAACCATCACATCAGGTAGAGAACAGAAGAGGTAAAGATGATGCAATTTTCATCCCATCAATTTTAACTTAACTGTAATATCCTGACGATAACAACATTATAAGCTGCACTGACTGCATAACGCATTATTACATACAGAAGGCATCGGGGTACAACACAACGCATTAGGAGTACTAACTTCAGGCCACGACAACAACACAAAGCTACACTGCAACATGGCTCCTTGTTATAATATATAAGCTCCTCTTCACTTCTTGTGGATGCTGCAGAGGCAGTTCTCCTCGCCTACGTCTTTGGTGAGGCAGGGAGGCTGGCATGATCCGTCCTGGTACCAGGTCGCCCGCTTCTCCGTCAGCTCGTTCAGGAAGTAGTCCAGCTTGTCGATGGTCACACTGGGCATCACCACGACATGAGCGATGTTGCCCTCGCAGGCGAGCTGCCACCTCCGGACGAACTCCTCGTCCTTGGGCCTTTCGAACACCACGGTGCTGCTCAGCTCGTTGAGCATGGCGCCGATTCCAGCTTCCTTGAGGCGGTCCTTCAGGTAGTGAGCGTTCCTCAGGCACTTCTGGACCTCCTTCTGGAAGCCCCTGTAGCCTTTCCTGTTCAGGGTGTACCAGAGGAAGATCGGAGCATGGCCGTTCCTACTTCCCATGATCGTCGCATCTCTTGATGCCAGATATTCAACATTGCTAGAAAGACGATTTATGTGCTCCAGTCTTGTTATCTGGACACCACATGGCATGGGACATCCTACAAACTTGTGCCCGGAAACGCTCACACTCCCGATAGGCTTCTTAAATGATACCTTAGGTGCCTAGTGAACAAATTTACATATATACCACATCAGGGGAATGAACTATTTGAAACCATTAAGGATAGCTGTGCAACAGATAAGGCACAGGAGGGACTCAGCGGGAAGAAATGGAAATTACCTTCTTGACAAATGGTATCATCAGTCCAAAAAGAGCACCGTCACAATGGATATAAAACCGATCTTTAAAGCCACCTTCTTCAAGTGTTTTAATAACCAAGTCAAGATCATCGACAGCCCCCTTAACAGTTGTTCCTGCATGTTAAATTCGTTTTTAAAACAGTCCATATGTGCTACAAAAGCACTAAGCTGGGACATGGAGGAATGAGACCAAGCTCACCAATGTTAACATTAATAATGGCAGGTTTGTCTCTGTTTAGCAATAACTTTCTCTGAAAATCTTCACAATCTATTTCCCCAGAAATAAGGGTGTCCACCTTAACACAATCCATCCTATACATCCTTGCTGCCTTGAATACTGAATAGTGAGACTCACGGGAAGCATACAGGATTCCATCAGGGAATACCTCTCTCCTGAAAAACAATTTGTTGAGAAAGATTCAGTACAGATTTTACAGAAATGACATTTTGACAGGAAAAAATGCACTTTGCAGTCAATAGAATAGGGTCTCTTCAACTACTAACCCAACAAGAATACCATGCAGGTTTCCTTCTGTGCCACAGTTTGTAATGTACCCCCAGTACTCATTCTTTTCCAACTCCCAGATGCGAGCAAACCAATCCAATACTCCCACCTCAAACTGCCTGGAATGTACACCATAGTTGCTCTCGATGAAGGGATCACCAAGGTTGTTGATGGAGAAGTGTTGCAGCTGGCCAAGTGCACCATAGTCGAAGTCCAGGTTATACGGGTAACCTTCATCAGAACAAATGGACATGTGAGATTAGCTTCAAAAGGAAGAAGGATTATGTGATATTTGAATGGGTCAATTTATCCCACTGGATTCCATGTTTATGTCTATGCTACCCTTTTCTAATTGATGAATTGTTCACATTACACAGTATTGTTTTTATTCCGAAAACATGAGTTGCAGCTAGCAGCAAGTGATTTAGTTCTGTAATTCCTCAGAAAATTATTGACTAGAGATATGGTAATATAGAGAACACAAAATTGTTTGAAGCACCCACGGAACCGGAATCGCCCCTTGTTCCAAAGAGGAGGCGGCCAGGTTAAGCTCATTTTAGAGAAAGAGCTTGACTAGCAGAGTGGCTTTCATTTATGATGTTGAATGACATTATACAATTATATATGATGTGTATGGTCCCGAAGCTTTGCAAGACCAAACATACTTATTGTATTGAAGAATTTCCAGTTTTTCATTGCTGAACATTGAACTTCTTACAAAATGTTCATTATAAGTTTGAGGACAAATTTTGTAAAAGGAGTTCATGTGCAGCATTGTAAGAGTTTCATCAATTGGCATGCACATTAAATTTGTAGTTACTAATCCAACATGGACATACCTAATTACATATGCAAAAACCTCTGAATAAATAAACAGTCAATAAATATTGGCACATGCCTAAGTTGACACTGGCAAACCAATTGCAATTTGCTTTCATTAAAAAAGGGTCAAGAGCAAGCTACTGATAAAAAATGCCACCTTCTTATCCCCGTAAACAAAAACATGTGATGCTCAATTGCATACAGCGCGTGCTTACTGCTACAGTGTGTTGTCTGTCAGTGCTCGCGTATGCAACCTCATCCCAATCATCAAATTCGATTCCACGACGAATGTTGTGGAAATTGAGCACATAGCGCTTGTGTAATCTTACACGTTGCGCGAGTGAACTTTTAACCATTCCTTATAAGTATAGGTGGCAATCAAATTAAGCAACAAAAATGAAGCATGCCGATGATGTCTAATTCGATTACGCACGAAAGAATCGCGCGATTACCACCTGATTGAAGGTTCCCCTGTTCGGTTCACGAGTACACGACGAGGCATTTGCAGAGCAGAGCCGAATTTTGTGAAGGCGTCATTTACTTCATAATTTCTTTTAGAAAAAAAAATGTAACATCACAAGACGACAACCTGAATGTCACGATCTGGACAGCAACAGCAAAGGGCAGCGCCAATCCGCCCCCAAATCGCCGCGCCCACACGCACACGTCACCCAGATCGGGGCCGCCGCGAACCAGATCGGGGGGGAGGGAGAAGGAGGTCGGGTAGTAGCAGGGGAGGGGGAGGGGGCGGGGCGTACATACCGAGGTGGTGCTTGGTGCGCTCGACGAGGTTGCGGCGGTAGAGCGCGAGGACGCTGGCCATGGCGGCCTCCCGCTCCCCGGTCTCCTCGTCGTCCGCGTCGGGCTCCTTCACCGCGAACGACGCCGTGTGCACGTTCCTCCCCAGCACGATCTCCCTCCTCGTCGGCGACCCCTCCCCCTCCTCCTCCGCAGGCCTCGGCGGCGATTCCACCTCCATCGCCACCGCCACCGCCGCCGCCACCGCCTCGGGGCGCATCCCCTTCCCGACGCCGTTCACGGCCACGGCGGCGCCACCCAGGTCGACCAGGCCGTTCCCGACGCTCCCCACCATCCTCGTCGTCGTCGTCGTCCGCCGCCGGTGGAATCTTCTCGGAGGCGCGGAGATTTTGGGGGACGAAAGGGGGGGGGGGGGGAGCAGCCGCGGCCGGAGGAGAGAGAGAAATAGTAGAAGAGGGGTTACGAGGGTTTCGCGGGGGCCTATTTATAGGAGCTCCGCGAGAAAATCGCGTCGTGTCACACTGTAGCCGCCTCGGCTCGGGCTCGGATCGCACGCGGCTTTCACGTTCTACACAACGACGCTGACGTGTGGGGCCCAGGTGAAGGCCGGCCCGCCGTGTCGGTGGGCGTTTGTCACGGAGGAGGGTCGGTGCATCGGTGCGAGTCGGTCTGAGCCCGACAGGTGCCACGTGGCCTGCTTTTTTTTCTTTTTCATTTTTTTGGGTTTTTTTTTACAGAGAAAGAGAGGGGCTCTCTCGTTTTGCTTGCCCTGACATGCATGGCGCGTACGTGTGGAGCTTATCGCTAAGATCCGGATTTGGTGATTTTTTTAATGAAAAAAATGGACAGTTGGATTTGTGGTCGACCACGATTGATAATCACGCTAAGAGAAGGTACAATAGCATACTATTAACCAACTATAAACATATCGAGGGAGAGAGAAGCAGTGAGCTACAGATCTGTAGCCAGCTACAGCACAGACTCCAAGATAAAATGTGTGTATAATAGGTGGGACCATGTATTATATGTTTATATGTAACTATTGTATGAATTATCTATTAAATTGACTATAAATAATTTAGAGCGGGTAGTTATTTATACTATTAAACTTGCTTTAACACGTGAGAGGATCTGGTGTAACCATGATTAGATCTTGTTTTAACAAATCAATGATAATCTCGCATCTACTACTAGTAGCAGCAAAGTTACGCTTAGTAAGCAGCAATTTATTTAATTGTTACATTAAGCAGGATTTGTGCACAGTACCAGTAGCGCACTGCTCTACGGCTTCGCTTGCAATTTGCAATACTGTGGTGTCTTTTTTTTGTTTTGTTTTGTCGCGACAAGTCAGTAGCGCGCTGTAGCGGAGTAAACTACTATAGTAGTATCTCTTCGGCCCACATGTCTGACAGGTGGGCCCGGCGGGGTGTGCGGGCCATGGAAAAGGGGAAAATATCGAGATTCCTGAATCCGGTGGTGGGGCCGAGCCCGTGGGAGGCGAAGCCGCCACCACGACCACGCAGCCAGCGTGGGAATCTTCTGGGCCCACCTCAGGTCACGCCACGGACGCGCCTCGTCCACGTGACGTGGCGCCAAGCGTGTGGGGTTTGCTTTTGCCGTTGCCCGTTCACGCGCGCCAACGGCTGCCTCCTCATGTCTGTCTTTCCCTGTCTTCCTCTATGGTGGGGCACTGCTCTTCTACCTACCTGCTCCCTCCGTTTAAAAAAAAAAATTTCTAATATTCCAATGTAAATTTAATAGCGAGTAAAAATGACCAAAATACCCCCTTATTATTAAATAAAATAGTAATAGTGATAGATAGGTAAAGGGTATTTAAGAGATAAAACTTCTTATTTAATGTGCAGACAGTAGCTAAGATGGTGAAAGTTGTTTCCTGTGAGACAAAATTCAAACCACAGAAGTTGAGTTTTTTTTTGAATGGAGGGAGTGCTCCATCCGTTCGCGGTACTTCATCCATTCTAAGATGTTAAATCAAACTGGATAAATTTTAACAAATATTACACTAGCAATATAGTTTTGTCTTAAGTATTACGTATATTATATCATTATATTTGTATTTTAAAATACTTTTATGTGATATTAATTTTTTTAGTTGTTTAATAACATACTATAAAATAAAGTAATGATCAAAGTATATTAGTAAAGGCCGTGTAAAAAATATATGCCTTAGAATTTAGAATGAATGGAGTATAATACAAAAGATTATGTCATTTTCTATATATTAAGAAAGTAACAACATTTAATAGTTCAAAAGAAAATAGGTAAGAGGGTATAAATGGGAAATAAAATAATACAAAGAAGTCGATATGTGAATAAAATAGGTAAAATTTGCTTCAGAACGCTCAAAGTTTATGATTTTTATTGTATAACACCCAAATAGCTTGTATTTGTTATAGGAATCACGAAAACATGGTAATTAGCTGTTAGACACTGAGCATATTACTTTATTGTATCCGATCCCAATGGAGAGAATCTTTTAAGAAAGACAAGTTTGCCCATAGGGTATCTTTCTTTATAAACCGATCAGGTTTAGTTCGCTAACAACTACACCAGTGAGAATGACTGCATCGAGGAAAGTGGGAATGGACTGAGCCTGGTTCGAACGAGACCGAGCCATCTTACAAGCCGATGGACACAAGGGCAAATATGTACTTTCCATATTGTTTATCTCTCCATTGCACCGGATATAATAAAATAATGCATTCAGCATCCAACAATTAATTACCATGCTTTCATGGTATTCTACAGTAAATACATGTTATTTAGGTGTCTTGCAACGAAGATCGTGAACTTTGAGTGCTACTCCCTCCGTCCCATAATATAAGGGATTTTGAGTTTTTGTTTGCACTGTTTGACCACTCGTTTTATTCAAAAATTTTTGGAATTATTATTATTTTTTTGAACTTACTTTATTATCCAAAGTACTTTAAACACAACTTTTCGTTTTTTATATTTACATAAATTTTTTGAATAAGACGAGTGATCAAACAGTGCAAGCAAAAACTCAAAATCCCTTATATTATGGGACGGAGGGAGTATATAGCAAATTTTATTAAATTATAATAATACAAGAATAGATGAAAACTAATATGTTGTCTTGGGAACACAAAATCTCAAACTCGTATATTATGGGTCAAACTACATAGGTAAAATCTCTTACATTATGCCACAAATGAGGGAGAATTTTTTTAACCTTTTAATTTTAAAAATAAACTCTCCAAAAATTAGTTCTAAATGTGAAGATATTTTTTAAAAAGAAAATCAAAAGGTTCAAAATTAATGAAAATTCACCTACGTGCCACCTCACTCTCGTCGACGTCAGATCACTGGTGCACGATAACGTCCGAGAATCAAAATATCAATGTGTTTTCACTCGAGATTTTGGTCCACGTGCTTTTCTGTTGTTTTACATACTCTGGCCTGCTAGCACAACATATCATAAGGAAAAAAAAATCGTATTCTCCATTTCAAACAATAAGACATGCATTTCCAAAATATAAGAACCTAAGATCGCACGAGACATTTTCTAGTACTACGAATCTGGGACAGGCTAAAAAAAGACTCATCCTATCTTACGTTCTTATATTTTGGGATTTAAACTGTATTTAAAGGGTCCATGGTTTTAGTCTAAAGAATATGTGTTTAATTCTCAACAGACTCATATTTTTTTCTAATTATTTGATAGCCAAGTTTTTTCTTGGTTATCTTTAATATTACACTTTGATGGTTAACTTGTTATAATGTATTATAAAAATATTAACATCATATGGAATAATTTTCTAATATGATACATAATGCTGAACTACATACACTTATTTAGCTTAATTATTACAAATTGTTGACTTTTTAAAATCATGTGCTTGACAGGGCCGAACCGAAGACGGAAACCAAATCTCCCGTGTCGCTCTCTCCAGGGCAACCCGGGAGGCGAGGCGACCGTCACCAAGGCCAGCCGTTCCCACGCGCACACCGCCTCGTCGCCACCGGCGACGCTACGCCCGGTGGGGCGGTGCCGCCGCCGGCGCCCCCCCTCCCCCCACCCAAACGCCACGACCTCCTTCCACCGTCGCCTTCTTCCTTTCTCTCTTTTCCTTTTCCACATCCAAAACTCTTCTACTCGGTGTCTTGTCTCCCAGCCCTGTTGCAGCCTCCGGCGACGGCAGCCGGCCGTGGTGGTGGGTGGGGGATCCGCCTCCTACCACGCCCCTCCTCCCCTTCGGTCCCGTCGGAGTTGGAGCTTGCCGACGGCTTGCTGCTTCCGCCTTCTGGCGAGGTTGTGCGGTGGGGATGGGCCGGACGGCTTGCTACCTGCAATGTCGTGCGGTGGGTTGCGACTCCACGTGTCGCCGGTGGCCAGATTCACCTTCCCCGTTTTGGTTGGATCAGCAGCGACCGAGGGGCTGTGTGTAGGGCGGTAGTGGATGAACTCGGGCTGCTCCACTGTGGAGTCGTTGGGTGTGTGCGGCCGATGTGGTCGCCTTAGTGACAACGCTGCCGTCTTTGCCAATGTCTGCTCAATTCCCTTTTCTTCTTGTCTACCCGGCGGTTGGAAGCATTTTGAGCCTTGCCACGACCAGCTCAGCCCAAAATTGCATGTCTAGGAGTTCGCTGGTGCTTGTTGCCTCCTCTAAATCTCCTCAATTCTAGCATGCTTCTCATTCGTTTACTTGGGTCTGTCTTTTCGTTGGCACACATGCTTCTCCAGCGGTTGTGATGCTCCCGATCTAGGTTCTTCTCTCATATTGATGTTCCATCCACCAGCAAGATCCCCATCTGTTTCATTTCTCTTTTGTTCAGCCCCCGGATCGCCTTCACCCTCTCCGCTTGGGTGTCCCTAACTGCAATGTTCAGCGGCCCTTCCTCCTTTTGGACTTCCTTCCCCCGAAGGGCGTTAAACTGGCTAGCAATTTGTTAAAGCTCGATTGAAGACGACTTCTTGAGGGTGGCCTATGACCTCATCCTTCAGTGGCCTAGCCTCCTTTGGGGCTTCCTTCCCCAATTGTTGTTAGTGGGCATTGATTCAAGCAGCGACATGACTAAGTCGTATTTCTGACGGCTTGATGTGGAACCGAGCCGGCATGCGCGTGGCAGTGATGCCCTCTGGCACCTTCGATTCCTGGTGTTTCAAGTCTGCATGCGAATTGGATGATGTCGAATTAGGGTTCTAGCATTAGTTTGATTTGGAATTTGGTTGGGTGTTCTTGCAGGTGGCAAACGTCAAAGCTTCTCCGCTTATATCTATGCATTTGTGTGTGTACTTAGTAGGGATGTTGTGATGCATTTGTATTCTCTTTTCTGTATATCTCCGTGTATTCTTTTTTATTATCCTCCAGCGCTTCTGTACTTGCGCAGACGAAATCTGCCCTGTGTAAGATCGTTGGAAGTAATATATTTAGGTGGGCATTAATTCACCCCCAGTGACCAGTAAAAAAATCATGTGCTTTCACATTTTAGGAGAGAAAAAGGGAGAGTATATAACAGTATAGTAAACAGCTAAGCATGTGTGACCGAATATTTTAGGACATAGGGAATACGCAGTTAGGCATGTGTGTGCGCATATATGCGGATGCTATTCCAGAATATTTTCGAATTTTACTTAGTACCAACCAATTTTAAGCTGCCTAGATTTTAACAACATAGCAAATAAAGGAAGCATCCTGCGAAGATTTTGGTATATATGTTGCCCATGTGTTTCTCTCCCATGGACATGCATACTTTTAATTAACGTCAAATCAAACAATCAACTTTAACTCTACATTCTCAAAACGTTGGTTACCAGTTTTGGCATGACATCAAAAAACAAAATGGCCCATCATGATTTTTTTTTTGCCTTTGTTTCTTAGGCCTCTCAAGTGCTCCTAGCTGGAGCGTTCATCAGTAGTGCCACGGAGGATTCGCGTCGACGTGGAGCGGGCGACCGCGTCTTATATAGGTTTCTCGCCCCCAAGTTGAGCGACGCGAAACTTCGTTGCAGCGAGGGCACGAGTGGAAGGGGAAAAGCGAGGCACGCGCGCTGTGGGCAGCGTTTCTTCGCTGCCTCGTGCCCTTGCGAGCCTGTGGAGGGGTAAATCCCCAAATCACCCTCCAAAATCCCCACGACATCAGAGATGCTAGCAATTTCAGATTGAAAAAACATCCATCTCGAAAGAATAATCAAGAATAGAAACGGATTGTATCACAATTATTCTTCATTAAAATCTGAGAAAGAGAACATAGATGATAAAACAAGAAAGCACAAAATCCTTTCTCTTTCCCAGCCGGCGGTGGAGGAGCTGGAGTGCGGCGGAGAAACCAAGCAGAAAACACAAAAACGCCGCCAAGAACGCTGTCGACCGCGCGCCCTTTCTTGACCCGCCACCAAGAACACCGAGGACGAGCGTGCCCTCCTCCTGACCACCGCCTTGGCCAGGTCGATGCCGAGCTCTGCCGCCACGCGAGTGGCCGACGGCGAGGCGAGGCGGCGCCATCGACTCCGCGCGCCTTTTCTTGAGCCGCTGCCAAGAACACCGAGGATGAGCGCGCCCTCCTCCCGGCCGCTGCCTTGGCAAGGTCGACACTGAGCGGTCGGCGGCGGTGGCTGCCGCACACCCTCCTCCTCCTCGCGGCAGCGGCGGCTGCTGCCATGCTCGCCGTGTCCAAGTGCTTAGGGTAGAGAGCGGTCCTCCCATCACGGTCACGCGCTTCCAGCGGATGGAGTCGGTGGAGAGGAGGCTCGGCGGTGGAGGGGAGGATTAGGAGCGGCAGAAGAGGAGGAGGAGGAAGAAACGCGGATGAATCGAGAGGAGGGGAGGATAGGAGCGGCAGAAGAAGAGGAGGAGGAAGAAACGCGGACCGCTCGAGGGTAGTTGAGGAATAAATTCGTTCCGCAGACCCGTGTCCATGCGCTTGGGGTTCCGCCCACTGTGGGCCCTGTTTCCCCACAGTAACTTCATCCAATTAAGCCACACATATATGAATGCTTGCACTGTGGGGTGAGTGTCTTTGGACCAATTTTTTGGGCTAGGGGTACGGGCCCCATATGACGTGTGCTAACAAGTAGCAACTGAAATTATGTTGCCCTCTAATTCACGGCACTATATACGTACTGTACCTACTTATGTACCTACATCTTAATAAATGGCAGGCTATCTAGGATGTGTATATACGTGCCCTCAATCTACTATCTCTCCGTCCTAAAGTATCGATTACCTCTGCGTTTTAAAATATGCTCCCCGTCTCTGACACGATGCCGTTAATTTTTTTAAACATGTTTGATCGTTCGTCTTATTTAAAAATTTAAATAATTATTAATTATTTTCCTATTATTTGATTCATTATTAAATATACTTTTATGTATACATATAATTTTTACATATTTCATAAAAAATTTTAAATTAGACGAATAGTCAAATATGTTTAAAAAAGTCAACGGCGTTAAATATTTAGAGACGGATAGAGTAAAAGATTTTGAATGGATATTTTATTATATATTTTAAGACGAAATGAGTATATAACAATATTAGCGTGTAATGAAGTACGAACTTTTGTGTAAGCGGAGGGAGTATAGGATTATAATGAAAAGTACGGCTTCAGCAGACGATTTACTTAAACTCTAAGCGTACGAATACGATTCAGGTTGAAAACTAAAAAGATGTTTTGTATAGCTGCCCTTGATATTGAGCCATGTATATACATTGTTCGATTACAACTACTCCATTCCAAAATATAATAATTTTAGCATTTGGAATTGATCAAAAAATATAACAATTTCTACACTAACATTCTATTCTCAACTAATTACAACGCCCTCCACTATTCAATTTTTACATATTTAATTCCACATACTTTCTCAATAACTGTGTTCACCTTTAAAAATTCTTATCCAATTACAATCTTCACATATTTAATTCCACCTACTTTCTCAATAACTGTGTTCACCTTTAAAAATTCTTATATTCTGGGAAAGGATAATACTAGATTACTTTCTCATCATAAAATATATCAACTTTTAACATTTATAATCTATTTCAAAATATAACAACTTCACTTCTCCAAACCAACTATAACCATCTCTAATTTATTAGTTCACATACGTTATCATCTCAACAAATCACGGTGATTATCAATTTAACTTTCACAGCCAAATAAATTATACTTACAAAGTAGTACTTTTTAACAAGAAAAATGTTTAAATGTCATTCTAAAAGTTAGGGACGGTATGGTACGTCGTATATTTATTGTAAGTTTTTTTAACTTTTAAATAAAAATATGATATAATTATACTACAATTACACTATAAATGTACTATAATTACAGTACAATTATATATATAAGTTGTATGTAACTAATAAAAACATGTGTATCTTATTCGAAAAAAAAAATAAAAAACCTGTGTACGATCGGGTGGATACTGCTGATGCATCTGTACGGGCAGCTACCGTCCCAAAATACGGAGTATAAAGAACAGGGCGAGGTGGAAGGGGGTACTGATCGTATAAACATTCGTATTTAAAAGGGAATTAATAGCTTGGAACGTACATACGTTAAATGTAGGCAGCCAAGGACGTACAGATACCGTCCCAAAATATAAAGAATATGATTAGAGATGGATATGAAGAAAACATGTAGAATTATATTGAAAAATATTATGAGTGGTTGAGATGATGAAGCATATGGAAAAATTAAACAGAAAAAATTGTGATTGATTAAAAAGAGAACATAGATAGATACTACCTCCGTATTTTAATGTATGACGCCGTTGACTTTTCGATCAACGTTTGACCATTGTTTTATTCAAAATTTTTGTATAAATATAAAAATATTTATGTCATACTTAAAGAACATTTGTTGATGAATCAAGTCACATTAAAATAAATGATAATTACATAAATTTTTTTAATAAGACGAATAATCAAACGTTGAAAAAAAGTCAACAGCGTTATACATTAAAATATGAAGGGAGTAAGTTATTATATTTTAGAACAAACTTTCGAACAGAGGAAGTTGTCTATATACTACTATAAAAAGCCACTAGTGGTGATGGTGGCTGGTTTTGTTACCACCACTTTTATACTGTTTACATATATTTATCGATACTGTACAATAATTTAATATTTATTTTGAATCAAATAAAGTAAACAAGTAATACCATGATATTTGATAAGAAATACTCCCTCCGTATTTTATTGTATGACACCGTTGACTTTTTAATAAACGTTTGACCACTCATCTTATTCAAAATTTTTATGCAAATATAAAAATACTTATGTCATGCTTAAAGAACATTTGATGATAAATCAAATCACAATAAAATAAATTATAATTACATAATTTTTTAAATAAGACGAAATGTCAAACATTTGTCAAAAAGTCAACGGCATTATACATTAAAATACGGAGGGAGTAGTATATTTTGCTTATGCTATTATTATATATATTTTTTCTTTTAACCATAGTAAAGTATGCTATTTTGTTACTCCCTCCATTTCATATTATAAATCGTTCTATTTGTTAAATTTTTTTAAGTTTGGCTAAGTTTATAGAAAAAATGACAACATTGACAACACTACATTAATTTCATTAAATCTAAAATTAAATATATTTTAATAATATATTTAGCGTTAAAAATACTACTATGTTACTCTATAAATTTAATTATGCTAAAAAGATTTAACTAGTTAGAAAATTAAAACGACTTATAATATAAAATCAAGGGAGCAATACAGTACTCCATGAAAGTAGGCATGAGCAAAATCAGTCACATGGATGGACGTACAGTTTGGTTTGTCTTTCCTTGGCAAGGTAGGCATGGAACTCGTACACTCGTACTAAAGTAGTAATAATAAAATTAGTAGTACAAGTAGAGTAGAGTTGTATTTTCTTCATTTTTAAAATATAAGAGATTTTAATTGGATATGATACATACAGTACTACTCAATTTTCAATTTTCAGTACAGATTTATAGAGTTATAGTATTAAGATATGTCTCAACTATTCAAAATATCTTATATTTATATTTAAGACATAGGGAATATGTGAGACCGGGGGTTGCTGTTGGCGCGCGTGCGCCGGTGGCGCGCGCGCCAACTGCTTCCGGCCCATCAAGCCCATCAAACCATCAGCCATTTTTTCCTTTTCTCACGATTTGTTTTTCCTTTTTCTTTTGCGATTTTTTTTTTCGTTTTTTTCTGATTACTTTTTTTAATCTTTAGCACACTTATTTTTTTAAAAAATGTTTTGAGCTGAAAGTTTTTAAATCTTAAATTGAAAATTTTTAAATCTGATTTGAAAGTATTCAAATCTCGAGTTGAAAGTTTTGGAATCTGAGTTGAAAATTTTCGAGTTTGAGTTGAAAGTTTTCAAATCTCGAGTCGAAAGTTTTCGAATCGGACTCGAAAGTTTTCAAATCTCGAGTTGAAAGTTTTTAAATCTGAGTCGAAAGTTTTCATATTTTTTCAAATCTTAACTTAAAAATTTCAAATCTGTACTTGAAAGTTTTCAAATCTCGAGTTGAAAGTTTTCAAATCTGAGTTGAAAGTTTTTAAATCTGAGTTGAAAGTTTTCAAATCTCAATCTGGACAAACTTTCAAGTCCAGATTTGAAAAAATTCGAAAACTTTCAATTTGAGATTCGAAAACTTTCAGATCGAGATTCGAAAACTTTCAGATCGAGAGTCGAAAACTTTCAACTCAAGATTTGAAAAAATTTGAAAACATTCAAGTCCAGATTCAAAAATTTTCAACTCAAAATTTAAAAACTTTCAAACTCAAGACATGCTAAAAGATTAAAAAAATAATCAGAAAAAAGTGTGAAAAAAAACGAAAAATTGGTAAATAAAAGAAAAAAAAGGTGGGAGGACGCGAGCGCGCGTCGGCGCTGGGCCCTTTGGGCCAAAACGCGCACTGCCGGCATGCGCGCGCATTAGCGATTCCGGTGAGACCGTGAGGGTGCAGGGCACGAGGAGTCTAGGATCGAGTAGGCAGTGTTGTGAAACAAATCTCTTGGAGATAAGTTTCTTGTGGGCCAATCCGAACCGGAGTAGTGATAAGATCTATCTCCTCCTAAGACCCCTATATATACAGAGGCAGGGTGTGACATCTATGGCTGATGGCTGGCTTGTACTTCAGATAATAACTATAATAAAGAGAGAGCTGCACCCTATATCTGTGTTCATTGTCTACTTCTGCAATGTTCTTGAGTGCAAAGGGATGGGCGCGGGTGTTCTAGATCATCTCACGCCTCTACTGCTGTGGGAGGGACAGGGAACGGATCCGGTGATCCGCTAATAGGCCCGTTGGTTTACAACACGTTATCAACAGCTCTCCGTTCACCGGTTTGTCGTTCCAATCTATTGTTGTTGTTAGATTAATAATTACAGATTGATCTGCTATGGTATTGCTTTTGTCTACAGTACCATCGACGTTGTCGATCTGATCGGTCGTAAACTCGTAGCCACGCCGCCTTGTGTGCTCGTGCGGCAGCTGCGCGGCCGGCCGGTCTCCTCCACGCCACGTGCACGAGAGGAGGCGCCGCCCAGGCCAATCGCCAACACAGCGAGTACGTGAAGCGATGTGGTCCGCTGCACCACGCCCGCAGTCGGCGGGCATACGACGCGATTTGCGGGCTCTCCACGTACGTGCATGCAGCTGCGGCCTGCGGGCACGCCTCGGAGGCGTGCGCACCGCTGGCCTGGGAGTTCGACCGTCTGACATTGGTTCATGCCATCGATCGGTTGTGTGTGTGTGCACGCCGGTCACAAGGACCAAACGGCGAGCCAGCCGCAAAAGCCCAGCGCCTCGCATGCATGAATGAATTGGTTTGCATGCACATTGGACAAGCAGATCGATCGACATGCAGCTCACATCTACTTAGTTGAAGTTAATTTGTTGATGCTAATTAAAGATTGATTTTTTTTTTGCCTGTTTACATGTCCGGCCGGAGCTACGACGCGTGCGGTCGTACTGACCACGCGCACACATGTGCCCAGGACTGCGCGCTTGGACTCGCCGGATGGCTAGCCGCGTATGTGGTACGCGCGCACTACGCCCTGTAGGAGCCTTGCGATGCAGGTGTACGTGCATATTTTTTTGGCGAGCACGTAAACTGAGGTAATTAGTAAGATTAGTTTCTAAACTAATTTACTAATATATAGATGCATCCGGGCATGTGTCTATTAAGGTATGCGGTCTATATATGTTTTTATGATTGATTATATTTTTCTCGTTTTTATCATATTATGGATGCTTTGCTTGCAGTAGATTTGATCCTGCTCTTGATCTAGCGGTAGATTAATTTCCTGCTTTTGATCTATATGCATCTATTTTATTTGATGAAAACTGGAGAAAACCGTGTGAGAGAAATCACTAAAATTGATGGGAAACCCTGGACTGGAGATGTACCTAATTCGGCTGGGCCAAATCGGCCGTCTCGCCCGCCTCCCTCGCATCTCTCTGTTTCTCTCTTTCTCTGATGATGCCACACCGGGAACACGGTGACATAATCTCAGTCCGTTTTGCTAGACTTGGAGACGTGTCAACCGTCGTTCGCCGTCGCTATTGGGTACGCCGTCGACCTTGTGTTGATGCCGCCACGGGAAACTGCCGTTTCGGAGAAAGCCCTAAACCTATGTCGTTGTTGCCGCTGGAGTTAATGCTGAAGCGAGGCACCGCCGCCGTTGACCTCCCATCAACGCTGCCGTCGAGCCGTGGTGGGAGGATGATGGGTCATCGCCTGCCTGCTACCGGATTAACCTCCACCGAAACGATATGGCCGGATGCAATTTGGTTGTCGTTGTTGGGGTCTCAGTTGCTGTCGTTGAGTTCGCCTCGCCGCCGTCATGAGGATGCGCGGGTCGACGCGAAACTCCGTCGTGTGCCACCGAGCCGCCACCGCACCAAATTGCCACACGGGAGTGATGTCGTTGCCGCCGTCCTGCCAATCGGGGTAGTGGATGGGTCGTCGATGACCTCCTCGCTGTGCGTCGGCCTAAATCCCTTCAAAGTCGACAGTCAATGGCCTCCAACGCCGTCGCCGTGCTCGAGTGGCCGGTGTGCCAGGAGGTGGACGCCGTTGCGGACAATGAATGGGAAAGGGGAAACCCTAATTCCCCCCTTCCCTCTCTCGGTCACTTAGGCGAACCGGCTGGGTCGGTCTGCATTCGCCATACCGAATAAAGCCCAACAGTAACGAGACAGCCCAAACAAATTAATAAAAATAATAAACCTGGAAATCCTCATGGGCCTAGAGTTTCGGAAATTCGGCCCATTAGGCATTTTAGGCTACACTGTGCTTGCTAGCCCAAATAAGATCGTGGCCTGAACGGTAATTCGGCCTGATTAATTTCGGTTTATTGACAACTTGCGTTTAAGCCCCCGGAGTGTTGGGTTTTTACGCTATAGTTCACTGTTTAATGCAATTTTACAGTTTGAACCTTGTAATTAACAAGAGATTATATTAATTTTGTTAGTGTGGCTATGTCTTGTTGCTTAGGCCCTGTATAGTTTGGTTTTGCATGTGGGTCTTCGGACTCGTAAATAACCATGTAATGGTGTTTTGTAAGCATTGCTTTGCTTTTAAAATTGATGCAATTCCAACTAAATAATCTAGAGATGGTTCTCTAGGTTATGATGCTTCCATAAATTGTGTTCACATAGTGTAGAATCCCCCATTGGAAGCATTATGATGGGTTTATTTTCCTGCATTTAGGTGTGATGGTTTTCTGTGTGGCATAAATATTGGGAATATAATGCCAAATAAGACCAAGTAAATAATAGAAAATCACCTAATGCATGGAAATTCTGGGAAATTAAATATCCATGGCTATGGATAAGACCACTCTTTACTGATACACTCCTCCATACATAAATGGTGATATCGACGTGTCTACAAGATGGAGTCACGTATACTTGTTGTACGAGATCCATGCTTTTGCCGAATTCACTGTGCATATCATCCGTTTGCGTGTTGCGTTCTCTGAGAACCGCATGAAACGATTCGGATGATAGTGTGGGTGATTTCACGTAAAGGCCCTCAATGACTATTGTATGGCTTTGGGCATTAATGTAGATCACTCTATCCCTATGATCACACTCAAGAATGGGATTCTGAGTCGTTGAAATGTGTGGAATTAGACAATGTGTTTGGGATTCATTGTGCCTTTTCTCTAGTGGCTTAACATCTCAATCAGAGTATGGTCGGACTACAGTCGACATTTTGCTTTCCCAATGGTTGAGAGCATGCTTTTCTGATTTGGAGATAAATGATTATACCTCAATTTCTGGCAACGTGGAGTTGCGAGGTTCAATAATTTGAGATATTTTTCACTCGGTCCGGTGAAAGATGTAAAGTGTTTTCCATGTGGTGGAACGACACTGTTCATATGGTTGCCCCTGGTGTGCACATATCTTCTCAATATTATTTGGAACCTATTGTCTTGCGAGGACACCGGAAAATTGGAGGCAAATCTAGCGGAATAAGCCCGAGGGTAGATGCTGTGAATAGGCGTGATTCCCACTCCACTATAGCGTCAACAGCTAAACTTGGGTGTTGACCCAGTCTTGTCCTCGTGTGGATCTAGCGCTAATGACCACCTTTGGTTGATGTCGATGGTTGGTGGTGTCTGTCTAATAAGTTGTTCTGACAACGGGAGTTGTATTGCTAGTTTTGAGCATATCCTAGGAGGACATTGGCCGCTATACTATTGCCAAGCAGTTTATCTTTTGCTTAGTTTGGAACTTTGCATTAGATCGATATTTCTCAGATAAATAACGTTCTTGGTCTTTCATGTTCTATTCTAAAGCTTATCTTCATGCTGGAATTGATAAAATGCTTTAGTTTAGAAGAACAATTAGTGTATAATCCGAGGAGTTACAACCACTCACACAGTTCGACGTAACTGTATTTCAGACAAATGTTGGCTATGCACTATTGCGTTTTATTGCGCTCTCGTAGTCGATGACTACTCCCTGGTTGTGTTGGTTGATCATCCACGGGTTGAAGACCATGCTTGTTGCACACTGGCGTTTTTCGCGTGTGGACATGTGCAAGCGATGCAAAGGTTCGTCGTGTTGCATGCGTTGAGCTCGTTATGCCAACGACGGTTGCACCGACACATTCCACTATTTTTTTGGAAATGTCTGAATATAATGGTTTTATTATGAATATTACCATTGTCAGAGGTATTGATTATCTCTCGATGGCTATGTCCAGGGGACATTAGCAAATGTGGTTTGATAATTCGCTCGTGGATCGTACCTAATACATGCTGCTTAACTATGACCCAATTCTAGAGTTTGGTATGAGTAATTGGGGTCAAACTTGGGCATTAAACGAGATGGACTTTAAAACAACTCTTCACCACAAAAATCTGCTTGGCAGCGCAGGCTAGTGGCCGCGCATTTTGCTATCATACTCCTTGTTGAGCGCATCAGAATGCGTTTTGCCACCATAGGTTGCCTTCTTAAGCATATGACATGCGATGTCTAACGCACGTCGATCCGGAATCGATTGTGAGTTTGAGTGGCACTAGGTGAGCATTAATTCATGGAGAGTGCATTTGGCTAAAGTATTTGCATGTTGGTTGCATATACACTTGGTAGCAATGGTGGTTTTTGCAGACCTGTATATCCTAACTAGGAGGTTGGGGATAACCCTTCGGAAGAAGGAAGAATACAGTATTCATGCCACTGTATTGGTATATGTCCAGGCTCACTGCATATAATGGAAAAATCTCTCCTATTAAAGTGTGTAATATTTCCCAAATATATCACCACCGTAGCATACATTCGTGGGAGAACATTTGTGATCGAGGTGAAATTCCTTAATCCTATGCCACGATATGGGGATTGGTAGTATGCTATTGTAAGATATCTCGGCATTAGGGGGAGAGAATTGCCCATTTTGGAATGCCTGGAGATTTCTTTGAGTGAACACACTAAATGAGCTGAACTTGTATGTTTAGTTCATACTCCTGGTTGCTTGGTGCACGGAGTTTTTGCCAACAAAATCATATGAGGAACAACTAGATAGTTGTCAAAAAGAGTAATGCTCCCAATTGTGGTAAATGTGGATAGACCCGGGAATAATATCGTGTCCATATAAGACTTATGGCATTTGATCATGTTATGCGGGGACGCCTGCTAACACAGTCCGTAGGCCTCAGTCAGAGCATTAGAGTTCTTATTGGATGTGAGCAGACTCCTCTAATTCTCCGGAAGGAGAACTCACCTTTGGAAGGTGACATACCTCATAATGATGTTCGTTATGGAGATGACATTCCTAGCAATGTGCACATATTATGGTGCTAGGAATACGGAACAACCATGGATCGATCGTTTTGGGAAATGACGAAGATCTAGTTAAATGTGTAAGTGGGAATAAATGTGTCGACACTATGTCGCCTCTTGCTAATAATTCTCTGTGAGAGAACCCGGATCCGGAAAAAGTCCATGGCATGAGCATGCGATGCTCAAATCAGGTCAAATGGAAATGCAATTGAGGCTGAACCGAATCACTAAGTAAAAGTCGCGAATGTTGTTCGGATTTTTACGGGTCATTATTGAGATAATGAGGTGGTGATGTGCGATGGTTCAAGTAGGTCCTAGATGAGACCTCTCCCACGTTAGTTGAATGTTCCGCTAAATAAAGGTATTGGCAAAATGGCATGAAATTAAATATGCAGTTAACGGATTTAGGAAATCCGTGAGGTCTTGAATAGACTCCATAGTGAAATTGCGGCATGCAAATCTTGTACCAATGGGTATTCCGGTAAGAGTACCATCTCCCGTTGGGAGAAAATCTCATTGACAGAATTTTCTCTAAGGGGAGACCTTATTAATGAATTTTCCTCTGAGATACAAAATAATTAGTAAGTCTGAACACACCATATTGTATAATCCCTTGCAGGGATGATGACCCATTTATGACCCGGTAAGATTGAAATGAGGAACCTGATAAGATCACAGACGGGGTATGTAGGCACATGTGCATCTCGCGATTATCATTGGAGTGTGTACACTCGTGAAATCTGTTCCACCTGATGGTTGGAATGGTGGTGTCCTCTAATACCTATTGAGGTATACTTGGTGTTGTTGGCTGTGTGTTATCCCCCACGGTGCTTAAATTTTTAGACTAGCTAGTTACTCTGATTGTTACAGCATGTCTTTGGAAGGCTTATGGTTGATCTTGTGGATCCCCAATTGTTGTTGACATCATCAGAGAAAGTTGCAATGATCAAGACCTAGTTCTTGATGGAGTCACGCCGAGAAGGTGCGTACCGTTGCGACTTATTTATCCCCATAATCCTTCTAAAGGATGAAACAGATTGCGTTGCACAACACTGTGGTATTGTGGTATATGATAGTGATGGAATGCATTACTCTCTATGTTCCCTATTCTCGTTTTAGCGGTGAAATGAGACAAATCTTTTAAGACTAATGGTTTGAGGATCTGAAGGATTCTTGCCTACGCATACATCTGAGAGATGTTTAATGCTATGGGAACATGGTCTGTGACAAAGGTTGTCATCAGGGGGAGTATGTGCTATGTGTTGATTGTCATTTGTGAGACATTGAAATGTCTTAGAGTATGCTCAGGGCATTAACTCGATGATGATCACTTAGACCTGTTTCTAAGGTCCTATCATAGAAAGACCTGTCTTTATTGACCGACACCAGATACAAGTGGGCTACCTCACAGACTACTGAGGCGAGGTGAGGTGAGTAGCAATTTAAGTTGAGTGATAATCTAGAGGATTGATCACCTAGTCTCTCCCAACTGTTAGTTCTCGAAAGCTTTTCCGGAGAATTGGGATGAGAAGACTTTGATGTTTGCTAGGTTCGGGGGGAGAGCACCCTAGAACATGACCCACAGTATGGACCATGTAGTCTATAGTGTTGTACTCTTTTTCCTTGAGTGAGTGGAGCTATTGTTCCTCACATAAGGTTTTTAACGAGACAACAACGTGCAATGCATGAGCGATAACTATGTACTCTTTCTCCTAGCCTTTTTCCCACTGGGTTTTGGTAGGAGTTTTGACGAGGCATGAGTTAGTCGCGGATTAGCCCAGGGGGAGTGTTGTGAAACAAATCTCTTGGAGATAAGTTTCTTGTGGGCAAATCCGAACCGGAGTAGAGATAAGATCTATCTCCTTCTAAGACCCCTATATATACAGGGGCAGGGTGTGACATCTATGGCTGATGGCTGGCTTGTACTTCAGATGAGATCTATAATGAAGAGAGAGCTCCACCCTATATCTGTGTTCATTGTCTACTTCTGCAATTTTCTTGAGGGCAAAGGGATGGGCGCGGGTGTTCTACATCATCTCACGCCTCTATTGCTGTGGGAGGGATAGGGAACGGATCCGGTGATCCGCTAATAGGCGCGTTGGTTTACAACAGGCAGATTCTCCATGGCATGAATCTCGCCGTAGGGCTAGGCCGAGCCTGGGGAGATCAGCCAGCCTAGCCCACCAGACGCCAAAGATCTCATAGTCCACAAACTAGAGTCTTCAGGCCTCATCTCTTGATTGACCTTTAGCCAACAAATCAGCTCAAATTACGAATAAGTTCACTTTAAGTCCTTCATGTTAACGTTGAGTTTGAATCATATCCCTCAACTGCAAAACAAGTATAACGCATCCCTCATTTTTCCAAACTGGTACAAATGTAGTCCCAAGATAGTATTGAAGCCATTTTCACAGATGTGGAAACAGAAGCAAAATTTTATTAAAAAAAATCATGTGGAACCCATATGTCAGTGAAACATCATCTTTTCCCTTGTCCCTCTCTCTCCGTCGGTAGCGACGGCGGGCGGAGCAGCATGGACGCTTCGAGCAGGGAGCAACGCAGCAAGTAGAGCGGAGCGGCGACAGGCATGCTCTGAGCAAGGAGCAGCAAAGCAGGCAAGAAGACTAGAGCGGCGGTGGGCGAAGCAGTGCGGGTGCCGACAGCCCCAATCTGGATGGTGCGTGGCAAATCAATGTAGGAGGCCGCCAGCTCCCCAACGGCGACGCGGACCGACGGATCATGGGAGTGGAGGCAGCGGTGATGGTGGTGGTCAAGAAACCGGAGGGGTTGCCGGTGCGGCAAGCCTCCATCACGTCGATTTGGAGTTGAGGGTGTCCCTCTTCATCCTCTTCGACACCATTGTTCTCCTCTCCACCGACCTGCTGCTCTAGATCCATCAACACTCCTCTCATTGTCTTCACCGCCGTGGGAAAGATGAGCAATAGAGGAGTAGCGCCTCATTGTTTTTACTGCCGTGGGGGATACAAACAATGGCCATGGTCGGCCATCCCCACCGCACCATCGTTCCAATTTGCCCGATTGTGTCGTCGTCACCACTATCAACATCCGGTGCGGCTGCCGGCCTTCTGGCTTCCTCCCTCTTCGCCTCAGTGTGGGCGTCGAGCTCCCTCTCTCTTCGGTGGTAGAGCAATGGAATAGCTTGCAGGGGATGAAGGAAGGCACCGCCATAGCCACCTCCTTGACCTCCCCCACCATGGTGGTGAGGAACGTGGTTCGGTGGCAGCAGCATGAGCTCCGCCGCCCGATGACCTCCCGTGCCACAAACGCCGTAGACGCGGTAACCCCCACCATAATCCCCTCTGCTGACACTGTCGCCGTCGCTTTCGCCGTAGCGGCCTCCGCCGCCTCCGCTACTAGGGCAAGATCCGCCAAAGAGCGTGCCACTACCACCGCTAGGTTTGGAGAGACGTGAGCTGACTGTCGGCACGCGCCAGCCCTCATGTGAAGAGCTTAAAAGAGAGATAGGGGAAGAGAGGGATAGTGATGTTTTTTTGTCTAACATATGGACCCCATTGTTGTCTATTTCTTTTTGTGGACTGTAATAGCCACGGCACCTAAAACCGGTCTCAATACCGCTTATGACTACACTTACACCGGTTTTAAAAGATCATGGATGCATTTTACCCTGTTTTTCGGTTGAGTGATAAGATTCAAACTAGGCCTTTAGATGGGGGACCTAGAGTGGACTTATTCCCCGAATCATTTACAGTGTGCGGCAAACCTCACTTCCAGCTTATTAGCAACGTGTAGTCCGTTTGCACCCATTAAAAAGCTGGCCCAATTTAAAAGACCAAACCGTTAGCGTTAGCAGGCTTTAGCTCCTCCTCGTTCACGTAGGCCTGAAAATTGTATGGGCAACCACGCAACGGATGACCACATGTGAGTTCCAAAGTCACGTGATTTTAAAAAGAGATCTCAATCCCTCCGCAACAAGGAAGAAAATTGCTTAGAAAAAGAAAAAAATGTCGTAATTTCTTTTTAATTTTTTTTTAAAATATAACTATAATAAATAATTCTCGCTGTCAACAGAGCAAAATGGCTTGGCTTGGCTGGAGCCTGGAGCAAGAAGCATCAACCACCGGCAGCCAGCTCGATCAAAATCAGCTCAACGTACCTCGTTGTCTTCCTTCAAAACTTGTTTGGTTAATCCTAAAAGAAAACGAAATTCCACATCAATACATATTAAATAAACCATCAACAAACCACCCTCAATCTCCTTCTGAAATGATTAACCAAAAAAGATCTTATGGTTTTAATGTAGAGCTCCAACTTCTAAATTTAGCTTCAGAAGTTAGGGTTTGAAATGGAGTTGTGGAGCTGCCTAAACCCAACTCCACTTTTCTAGTTCATTTTGTCATGTGAGAGAGCTCTACTCAGCACCGCTCCTATTTTAAGTGGAGCTGAAACTGTGTGGCTGAACTCTAACTCCAGAAGAAATAGAACTAGAGCTGGAGTTGTACCAAGCCCGTACGTACGCTACATGCGCGATCAGGATCGCCTTGCCTCCTCCATCAACCGTTCTGTCTGGCCTCCTCTACTCTCCTATCCCCTTTCTTGAGGAAGACCGGCCACATTCGACCAATCCATCTATCATCACCATCACAAAACACCACAGCTAATCCAGCAATATTCTAGTTGCTGCACTGCAGTACTACACCCTAAGTACGCAGTCGCACACATGATTTAGCTAGTTAGCATGTTTTTTTTAACTGTTAAATGTCACGTTTTGTACATAAAAAACAAAATAAATAAATTGATTATTGTTTGATAATTAACAATCCATTAATTATATGCTAATCATAACTCTCGTGTGACTAATAAAATATTTTCAACCTTTGTCTAGAAGGACCTTTAATCAAGTGTCAATTTAAAGATGTGATTTCAGTACATGAGCTAGGGGTGTTTATTTTCCACTCGATCTCAATGTAGTGACTAGTGAAACGAAAGGAAATTGGAAAGAAGAAAGAAAACCGGCGATCGATGATCGAATGCAAAAGTCAATCGCGTGGCTAGCAAGTGATTGATTCAACCTCATCATCTTAATTCATTTCCTCCATCCATTTTCCTCCTCTCTGTAGCATCTTCCGTCTCTGCTTGCGTACCCTTCTCTTTTAACTACTGTCTTCACCGTACTTCTATGTCGGTAGCCATATATTGGTTGTGTTTGGGTTGAAATTGGTACGATGTAACTGAAAAGTAGTGTGTGTATGACAGGTTGATGTGATGGAAAAAGTTGAAAGTTTGGATTCAAAGTTTGGATCTAAACACAACCATTATCAGCAGCAAGTCGCATTAACAGCCAAACAACAATGTCACACATTGACCTTTTACCCTGCTAATAAAGATTCAGCCTAATTCATTCTCTCCTTTTCTCAATCAGCATATGAAGTAATTAACCAGCAGGTTAATAATCTCCTCCTGCTGAAATAATGCCCTTGTCATCAGGAAGCCTCTTGGTCCTTTGAGCGTTGCGCTCTTCCAGAAGTAGCACACGTTCGGTTTGACGTTGTCAATCTTCGGTGATGCCACTAGGAAACAGGTGGTCACGGACAATTTTTTTTCTGGACAAGAAAAAACGAGAGACATCGGTGTTCAGTTCAACCGAGCGAGCAGAAGCTACGGTGACCTAACATTTGTTCGCCGATGCAATGTGTATTTGAGAGAGAGAGAGAGGGGAAAAGAAGAAGATTGAGAAGATATATAAAAAAAGGTGAGATATTAGTTAGTACATGATTTGACTATAAATTATTGGGGATGGTTAATTGGTTGGCGACATATTTTTGGGTCAAAATCTTGCAGAATTCTTACTATGGGATTTGCTTCGTGATTCAGGTTTCAACGACCTCTTCTTCAACAGCTCTAAGGACACATTCTTCTCCAGCTCCGATAGCTCCAACGGTCCTGACATAGGCAAATTAATAAATTCGAGTTTAGAGTCCTAGTTTGGGGCAGAGATGGAAGGGGGTAGATCGCTTGGCTTATAGGGATGACCGCGGGAGACGGTGACCGATGGTGGACATAGACGAGTGATGAGGCGGCGGTGGCGGCGGCGATGCCAAAGCCGTGAGGATGTAGGAGAGCAGTGGGCCATTGTTGATGGAGAGGGCAAAAACAAGCTTATACTTAGAAGGTGGCTGCTGATGGTGATAGATCCGATGATGGGGAGTCACTAGAGACAGGGAAGATAACGGAGCGGGGGAGAGAAGGGAAGAGGATGAGGGAAGGGGAAGGAGGCTGGCCGGGGAAGGGGGGGAGGTGGGGGCTCACCGGTGCTGCTGATGCCTTTTAGCTAGCCGACGTGGCTGGACGGCAGCACATTGAGGCGGTGTCACGGTCGAGTGCTCGAGTCGTGTATCGCACATGGTGGGGCTAGGAGGGAGAAGTGAACGAGGGAGGAGAGGATGTGTAGGGTTAGTTTAGAGGTTGTGTACAAAGCTCATAGCTATCAGGCGATGTAAAATTCACCTGATTAATTCTTAGAGGTGTTTTCTTTCAATTGGTAGATAGACAACCTTTAATTATTTTGAACATGAAAAATAAATAAATATGACTTTTTAAAACAATTTTCTTATAGATTTTTTTTAAAAAAAACATACTCCATCCGTCCTAAAATATAAGCATTTATGGACCCTGACACGGTATCCGAGATGTTATTTTGACCAATAATATCTATAAAAATAAGATGTTTTAAATAAAAAGAGTTGTATATTATGATAGATTGTTTAATGATAAATCTAGTAACATCAATTTTACATGATTAATTTTTTTTACTTTAATGGTAAAAGTTATAAAAGTTTGACTTGTCATTACGCTAAAAATGCTTATATTTTTGTACGGAGGGAGTATTATTTATCGGTTCGATAAACGTGGACATGAATAACAACGGATTTCTTCTCTTTGTCCGCTGCAAAAGAACGCAGCCAAATCAAGCGTGGGTAACAACGGATTTGCTTCGATCTCGATCGCTTGAGTTTGTTGAATCGAACAGCCAAATGATGGCGCCGCGCGGCGTGCAAAATCCCAGTCCAGTCAAAGGATTCATCAAGGATGCCTTTGCCGGGCAGAAATAAAGAAAGATTTGAGGTGAGATCTGATGATTCCCGGAGGCAAAGTAAACAGTGGCCAACTTGCTTTGCGATGCGTAGGGGCATATGCAGCCAAGCAGGGGCATCAATGCCGGCACGCACCTCCTCTACCAACCTTAATCCTCCTCCCTCACATTCCTTTCCTTCCTGCGCATCATGGTGAAATCACGTTTTCTTGACGAAATAACGTGACAATCTTGAGGTATCGACGTGGGACGAAAGCGGATTTCGGTGCGATTTTCGAATGGTTTTCTATAAATTCAAGTTTGAAACAGTGAATTCTCGATCGAAATTTAGTCGAAATTTGCCGACAACTTTCATACCTCTTAAGGTCAAGATCACCCTAGTCCATCATATAGGTAAATCCCATTGCCATTGTCAAATGATAGTCCATCAATAGCTAAGATCCTACTGCGATAATACAAGGATATACGTCTAGATGTAATATAAAGAGAGTGAGACTCATGTTTCTTATATAGGTTCGAGCCCCAAAAAAGTAATAGCACTACACCAATTTATATGGATTGGCTAGAAATATCAGACCATTGCCAAGTATGAGGTGGGTTTTATAATCTAATCTAGCCAACACAACTAATCTCAACAGAACATAAATCGGAGATTAAGTCCGCGACCAGTCGTGGGCTCCTATAATCATAGCTTTAAACCCTGTCACTGAACACCGGATTACTACCAGATATGGTTCTGCTGACTATCACACGTCGATAGCAATGACAAATTTCAGTGAGGTAATAAACTGATAACATTTTCAACCATTAGCACTTTACCAAAATTTGAAAACTCTAAACTTCTACTTGAAATCCTCTACCTTCAAACAAAAGTTTTTTTTCTCATCCTACCAAATTGTGGCAACGCCACCAAAAAAAAAAAAAAGCTCTTACTCTCAAAATTGATTTTTCATCATTGTTCCGGTTAACACGCAATCGACTTATTAGCCACAACGTACAAATGTCTTCCAAAACATGGCTTCTATCTAAAGAATTTTGCTAACTAGAGTACTACTACTCCTAATAATTAACAAGGGTACCATTTTGTACCACGAGCTGCTCCATTTAATAAGCAGTATATATATATATACTACTCCATTGCTTAAGAATCAAGACAGCTACTACCATTACCGTGTTTCTTCTTAGCTGTACTGAGATACTAGTGAGAGTGGGCAGAGGAGGCGCGTTGCCGGCGTGAGCGCACCGCAAAATTGCATGTGGCCGTCGACCTGCTTCCTCTTCCTTCCACTCATCCCATCTAATCCATCCATCCATCGGAACGTACACGCTTTGCCGCCTCCTTTTAGAGCCCCATCGATTAGCCTAATAAACCAAAGTAAATGCTAAAATTTAAATTTTTGAACTTGATTTTGATGTTGACTTTAAGATATTGTTAACATAATTTTTATTAATGTTGGCTTTTAAGTCGCTACGAATAAATATATAAGTTTTACCTATAAATTAATTTTTATTTCCTGATAAAATGTTTCGAGTTATTAGAAAATATAGGTAACTGATCAAGCTCTCAATCCTCTCTCTTTATGGCTGTGTTTAGATCCAAACTTCCAATATTTTCCATCACATCAACCTATCATACACACACAACTTTTCATTCACATCGTATTAATTTTAAACCAAACTTTCAACTTTGAAAAGAACTAACAGAACCTATGTTTGGTGCTCGGCAGCTGGTTTTCTTTCTCTTTTCTCAGGTCAAAAAGGCACTAGTCTACAAATCCTGCAATTTTTAGGATAGCCATGCAGAGAAGATGGATGCTGCTGAGTCAGATGAATAATGCCCTTTTGTGCCTGCATGTATTATGGTGAAGGAGATTTCAATGACTCTCGTTGACTTTTGTGTGATCTCATAATCTTTTGGTCCACCTGTCAGGATCCGGTCATCAGATCATGGTCAGCGGTCAATACTCCCTACTCCAGTATCATAGCGTGTGTAGCTGGATCATCTTTCTTTATCCTGATGAAACATGCTCCAAGATGGAGCAAAGAACCATGCTGGATGTGCACCTAATGCATAGTATTTGTTTTTTTTATAAGCTCTTGTTTTGACCGATTTTAATGGAGAATCGAATCGTTTTGGTGTTTTTTTTTCCCAAACGATGGTTTGTGCGATGTGAATCGTGTGATTGATGCAAAGATGAAAGTCATTCTGCCCTTCCCTTGCAACACTGAATTTGTTTGAACACATCATGGCGGTACTGAATTTTGGCCAAAGAACAAAGAAGAAATTTGATCTGTTTCTTTCTAGGAAAAATTTCTCTAACCATGTACAAGTTTGTCTATCTCCAGTCTCGATTCTTTTCCTCTCTATCGAACGAAGCTGACAAATTAATGGAGAATTTGAATTCCTCTTTTTTTTTTTGGGTTTTAGAAAGGCATGATGTGGGTGGTCTTGGAGTCGTAGCCGGCGAGGCAGCTCTTGGCGTTCACCTTGAACATCTTGAGGAGCTCCGACGCCATCTGCCTCGCCGCCGGCGAGCACCCGCTCTGCATCAGCAGGAGGAGCTTCGTCAGCCCGCCCTTGGACGCCGCCGCCGCCTCCACCGCGCGCCGGTCCCTGTACCGGTGGCACACCGCCCACAGCACCGACACCGCCGCCTCCGCGCCGCCCATCCCGCCGCACCTCATCATCCTCGACACCACCGCCGGGATCGCCGCCTCCGCCACCTCGCACACCGCCGCGCGCCCCTCCGCGCTCCCCACCGCCGCCTCCAGCACCCGCAGCGCCTGGGCGTGCGAGTGCGACCCGCCGACGCCGCGCTGGTCCGTGGCGAGGACGCGCACGGCGGCCGGGACGGCGCCGAGACGGACCATCTCGGCGCGCGCGCGCCGCGTCCCGGCGACGATGGCGGCGAGGCAGGAGAGGCCGGCGTCCACGGCCCGCGCGTCGAGGCTGCCCTTCTCGTCCGCGGGGCCGACGAGCCGGATCAGCTCCGCGACCAGCTCCTCTGACTCGGCGAGCGCCGCCCTCACCCCCGGCGTCGCGGCGCCTGCGCCGTCCCGGAGCAGCGACTCCACCAGCCTCGCCGCGTCGACGCGGGCCTCGAGCCCGCTCCCGCTCCGCATCACGCGCGCCAGCGACGCCGCCACCGACGGCGCGGCGCCCCCCGCGGCGAGCGCGGCGGCGACGCGCCTCCTGTTCTCCTCCTCGATGCAGTCCGACGTGGCGAGCACCGCGAGCACCCGGACGGCCGCCTCGACGGCCTCCACGCCGCCGGCGTCATCATCACCATCATCACCATCCTTCCCCCTCCTCCTGAGCACCGACGCCACGGTCTCCGCCGCGCCACCGGCCCTCGCGAGCGCGTTCTTGTCGAACTCGTCGACGTCGTCGTCGGACAGGAACGCCGCGAGCTTACGCAGCGCCGGGCACGGGTCCACCCCGGGCGCCCCAACCCGGCGGAGGAGCTCCGCCGCCGCAGCGGCGGGCGTGGGGCCAACAGCCGATGCCGCCACCGGCGACGACGACGACGACGGCGGCGCGGCCGTGGAGGCCCAGAGCGCGATGAGGCGGCGGAGGGTGAGGTTGGGGACGAGGTCGGTGGAGGGGAGCGGGAGCATGGTGGCGGGGCAGGTGGTGTTGCCGGAGTCGATCCAGCGCTGGATGGAGGCGCGGTCGTAGGTGACGCCGGTGCAGAGACTCACCGGCGAGCGCATGACGTCGAGGGAGATGGGGCACCGGAAGAACGTCGGGACCTTTACCTCCAGGCCCTGGTACTCCGCCGCGAGCCTGCCGCCGCCGCCGCCCATCTCCTTCCTCACCATGGATGGCTGCTGCTCGATCTCGTTCCGACCACAAACACTTGGTGTTGCAACAATGGCGATGACGAGCTGAGGGTGGAAGTGGAGGAGGAGATGGAATGGAGTAGAAAAGGGGGAGGAGGAGGAATGGAGGATGAGGGGTCCATGTGGGGGGAGGAGGCTAGTATTATAGGCAGTGGTGGCCTTTTCGTTTCACACCCTGACTAAGGAAACAATTTACGAAACGCTCCTTGGATTTTACTACTACTCTACCTGGAAATGAAATGCAGAAATGGCAGCTCAGTTCGTCCTCACGCGCTATTTTCAATGCTAGCTTTAAAAAAAAAGTAATTTATCCCTACACGCTATTTTAATGTTAGCTTGGAAATGGACCTCAATGAGAAAGATAGCCAATTAAATGTAGAAAGCATATGGCAGATCACCCTTTTGAATGAAAAAGGATATCATTGAAAGTAGTTTAATGGTAGTTATTCATCTTCCGATATTATTTTGTACTAACATTGGGGATTTTTTTCTTTAAAAATAATGTTAGATTTGTTCCTAACAATCTGAAACATTTACCCTTTGAAGATATACATGCAAATTACAATATCAAATCATAAATATGCCTACAATAACTCTATTTATGGAAGCACTCCCAAAAGCTTGACTAGTAACACTTTATATCTTTTGTCGTCATGCCACCTCTAAGAAATGGTAGCGAAAAATCCGTGGACATATTTTGATGGTAATAACTAGCAAGAAACAAAGCCAATCTTTTGCATTTTTAAAAATTCTTTTCTGCATTAAAATATGCGAGTACCTTTGTACTGGCTTGAAACGCTCTAGTCCTTTCGTTGACACCAAAATTTTAAAAAAAAAGGCTATCCAAACTTGATGCTTACACAAAGCTATACACTCTTTGAAATTCTTAGGTTCTCCTAATTACAGACAAAAAAATTAATTTTGCAATGCACTACATCCAACAAAAATTGGAGTGCTCAAAGCTACAACAGCTACCTACTCTACAAATCTTGTAAAAACAACAGAAAAAAAAAACCGTGGACCGTAAATGAACGTCCAAGCACCAAGTTGTAATTTTGGGGCTTTGCAGGGTGGCCAACGGAAGGCAGTGAGAAACTGAGGTGTGGAACGAGGAAAGCTGGGCAGAGGAGAAAGATGGTCAAAGGGGAGGAAACGAGGATGACGTATGGACGGGGCGCCGAGGAGGTCGCTGTCGTCGCTCGTCGTCGTCGTCGACGCTGCTGCTGCTGCTGCTTTTTTGTGGTCGTTTTTCTCGGCATTGTTTTTCCCGTTTTGCCAGTTGTTTTTGCTGCCACTCGAGGCGAGGCGAGAGCTGCGTGAGATGCTGAAATTCCATTCTCATTTTCTTTCACCTGTTTAATTATACGCTCTCGTTAAGGCTTCATTCTTTTCTCACAAGGAGACAGATTTTATCTTGATTTTTGTTATTCCTTTTTTAAACTGCTAAATAGAGGCATTCAAAAAAACTGCTAAATAGTATATTTCATATAAAATCTTTTTATATAGAAATTGCTTAAAAATAATGCTAAATAAATCATTTTTTAAATCTGTAATAATCAAAATTTAATTATTGATGTGGTGACAGCTTTTCTTGTTTATTTTTCATATCCTAACTTTATCTTTATATTCAACATCACCCTAGTACTTTGGATTGACCGGTTTTTGGTGACTTGGGCCCGTTATAGGCAATAGTCAATTTGCATACTACCGTCTCCAGCGATGTCGCATAACGAAATTGTGCTGTGATAGTGCTATTTAAACTTTGGTTTATGCAATTTGGGCGGTGACTCGCATGATGCGTACGTAGCACGTCGCTGGTGTTCCCATTTGGGGTGAGATAGATTTAAGAAAAAGACAATACGTACTAACTTTTTCTTACTAAATTCTTACTAACACTGATGTGTCATGTTACGAGTGCATCTTAGATTTTTCGTAACTTTCATCTACTTAAATCAAACGGTTGAAATGATTGTTAGTAAAAGTTTAGTAAGAAAAATTTAGTACGTGTAGTATTGAGGCTCGCTGAATGCAGTCAACTCCCTCAGGGTTGTTTTTATAGAAGTAGGGAAACAGAATTTGTTCATGAGAACGAAGTTGCCTGGACGTCCTGTTCCTAAACGCAAACTAAGGTCATGTTTGTTTCAACTTTTTTTAAAAAAACTTTTAACTTTTTTATCACATCGAACTTTTCTACACACATAAACTTTCAACTTTTCCGTTACATTGTTCCAATTTCTTTAATCTTCTAATTTTGACGTGGAATAAACACGACCTAAAGCAGTAGTTGAACGTTCTGACAACGAGGGCCCATTTTTAGCAAGCTTTATAAATATAGCTATGGATTATTTGCTTCACGTTTCTAAAAAAAGATATTTTTGTAAAGAACCTTTATGTATCGTATTAATTAGACCATATGTTCTAAATTATTTATTAATTATTAAATTTATTTCTAAAAATATGTATTATTATTTTACTAAAATAATCTAGCGAATAAGAAGTTTTAAACAGGCCTCATATGCATGCGAGGGATCATGAATTTCAAGGGGAGAGAGAAGAAATCTGTTTAACTAGAAGCAGATTAATCACTAGTACTACTCATTTCATCCCAAAATATAAGACTCAACCACCGCTAACATAAAGATCAAGGAAAAAAAATTTAATCACCTTCTTGATTGAATCATATTCATACATACTCCCTTCGTCCCCTAATATAAGGGATTTAGATATTTTGCTTGTACTGTTTGACCACTCGTCTTATTCAAAAAAATTTGTGCAAATATAAAAAACGAAAAGCTATGCTTAAAGTACTTTGGATAACAAAGTAAGTAAAAAAATAATTTTAAATTTTTTGAATAAGATGAATGGTAAAACAGTGTAAACAAAAAGTCAAAATCCCTTATATTAGAGAGCGGAGGGAGTACAAGCAATGGAGCCCATCGTTTCGGAATAAGCGAAACGACATATTTACAAACGAAAAATGATTTGTGAATAAAACTTTTATATACATGTTCTTAGCGATTTAAAAGCAAATGCTGAAAAATAAACTTCGATGACAAAACCCCAAAATCAACTCCAAATTTAAGGTCGAAAATTTAAATTTTAGCTGATAAGCATGAGCATAAGCGAAAAGATGAGGCCAATTGGGGGGGTCTGATGGTAAAGGATTTAAAATAAACCAAATTTAAATGATTAAGAAGTGATAGTTAATGTATGCATGTATGCACGTCTTATACTATGAGACATGAGAGAAAAATAGTTGTGTATTATATTTTGGGACGGAGGAGTAATAGAACATCACCAAGAGTATTCCAATAATCAATTCCTAAAACTATATATTTTGGATCTTCAAAACTAAATATAGGAAGTGAGAAAACCTATCTCCAAGAGAAAGCCTAAAATTGATTTCCTATAATGAAAAATAGGCCCTCCCTTTAACTACCAAGTACCAACGGACAAAATTATTTTTTCTGCTCCTCCTTCATTTTGTTATTTTTCTCTGTGTGCGCGCGAGAGAGCGATTGGGAAAAAAAATCGCTCCCTTGAGCGGGAATGACATATCTAGAGTTGGGAATCTGGATTATTGGAAGACATGTTAGGGATTCTGTTGGATGCGACTTTTAACCAAAATTTTCTAAATTTAAGGATAGGGAATAGAAAGCTATTGGTGATACTCACCCTTAATTTGTTGAGTACTCCCTCTGTATTTTAATATATGACGTCGTTGACTTTTTAATAAACGTTTGACTTTTCGTCTTATTAAAAAAATTTATGTAATTATAATTTATTTTATTGTGACTTGATCTATCATCAAATGTTCTTTAAACATGACATAAGTATTTTTATATTTACATAAAAATTTTGAATAAAACGAGTGGTCAAACGTTGGTTAAAAAGTCAACGACGCCATATATTCAAATACGGAGGGAGTACTATACAACACGTATATACGTAGAATGGAGCATGCATATGGTACGTACGTATAATACCGGTGGATGTGAAGTACTTACTGGTAGCGTAAATGATGGGGACTAGCCCTAGTCCAGCCGTTAATCGGTTGTTTTTAGTGGAGAGTCGATGGCGCGTACGTAGGTACGTACTTAGAGCAGGTACAATAGCATACTATTAATTAGCTATAAACATATTTTAATGTGATAAACGGTGAGAGAGAAAAATAGCGGGCTACATACTGTAGCTAGCTGCAGCACGGGCTCCAAAACACAATATATGTATGATATGTGGGACCATATATTAATAGCAACTATTGTATGAATTGGCTATTAGATTGGCTATAGATGAATTAGAGCCAGTAGTGAGCTATACTATTAAACTTGCTTTTTATGGTGGTGCATTGGCCATTAGCAACAGTGAACAGGGAGGTCGGCCAACGCCAAGCTGGAAGAGGACGTTAGCTGGTGCCACCGCCCCCGCCCGCCGCCCACGTACGCAGGCACGCGCCGTGTGGCGCCGTTTACTCGATCGTATATACGCTGATACGCGCAGACAGCTCAGGGAGTGTACTCCAATATACAGTACGTCTACGTCTACGCGGGGGATTTGACTGCGCCTGGCCCCCCGCGGTAAAACACAACCATTTGGCTGCGCCTGCGCCTGCGCGCGCGGAAGTTTCTAGACTTGCTACGACTACTACACGACGCCGTTTGCCTACGCGGATCCAGTCCGAGACGCCCGCGGCCGGAAGCAACTGCCAACGGCCAACTGGCACATGGTAGTAACGGTTTTTCTCGGCATTGTTTTTCCCGTTGCCAGTTGTTTTTGCTGCCACAGGAGGCGTGAGCTGTGACTTGTGAGAGATACTGAAATTCCCTTCTCATTTTCTTCACCTGTTTAATTATACCCTCTCGTTAAGACCATGTTCTTTTTTCTCTTTAATTAACATAGTAGTATACTACTAGTCCTTACCTCAATTTTTATTAGCATGTTTTTCAAACTGCTAAACGGTGTGTTTGATACGAAAGCTATATATACGAAAGTCGCTTTGAAATATCAAATAAATCTATTTTCCAAGTTTGTAATAATGAAAACTCAATTAATTTTATACTAATGGCATTCTTGTTTTTCGTACCTCAACTTTATCTTCATCTTCATACTACTCACTCCATCTCAAATTATACAACAACCTTATCTTTAGAAAAAACCAAACTTGGTAACTTTTAACTAATAATTACGCTAGCAAGCCAAAATCTACAACAAGTATTGTGTATGTTATGTTATTATTCGCAGGGGTGTCCTTGGACCTGCGGGCTGTGCGACCGAACAGGACCCCAAATTTTAAGGGCCCTTAAAATATTAAGTATGTCCCATATATAATAATATCAGAGGCTTTAATTTTGTTAATTTGCAGTCCAAATAGTAGTAAAACAAGGCCCAAAACGCTGCAGAAGGTGAACCGATCCATCTTCCATCGTACTCCCGTCCAGGCGTCCGCGTCGTCGCGTATCGCCGAAGTCCCGACGCCGCAGCCGCTTCGTCTCCTCTCCCCAATCCCCTCCGGCCTTCGCTTCTACTTCATCGCTGATGATCGGCTGATCGCCGCGCCCGTTTTAAATTTTACTATAAAAAATTTACTAGGCTACTCGGGCCCCATTTTAATATTTTATGAACCCGATTTGGCCGGGACGCCCTGATTAGCTCAGAGAAGACGGTTAGCTCAGACCATGGTGAGAAGCTAATTAAGCAATCGGCCTTGTGGACTTATTACCGGCCCGGCAATTTGTTGACTTTATCGTGTACGTACAGAATGTACAGTGGACCATGCATATGGTACCGTAATATTGATCGACGACGAAGTAGCGTAATCGATGGGGACTAGCTAGCTAGTCCAGCCGTTAATCGGTTGTTTTTACTCCAACCGATCGTTCGATCGGTTTTGACCGCGCGCCTGGCCCGGCCAGTCGATCGAGATGTACGTGGAGAGTCCACGGCGCGTACGTATGTACGTACATATCGGGCGGCGTCAAGGTCGGTGTAGCAACATAAGATCAGGTACTACAGCAGGCTATAAGCCAGCTGTAAATATATTTTAAAGAGATATGAGCTCTACGTTATTTAGAGACTAGCATCCTACAACAGTTAGAAACAATATGGTCTCTAATTATTAATGTATCAAAATACTTTTTCTTACTTTTCTTTCCTTTGTTTCACCACCATGCAACAAAATTTGCTCTAATAAATGCTAAGAGTCGACTCTGAGCCGTTGTCATTCATAACAACCATACTCCTTTATCTTTTTTCTATGTCACCAAATTTACTTGCATGACAATAGAGAGACCACTAATAAACACCGTTGTATATGCCTTAAATGAGGAGAGTGAAGAGCAGCAGACTACATATTTGTAGCCAGCTGTAGCACGTACTCCAAGACACAGTGTGTGTATGACAGGTGGAACCATGTATTAATAGTGTAGTATATAACTATTGTATGAATGACCTATTAGATTGGCTATAGATGAATTGGAGATAGTAGTTGGCTGTACTATTTAACTTGCTCTAACAGGTCGGCACGTACGCATGCATGCGGCCAAACGCCAAGCTGGCGCCACCGCCCACGCAGGCAAAGCGCCGTGCCACTCGATCATATCGATCCTACGCGCGCTGACATATACGCAGACAGACAGCTCAGGGTCTCCAGATACGTGTACTACTACGCGCGCGGGGGCGGGATTTGACTGCGCCTGGCCCCGCGGTGAAGGTGAGAAACATCTATCTATCGCTGTCGTACGCGTCGATCCAACGCTTGGCTAGCTATCTGCGACGTTAACCGTGGTTACCCTGCTGTGTGTTGGTCGATCGGCGCGCGCGGAAGTTTCTAGATCGACTAGCGCTACGCGACGCCGTTTTGTTCCATATCCCTCCCGCCTCCCGAAGGTACGTACGTCGTCCCTGTACAGACTCGATCGACTCCTACGCGGATCGAGTCCGAGACGGGCGGCTGGAAGCTTAGCTAGTGCCAGCTGCCAACTGGCAAAACTGGCACGTACTCTACGTGTGATGCTCGCGCCTCCAACGCACAGCTCGCTCCATCGGGGCCGGGGTCGCGCCACTGTTGCCTCTCTCTGCTGCCCTGGATATTTTTCTCTCATTCTCTGCCTACTTCAATTAAAATTAATATAGCATTCTAAACTGATTAAACATATATTTAATAGAATGTATTACATCTGTTATATATTCTAAAACACGAAAGTATCTTAGCTAACCCGTGACGGAGCCAAATGTGCTCAAGAGTAAGGTTGAACTATACTATATAATAATCTATATAATTTTCTTTTATTTTTCAATTTTTGAAGTATAATTTATATGGATATTTGGGCATAAGAGTAAAGGCTCTACCCCTACCTGCTCTACTCCTATATCCGTCCCTTTGCTAACTGTCACGTCACACGTGACCACTATAACAAATATGCCTTATAGAGACATTTTTCTAATACTATAAAGACATTTTTAAAATGCCTTTACAGTGTTGTAGAGACATTTTGAAGAGTTTCTCATAAGTGCCTTTTGGTGAATTGTCTTTACAAACTAAGAGGCATATTATAAGATGTCTCTATGCAAATAGAGGCACTTTGTAGAGGCATTAAATTATACGGCAACTATAGCAAATCAATATGAAAAAAAGAAAAATATTCAATGCACTAACCATCTCAACCTCATATAATTACATGGAAATATATGATTTGTGTTACTTATATATATCAAGCTACTCAATATATATTAATATTCAGAAAAATGCCCTTATATTGTTTTAAATGCCTTAAGAAAATGTCTTTACATATGAGGCAAATTTTAAAGTGCCGAAAAGATGTCTCTATGAGATAAATTTAACAAAGTATACTAAAAATGTCTCTAAAGTGTTTTTAGAGTAAAAATATTTTAGGCGATTTTGAAAGTGCCTCTAGACTTTAGAGCTTCAAAATTTAGAGGCAATTTGAAAATTGTCTCTACAAAAGAGCCTATACACATAAGGTTTTTGTTGTAGTGGACGGTGATGCACTACGCTAGAACCCTATATCTGTGACGGCATACCAGTGACGGGCCTATGAATTGGTCACAGATGACCGTCACCTTTGACGGGTCGCTAGGTTTGCCGTCATCGGGGGGGCATCCGGCCGTGGCCCGTCACAGGTATCCCCTCACCTGTGACGGGCCGGAAGGAAAAGCCGTCACAGGTGAGGAAGTGACGGGTTTTCCTCCTAACCGGTCACTGGTATCCCCTCACCTGTGACGGGCCGTGGCATTATGAGCCGTCACAGGTGAGGAAGTGACGGGTTTTCCTCCCAACCCGTCACTGGTATCCCCTCACCTATGACGGGCCGTGGCATTATGAGCCGTCACAGGTGGTGGTCCGCCATTTGTGACGGATTTTTTTTACGGCCCGTCACAGGTAGGTCAATATCTTTGACGGGCAACTCAATTGAAGCCCGTCAAAGGTATGACCAACACCTTTGACGGGCTTTTTAATCTAACCCGTTTGAGGTGTGTTGGGTCTATAAATACCCGCCAAACCGCCAACTGCTTTCCATCCCGACCAGTTCACTGTTCACAAATCGGTTGGGAGGGCAAGGGGGGCGATTTTTTTTGCTAAAATTCAAGGTAAAAAACACATTATACTCCATTCCTTCTCAATATATCGATCATCATATATTTTTCTTCGTATGTTGTTGATTTCAGATGGATCGTAGATGGATGTACTATGCGCATCGTTCGTCTACCGAGTATAGAGAGGGGGTCACTGAATTTGTCACATTTGCGGATAATGACAAAAAAGTAGGATGAGCATGCACATGTTGTCCATGTAGGGACTGTAAGAATGAACAGATGATCGAAGATAGCGATGAAGTGCATGCTCATTTGATAATGAATGGATTCATGAAGAAATATACCTGCTGGACCAAGCATGGAGAGCAAGAGGCGTCTGATGTCGCAGCTGAAGAAGTGTTGGATCAGGATGTAGAGAACACCGCCGCAGCTCGAGAAGGCATGTTCGTACCTTCTCCTTTAGGTGGAGAGACCATAGATTTGGACACTCAATGTCTATCTACAATGTTGCATGACATTGAAGACGCAGAGGACAACGACAGAGATTTTGAGAAGTTTAGTAAGTTGGTGGAAGATTGTCAGATGCCCTTGTATGATGGATGCAAGTCGAAGCACAGCAAGTTGTCATGCGTGTTGGAACTCATAAAGCTTAAGGCTAGTAATGGCTGGTCGGACAAGAGTTTTACAGAACTTCTTGAGCTGTTAAAGGACCTGTTGCCAGAGGGGAACAATTTACCGCAGATGACATATGAAGCGAAGCAAGTATTATGTCCGTTGGGCCTGTAGGTCAGAAGAATTCATGCATGTCCAAACGACTGCATTTTGTATTACAAGGAATACGCTGACTTGGATGTCTGCCCTATTTGTGGGGCATCAAGATACAAACGAGCAAAGAGTGAAGGTGAAGGAAGTAAGTCAAAGAGGGGAGGCCCAGCAAAGGTGGTGTGTTATCTCCCAATTGCGGAGAGCATGAAGAGAATGTTTGAGAATAAGGAACAAGCTAAACTAGTGCGCTGGCATGCCGAAGAACGGAAAGTCGATAGTATGCTGAGGCACCCAGCAGATTCAGTACAGTGGAGGACAATCGATAGGATTTACCAGGAATTCTCAAATGACCTAAGAAACATGTGTTTCGCAATGTGTACAGACGACATTAATCCATTTGGTGATTTGAGCAGTCGTCACAGTACATGGCCAGTTCTGCTTGTTAACTATAACCTCCCTCCCTGGTTGTGCTTCAAAAGAAAGTATATTATGCTTGCCATGCTCATTCAAGGACCGAGACAACCTGGCAACGATATCGATGTGTTCCTTGAACCGATAATCGATGACTTCGAAAGGCTATGGAATGAGGGCACACGAACATAGGACGCATATGCACAAGAGTATTTCAACTTCCATGTGATGATGTTTTGTACCATCAACGATTATCCGGCCCTTGGCAACCTTTCTGGCCAAACTGTGAAAGGGAAATGGGCGTGTTCGGAGTGTATAGAGGAAACAAGAAGCAAATGGTTGAAGCATTCACATAAGATGGTCTACATGGGTCACAAGAGATTTCTCCCAAGGTATCACCCGTATAGGAATATGAAAAAGAATTTCAATGGACATAGAGATACAGCCGAACCCCCGGCAGAGCTAACAGGGACAGAGGTGCACAACTTAGCGATGGGAATAACCAACGAGTTTGGAAAAAAGAGGAAAGTTAGAAATACAAAAGAGAAGAGCACGTCGAAGGAAAAAACAGAGGAGCATGTGGAAAAATAAAAGACAAAAGAGAGGAGCATGTGGAAAAAGAAGTCAATATTTTGGAGACTAACATACTGGAAGGATCTTGAAGTTCGCCACTGCATAGATTTGATGCATGTCGAGAAGAATGTATGCGAGAGTTTAATGGGATTACTGCTTAACCCAGGTACTACAAAGGATGGTCTCAACGCCCGACGAGATCTGGAAGAAATGGGTGTTCGCTCGGAACTGCATCCCATAAACACGGAATCCGGCAGGGTTTACCTTCCTCCAGCCTGCTACACTCTCTCGAAAGAAGAGAAGATTGATTTGCTAACATGTTTGAGTGGTATAAAGGTTCCATCTGGTTACTCATCAAGAATCAGTAGGCTCGTTTCACTGCAAGATCTTAAGTTGATAGGAATGAAGTCGCATGATTGCCACGTTCTTATCACACAACTGTTGCCCATTGCAATAAGGAATATTTTTCCTCCTAAGGTGCGACACACGATCCAGCAGTTGTGTTCCTTCTTCCATGCAATCGGCCAGAAGATCATTGATCCCGAGGGACTAGATGAACTACAGGCAGAAGTTGTGAGATCCCTATGTCATCTTGAGATGTACTTTCCTCCAACTTTCTTTGACATAATGGAACATCTTCCCGTGCACCTTGTGAGGCAAACAAAGTGTTGTGGTCCAGCATTCATGACGCAGATGTATCCTTGCGAAAGGTACCTGGGGATCCTTAAGGGTTATGTACGGAACCGTTCACACCCCGAGGGGAGTATCATCGAGAGTTACACCACCGAAGAGGTTATCGATTTTTGTGTGGACTACATGTCAGAAACATCTTCAATTGGATTACCATGATCTCATCACGAAGGGAGGCTTGATGGTGTTGGTACTGTTGGAAGAAAGACTGTTAGGTTGGATCGGAAGATGTACGATAAAGCTCATTTCATGGTACTGCAGCATATGACTGAGGTGGTGCCGTACGTTGACGAACACCTTGCAGTTCTCCGACAGGAGAACCCAGGCCGATCAGAGAGTTGGGTCAGAAATAAGCACATGTCTTCTTTCAACGAGTGGTTGAAGAACTGAATTGCCAGGTTGCAGAACTTGTCTAGTGAAACACTTCAGTGGTTGTCACAGGGTCCTGAATGGAGTGCCACCACCTGGCAAGGATATGACATAAATGGATATACCTTTCACACAGTAAAGCAAGACAGCAAATGCACAGTGCAGAACAGTGGGTTACGCATCGAGGCTGCTAGTGACGGTGGTCGTCGTGATCAATACTATGGTAGAGTTGAGCAAATATTGGAACTAGATTACTTGAAGTTCAAAGTCCTGTTGTTTCGTTGTCGATGGGTCGATCTTCGCAATGTAAAAGTTGACAATGAAGGTTTCACCATTGTCAACTTGGCTAACAACGCGTACAAGGATGAACCGTTCGTTCTCGCAAACAAGTTGTTCAAGTGTTCTACATAGTTGACCCATGTAACAAGAAACTACATGTTGTCCGTGAAGGGAAAAGGAGAATTGTTGGATTGGACAATATTGCAGACGAGGATGATTACAACCAGCACGTCCACGGCATAGGTCAAGAAATACCTCTAGAAGAGGAGGAAGAAGAAGATGACGTTCAACTGTGGCGCCAATTGTGGAGCCGTCACAGGTGAGGCCACCTGTCACGGGCCCAACACCCTGGGCCGTCACAGGTGAGGATGACTAAGGTTGACCTAGGGCTGGACATTTTCTAGATCGATCCAGATCCGGCACCCACTCTCACTCACTCACTCTCTCGACCGCCGCCTCGCCTCTCTCGACCTCTCCGCCGCCCTCTCGGCCGCCATTTCCGCCGTCCTCTACGCCCTCCTCTCCACCGCAGCCCTCGCCCCGCGAAATCTGCCGCCTTCTCCACCATCTCCGCCGCCCTCTCCACCATCTCCGCCGCCCTCTACGCCCTCCTCTCCACCGCCGCCTCGACCTCTCCACCGCCGCCCTCGCCGCCGCCATATCCCCCGCCCTCTCCGCCCTCTCCGCGGCCCTCTACGTCCTCCTCTCCACCGCCGCCTCGACCTCTCCACCGCCGCCCTCGCCGCCGCCATATCCACCGCCCTCTCCGCTGCCCTCTACGTCCTCCTCTCCACCGCCGCCTCGACCTCTCCACCGCCGCCCTATCCGCCGCCCTCTACACCCTCGTGTGTACGCCACTCGCCCTCTCCGCCGACCCCGACCTGCACCGCCGACCATCAAGGCCTCCCCGACCTCTTCTCCTCGACCGCCGACCAGGTGCGACACCCCCTCCTCCTGATGAGATGATGAATTGATGAATTGCAGTTTGGATGGATGACTTGCTTGAATTGAATGGATGAATTGCTGTTTAGATGACTTCAGTAGTACTGTCTCCTTTTTTTTTTGATGAAATATATGCATATTTGAGATGTGAAATATATGAGGTGATGAATTTGGACTGTTTGTGGATGAAATATATGCAGTATTAGAGGAATTAGTCTTTTTGTATTAGATGATTTTAGGATTAATTTTGCTGCATTGGTTGAATTTTTGCATGATTTTAACTAGATAAATGGCTAGTAATGTTTTATGTGAATACACCCCTGCTACTGCTGTTATTGAGGGCTACTTGTTCATTTTTATTAATCTACAATTGCTACTACTGCTGCTGTGTTCCTTGTTAAATGGCCAGTGATGAATTGCTCAATAAGAACAGATTATCTACACTTGTTCATTTTTTTTTATCTATACTTGTTCTTTTTTATGGATTGATAAGAGGAGACTATCTAGACATGTTGCTTTAGTTAATTTGCCCCTGTTGTTGCTGCCTCTGTGGACTATCTTTGCCCTTGCTGCTACTACCCAATGTGTTCCTTGTTAAATGGCCAGTGATGAATTGTTCAATAAGAACAGATTAACTACACTTGTTCATTTTGTTATCTATACTTGTTCACCCTGTTGTTTTATGTGAATTTCCCCCTGCTGTTGCTGCCCCTGTGGCATATATACTCCTGCTGCTGCTGTTTTATGTCAATAACATTCTATCTGTACGCTTGCTGCTGCTGTTTTTTAAATTTGCATAATTGAATCAGTGGTTATATACCTCTACACTTGTTCTTTATGGATAAGAACAAAGTATCTACACTTGTTTCTTTTTTTATGCATAAGAACAGATTTTGATGTTATGATTTCCTCTTTTTTCCCTTCATGCAAATGATGGTAATTGATGCATAATTTTTGAGCAAAACTGAGGCCATATGTTTCATAGTATACCCCGTATTACATTGGATCTAATGCTATTTAGTATAATGGTAGGAAATTTATAAGCTTTTTCGCGAAAATTAGACCATGACAACACCCGGCGCAAACCCACCCTCCCCAACACCTGCGAGGATCCAAGAAGAAGCAAACCCAGCCATGGAGACAGTTGCCGGAGGTCATCCCTCGACAACGGCGGTCGAACAACCCGAAATTCATGGTAATTTATAGGATAAATTTTCACCACATGACCACATAAATTTTAGCTAGCACCCCTTAGCTTATGTTGCCTTCTGTTTGTGCCGTAGAATCGCCGCAGGAACAACATACGTCGATGTCGAGCGGGACAAGTGCAAGTAGGTTGAGTAGAAATCCCCGGTCACAAAATATATGGCCGACCACAGTGCAAGTTATAAGAGAGGTTGACGCTAGTGGTAGGCCCACGGCGCCCAGGACTGTCATTGGAAGATGGTCTAACTGCTGCGGGCTGGCGGCATGTGAGAACTTCGGGATCCTCCATAAAGATATCGGCAAGGTCACGAAGCCGAGAAAGAGCGAGCTTGGACGGAAATGGAGAAATGGTTCACATTTCCGGCTGAAGCAAAGGATAGGCTCAAGCGGAAGGCATTCCATAAGATGGGCAAAGCTTGGAAGAATTGGAAGTCGAAGCTCTTCACCGAGTTTGTCAACCCACCCGGAAATCATATGCCGTTCGATGAATACCCTCAAATAACCGAAGTGGTGTGGGAGGAATCCTGCTCTCTCAAGAACACCCAAGAGTTCAGGGAATCAAGCGAGGCACATCGCCTACTGCAACAGCGGAATGAGCACCTGCATCGGCTGGGCACCGCAGGGTACATCGGCAAGGAGGCAATATGGGCCCAAGAAGATGCTGCCGCAGCAGCAGCGAATGTCCCTGCCCCGTTTTTAGACATCCCTCAACAAAGAGCTCGGAACTGGGCGCGGGCAAGGGGTAAGGTCAACCCGGACGGCTCTGTCACATTTGAGAACAAAAGTGATGCCGTCGTCTATCAGGAACTGGTGAGTTCACTACTTAACCTAACTAATTTCCGTTCGTATAAAGTAGAAGTTCGTATAAACGACTCTTTTTTTTCTAGTTGGGCTTGGTTGCTGAACAAGCTTCACAATGCGAGGTTGAGTCCGCGCCGAAGAGGCGCGAAGATGACATCCTCACAAAGGCACTCAGAACCAAAAAACATCCTGGCTGGACTAGGGGAATTGGTAGCGATGTCCCCTGGAAGCATGGACTCCCGCAGTACAGTTCCCAATACAGGAAACGGAAAGTCTCCAAGGAAGAGAGGGACGCTCGTTTGAAGGCCGAACTTAAGGTTGAGGTCATTCAAGAACTAGATGCTAGCATGAATGCTAGGGTGGAAAAAAGGGTTAACAAGGTCCTCGCCGACATGAACATACCCCGAGGCACAACGCCTGCTGTGCATCCAACTCCTCGTGCACAACACGACACGAGTCCGTCACAGTATAGGAGTAGTTGTGCATCCACAGAGGTGCCGGCCCCTGGTCTCCCGGTCGAACCACTAGCTGCAGTGGACCACATAGAGGTAATTGATGTTATCCGATCCATATCTAATAAAAAAACCTTTACACGTTCCAATATTAAATTCAAACTTTCACATATGCAGGCGTAGCACAGTGTGTCCTACTGGCGAGGGTCCACCCAACTTTTGCTCCCGAAGTCGCTGAGGGCATGGCTTTCAAGCCCTCGTTTACAGACAAGGTCCACGGCGTAGACCTGCTAGCTGGGTATGCCAAGGTGTCCATCGATACAGTAAAGGACACCTGGTCAGGCTATCCGCTGCCTGTGCCCCCCAATGATGAAATCATGACTTTGGGCGATGCGCACAAGACGTTCATACAATGGCCCAAAGAAGACATAGTTGTGAAGATGACTCCTCGTCCAAGTCGACCGATGGAGCTTACACCTCCCAAGTCTAAGCTATCAATTGAGACTCCACGTGGACCGGCATTGTCAGTACCTCATTCTCCTGGTGGAGCTGATATGGACTTGGCAGATATAGCTCAAAGCTTGGCTCCAATAAAGAGCACAAGAAAGGCTGATAGCTCCCCACCACTTGTCAAGGGCCAGAAGCGTGAACGCGGCAAGTGGAAGGTCGGGGAGTTGGCGCCGGAGCCAAAAAGGGGCAAGGCAGCAACGTCGATGCCGGTGAGCAAAGCGGGGAAGGTCGTGAAGGCGCCAGCCCAATTTGAGCTAGGCATGCCATTGGTGGAGGACAATGTGTTAGCCGTGATGGGTATTGCTTGCCGAGAGCTACATAAGCAATACATGGAGCTAAGCAATGCCAAGCGGAAAATGAGGGAGTCATCCATAGTTGGACATCACGACCACCAGCCGTTCCTATCGTCGCCTACCTATATAACTATAGGCTTTGATGACCTCTTCGACCTTTTCAGGATCCGGAAGTTGGACACTGGTCTTCTAAAATGCTACTCCTTGTAAGTGCATACCTTCTATACTTGTGATATTATTGGACTATATCTCCTAATTAAATTAGTTCTAATACGTAAATCTTTTAAGGTTGTGTTGGATCGAGAGTCGTCGCCTTGGTAATCAGGTTGGGTTCCTTGATCCATCCATGGTGAACGAGGTTAATTTACGACAGAGCTTCACTGAGGTGGTTGACTATGTCAACCGGTGTTTATGGGTCCATCAAGACAAGGAGTACATCATGTGCGCACACAACCAAGAGTAAGAGGACAATACCCTTCGTGTATATTGTTTTTGAAGTTATGGTTCTTAGTACTAACGCTACATAACCACTGCACAGGCGACATTGGATTCTCCTAGTCATCGTACCTAAGTGGAGTAGGGTTACCTACCTTAACTCCAATAAGTCCAAAGATTATGATTTCAGTGAAATCACCAAGGCCTTAAATAGGGCTTGGGGCCCATATGTGCAAAAGGGTGGTAGGCACAAGGAGGGCAAGGACGAACTTTATCATGACACCAAGTTCGCATGCGCACAACAGATCGGAGACCAATGTGGTTTCCACGTGTGCCATAACATGTCAACACTTCTAAGAGAGGTGAAAGATTTCGACTCTGGGATTGTTGCTAATGGCGAATAAGCTCATTTCAATACCAACATTGCTATTCAAAACGTGCTAACCTCTTATTTATTAAACAAAAAGGTAGAGCTGGCTTCAAGATCTCACCCATCAACCCCCCCGCTATCAGAGGCGAAGTGTGCGCCTTCATTCTTGCAGAAATAATGAACAAGAAAGGACGTTTTCACGTTAAATAGACTCATGAACTTGGCTAGATAATTTATTGTGCTGTAAAAAAGATGTTTTTATAATTTCTTGTGATGTAAAAAAATATGTTTATATGGAGTGCAATGTAATTTACTTTCATATGTGCAATATTTATGGTAGTTTACTAAATTGTCATCAAATTTGATCAACTACGATTTACGTTCTACTATTCATCTGTTTTCTCCTTTTTTTTCCTTATTGACAGGTTGTGGAGGTTGAGGACATTATGGCTTTAATCCATTAGGTAAGTATATATGCGGTTCTATGAGCAACGACCGAAATTGTGGCTTTCAAGGGGTGTGAATTTGCTGTGCAAAATTGTGGCATTTGAACTGCCTATGTGAATGATGTCAATTTTTGATATGGATCTGTGTTGTTGGGGATCTGTGATGTTTGAGATGGATCTGTGATGTTATATGGGGGGGGGGTGACTGGAATATATCTGTGATGTATCTGTGTTTCAGAGGGCATGGCTAGCAAATCCTGAGGCTAGCCAATATTTAGCATTTATTTTTTTCTGGAATTAACTCATCAGTGACGGGTCGGAACAAAAATCCGTCAAAGGTAACCTCACCTGTGACGGACTAGCAAATAAAAGCCCGTCAGAGGTGATCTACCTGTGACGGGCCTTTACTTTTGGGGCCGTCATAGGTAGATCACCTGTGACAGCTTCTAACTACGGAGACCATACCTCTGACGGCCTTTATTTAAAGGGCCGTCAGAGATGAGTCACCTGTGACGGGTCCCAACTCGCCCTAGGCTAGCGAAGACCTACATCTCTGACGGTCTTCTAGTAATTTGCCCGTCAGAGGTGGGTGTCACCTGTGATGGCCGACTACCCGTCAAAGGTGACTGGACTCACCAGTGACCACTTATCACTGACCATGCGCGAAGCCGTCAAAGATGAGGGTTTGGACCCGTCACAGGTGACCTTGGCCAGTGTAGTGATGGTGGAGAGAACACAGAGTAACCCTATATATACCTTGTTTATAAGTTGGGAAAAAGTACAAATTACCCCCCCCCCCCGAACTATCGCGGTCGTCCGAATTACCCCCCTGAACCACAAAACCGGACATTCTTCACCCCCAACTATGCAAACCGGACGAATTACCCCCCTCGAACCAATTCAGAGCGGTTTTGTCCAATGTGGCGCACACGTGGCAATCCGGTCAGCGTTTTTTTAATTAAAAAATTGTGGGACCCGCATGTCATCCTCTTCTCTTCTTCCTCTCTCTCTATTCTCTCTCTCGCTTTTTCTCTCTCGCGGCTCACGGGGACGGCGCGGGGGCGGCGAGGACGGCGACGGCGGCGAGGCGAGGCGGCGGCGAGGCAAGGCGGCGGCGGAGGCAGCGAGCACGGAGAGGCGAGGGGGATAATTCGTCCGGTTTGCATAGTTGGGGGTGAAGAATGTCCGGTTTTGTGGTTCAGGGGAGTAATTCAGACGACCGTGATAGTTCGGGGGGGGGGTGTAATTCGTACTTTTTCCTATAAGTTATAACTTACTGAAATACCTAATATCCAACATACAAGCATAACACTACATCTATAATTTATTACATTCTAAATCTCAACATAAAATACAAGCATGTTAAATGTTACTCCTTATACCATCTTTATTATATTTTTTGAAAAATATTCATCATTTGTACAACATTTAATATTCCATATATTTCACATCAAATTGTGCGACGTCATCTCGCTAGTAATAACCCTTTAATGTTCCTTATTACGAAAATAAACAGAGATACTACATGTAATTTGACGTCACCAAATGGGATATTGTTGCTAATGAAGATCACACTACAATTGTTACGTTAATGATTTTTTTCCCAAGACTAATAATGTTGCTACGATGTGCTATACTGAGTGTACACTGCATTCGCACAAGTGGAACCAGGATTTTTCTAAGTCTAAGACTCAACTAATGTATAATTTACATAGTTTTGTTTTTTGAAGTTTTAAAGTACTACAATTCTAATTAATTAAAGTAGAAGATTAGAATTGTTATTCCTGTCTCCGCCCCTGATTCGCATTACTTCATCACCCATATATATCTAACCAAAATTAAACTAATCATGCATGCCGTCGAAGCATACTGTACACATCTAGATAAACATAATTTATAACTCACCAACTACGACTTTAAATCATTTCGAGAGCTGTACAGTAGTTAGCTTTGACCTCTTCAATTATTTTGTTGAGAAAAGGAAAAAAAAGGAGATCGAAGCTGTGGTGGACAGCGCGATAATTTGCATATATTGTGTGCATGCTGTGCGCTTTTGGTTGAGTTGCTCCATCCCACGAACGACTGTACTTCGGTTCGGTCCAACCAAATCTATTCTTATGTCTTCTCCTCCACAGCTATATATTGTAAACCACCGGCCTCCTTGTATTGTCAACCCCAAATTAAAATTAGTCAATCGATCAGTAACCCGGCCGGCCAATCCCAACCACAACGAAGTGATTAATTTATTAGCTTCCTTTAGTACTCCATCCAGCCACTATTATAAGAAAAAGGAGTTATATATATGATATGCTATGGTTAGGAAAAAAACTTTGCTAGTTCCAAATCAAAGTTAACTAAAAGTTAAAGGAGTATGTTTTTTTGGCGAGAAATTTTAATAAGGTTTGGTTACAATACAGTGGGAACATGCTTTTGCGACCAACCACATGAAAAGAAAAAGGTTAATGGAAACGACCGAAAGCTAGCAGCACTGGGGACCTAGAAGGCTAGAACTCGATCGATCGACGCAGGTCAGAACTCAGAACAACCTTTTTAATGTCTTTTGTTTGGGAATACACAAGACATTGATCAAAGGGCTGGTGCTGCTCTTTTATCTCATACTATGTTAGTCAAAGTCTTATCCTAACAAAGATAAATACATTCTACTTATATTTTAAAATGGAGAGACTCCAAATTAGAGACATTGATACAAGGGCTAGGGCTAATTCATTGCTATTTAATTTAATAAAGTCAATTTTTGTAGTTTAATAAGGAATGCACGAATGTTGTCTTAATTAGATATTAGTTAATATCCTAATATATTAAAATTTGGAAACTTTGGATTTATATATATCGTTTTAGAAAATGTTGCTTTCTTCAAATTAGCATTACATCTTCGAAATAGTGTGTATCTACATCTGGAACTATCATTTAAAATCTTAAATATGTGCTCAAATCTGTACAATTCAAATTTTAATACAATAGTATTAGTGTTTAGACCATCTCCACTTAAATGATCATGGAATATTCAGAATATTTCGAAATATGCTGCAATTTATCCTTTCCATTTCAAAATATGGGACGTATTTTTTTTTGTTAGGTTAAGGCTTGACTAAAATTGGTTCCTTATTTATATACTTATATGATACAAAAGTATAATCATGCAAAATTACTTTTGAAGACGAATACAATAACATTAATTTTACTTCTCAAAAATTATATTATAATAGAGTTATTGTTTATCAAAGTCTTGTCCTAACAAAATAAAATACGCTTTACTCTATTATATAATATAATTCATAATAGAGTATATTTCAAAATGGAGGGAGTATTAACTAGGATGTCTGGATGTGGAAAACAAATCAATGGTTAAAATTGCTTGACTACATGTAGTTAAGATGAAGCTGAGGTGGACTTTCTAGGGAATGTGTTCTTGTTTGTGCAAGTTGCCCAAAACTTACATTTTTTCTTAAAAAAATAATAAGATAGATAAATCATATTCAATTTATACAAGTAAAAAAAATTGACTGCACGTGAATAGTGTTCGTGTGAGTACTATTTGCAGTCACTAATGAGTTATATACCGGCCAAAAATATTTCAAGAATGTGATATACCACTAATTAGACGATTTAGGCTGTGTTCATGTGTTATGGTTGGAAACTTCTTTTCTGGACAAGTAGCGACTCATTCCGTATAATTAGTTAAGTATTAGTTTAAAATTAACTTAAAACTAGATTAACGTAATTTTTAAAAACAACTTTTCTACAGATGTTTTATAAAAGAAATAATATTTAACAGTTTAGAAAGGATGTGCGGGAAGATAGACTTAATAATGCAGCCTTAAAACCGTGGGTACTACGGACTATGGACTATGGTAATTAAAAGCACCTTGTGTTCTTCACGCAACACGTGTTCATACTTACATATGCAGTCATTTCCAAAGGTCAAAAGTCCAGAACTATGCCGTTGAAATTCGGTGCATTCCGCGGGCCAGCAGAGCACACACACAACTCAACTCCGCCATGCTTGCTGGCTGCGGATCAGATAGCCAGTTGCAAGCACAGATTGACTACTGCGATAGTTTCTTGCATAGGTCAGTTTTTCACACGGCTTTTGTCTTGGCGTCGGCATGGTTCACAAGTTCTCTGGAAGAAGAAGAAGAAGAAGCAGATGCTTCCTGCTTCTGCTGCTGCTGCAGCTTTCAGATAGATAGATTCCAGATGGTCCGGTCAGCAAATGCCAAAGTCGCAGGCCCCGGTGAGAAAATGTTGATAGCTGGGTTTTGTTCAGAGTAGCTAGCTGTCGTTCGGACTTCAGACTTTCAGAATCTGTGAAGAGAGTTGTGATTCTTCCACGGAATAAGTTCACTCTAGGTGTCTTAGGATGTGTTTAGTTTCTAAAATTGGGGAGAAGTTTGGGAAAAGTTAATAGTTTAAAAAAAAAAGTTAGAAGTTTATGTGTGTAGGGGAGTTTTGGATGTGATGTGATGCGATGGAAATTTGGGAGTTGGGGGGAAGTTTGGTGTGAACTAAACACACCCTTAATTTATCGCCTAATTTAATTTTTGTCCTTGATCCGAAAATCCAGATACAGCCATCCCTCAATTTATAAAACCATGCAAACGAGATCCCTCGACAATATTGTCTCCGGTTTTAGCTAACGTGGTGTCTTTGATTAGATCTTTGTCCAACATAGCATTGATGTAACGCTTACATGGCAGTTTGATCCGAAAAAAAGAACAAAATTAAAAACTAAAAGAATAAAACAAAATATGTGGGATCCGTCATTAGCAAAAAAAAAATAGTGGGACCCAAATGTCTTCCAATACTCTTCACCTCTCGATTTTGCTATATATTTGTCGACAAATTTTCTCCCAAAAATTTTACAGATGTAATTACAGTACAATCGTAGTGTAATTACACTGTAACTTGTATGTAATTACACTGTAACTATAGTGTAACTTGTATGTAACTTTCAAAAATCTCTACGTAATATGTTATTTCGGTGAAATAGAGGTTGTGGGAACAACTCCTTACACATATGTGTGTGTTGTGATTTTATTTTTCTTCCCCACAAAAACAAATCTTACATGAAACTTATATACAAGTAACACTGTAATTACGTGCAAGTTACAGTGTAATTACATATAAGTTACAATGTAATTACACTATGATTGTATTATAATTATATCTGTCAAATTTTTAGGAGAAAATTTGTCGACAAATGTATAGGTGGTATAATTACATCGTACCACCTATACATTTATCGACAAATTTTCTCCTAAAAATTTGACAGATGTAATTACACTACAATCGTAGTGTAATTACACTCTAACTTATATGTAATTATACTATAACTTGCATATAACTACAGTGTTACTTGTATATAAGTTTCATGTAATTTTGAATCTTTAGATCTATTACAAGATTTGTTTTGGTGAGGAAGAAAAATAAAATCACAGCACACATATATGTGTAAGGATTTGTTCCCACAACCTCTATTTTACCGAAATAACATATTACGTAGAGATTTTTGAAAGTTATATACAAGTTACACTATAGTTACAGTATAATTACATGCAAGTTACAGTGTAATTACACTATGATTGTACTGTAATTATATCTGTCAAATTTTTGAGAGAAAATTTGTCGACAAATATATAGTAAAATCGAAACCAGATATAACTAGTCCCGTAACTTACAAAACTAGTGCAAACGAGGTCCATCTGCGGTTTGGATGGTGGTTTTGGCTGACATGACGCATACGTAACTAGTTTGACTTGGTCCTCATCCTACGTGACGGTGATGTGGCGCTGGAAGCAAAATATAAAAATTAAAACGAAAAATGTGGAACTCACATGTCAGTCAGATCTGGAGGGAAAGAAGAGCGGCCTCTCCGCTCTCACCACGCGTCGCGTGCCACTCCTCTCACGCTGCTCGCCGCGCCCGCTGTCCTCGTTGCGTTCCTCTCCCTCTTGATCTGCTGCCATCGGCGTTTTTGGAGCCCGCAAGCCACAGGTGGCCGGCTGTCACCCGCTTGGATGACGCAGCCGTGGGAGCGGGGGAGGATGGAAGAGTCCCATCTGGTTTTTGGGTGCAAGGACGAAAATAAGACTCGGCTACAAATTGAAGGATCTCAAGTGAACTTATTCCTTCTAAGGTTCTTCCACTATACTAAGGTTTTTGGACCAACAACAAACCGAAGGCCCAATACAATAATGTTTGACATACAGTGCCTTTAGGGGCTATAATTATTTGGGCTGATGTAATATTCAGGCCAATAAATTAACTCGAGCTTCCTGTAAAAAAAAAAAGAAAAAAAGGAAGAAACTATTTCACCTACTTGAGCTCCCAGTTGCTCGCTTTAGCTGTTACATCAGGCTCTCTACCGATAATTGTTTTTCCATTCCTTTGTTTATAAAACTATTGAAAAAAAAACTGCCAACGAGTAGACTGGTCTCACACTCTGTACTAGCTTTGCAGCCTGGGCCTTGCTCTCCTTGTCTCAGGCCTACTCGAAGCAAAAGCTACACTACAAAACTACAAAGCTACACACAGCCCTACACTACGGGCTCCTTTGGATTAGAGCATTTTCAAAGGAAAAAAAATGAGGGACTTGGAATTCTTATTATTTATATCATATTTTGATTGTTTTTGCAAGATTTAGATTTGCAAAATTCATTTTCCTATGCCACAATTTCAAAGGATTCTGGGTTCGTTTGGAAGAAAGAAAAAGTAGAGGATTTTTGTAGGATTGAAATCCTATGAAATTTTTTTCTAAGTGCTCCTTTGGGACATAGGAATAGCACTTGAGATTCCTACAAAATTCCTATGGAATGGCTCGATTCATGGGGACATACCTCATGTTAATGACCTCATGGAAAACTTTCCTTTGGTCTGTCTCTCTCCAAATTCTTATACTTTCATATGGAACATTTGAACAACAATATTCGCACAATTCTTGTATTTTCGAATTTATAAGAATAAACTAGATATGCCATCTCGATTCCTACGTTTTTAGGGCCCCTTTGATGAATCGTAGGATTAGGAAAACGTAGGATTTTGATAGGAATGTAAGTGTAAAACAGAGGATTGTAAAACATAGTAAAAACACATTAATGACTGTTTGATTGAACCGTAGGACAAACACATGAATTGGATGAGAGAGATGGACTCAAAGGAAAGCTACCAAGAGATTGAAGTTCTTGGTAAATTACCTTCAAAATCTCTATAGGATTCTCCATTCCATAGGGATTTCAAAGGATTAGATAGGATTCAATCCTTTGTTTCAAAGGGCTTTATAGAAAATTTTCCTTTAGGATTGAAATCCTCCCAAATTCCTATGTTTTTGCTGCAAATCAAAGGGGCCTTGAATCGTAGTAATGAAAAAACGGGGGAATATGAAAAATATAGGATTCTAATAGGAATGCAAGTGCAAAACAGAAGATTGCAAAACGTAGGAAAACACAGGAATAACCGTTTGATTGAACTGCAGGAAAAACACAAGAATTGGATAAGAGAGATAGACTCAAAGGAAAGTTTCCAAGAGGTTGGAGCTCTTGCTAAATTTCCTCCAAAATCTCTATAGGATTGTCCATTCCATAGAAATTTCAAAGGATACTATGGGAATCCTTTGCTTCAAATGGCTTCATAGGAAATTTTTCTATAGGATTAGAATCCTCCAAAATTTCTATGATTTTTCACCAAATCAAAGGGGCACTTACTGTTTCTATGTTTTTTAATTCCTGCGTTTGAAAGGAGCCCAAACATGAGCTCCAACCCCATGTTTTTATTTCCTTGGAAAATTACAAAGCAATTTCTCACTACTCTCACTGAATCTAAAGGCTCATTTGGAACACATGATTCTTAAACACACTATAATCGTAAAAAACAAACATAATTGTACTACCCTAGCATCTCAAATCGTATGAATTAATAAATCATGAGAAAACTACAGAAATGATTGTTTAGATGAAACACAGAAAAACAATAGAAATCAGAAGAGAGGTAAACTACGTATTATTTTTCAACAGGTTGGACCTCATGTTAAAACTTATCTAGAATCCCCATGTTCATTTTTTGCCAAACCAAAACTAGACTAGCATTTGGTTATAGGCAGGGCAGGCTAGCTAGAAACGGGTGTCCGTATCATTGAGCCATTGCCATTGCTAGTCGCTGTTTGCGTATGATTGAGCCATTGCGGCATTGCCAATCTCTGTTTGTTTGTTACGTTCGTGCAGTGGCATGCTAGCTTGTCAGTACATATACTAGCTAGCTAGTAGCTTCCAAGTATATATGGATGGCTCCATTTCTTTCTCCTTGATTCATGGTCATGGCCTAACTTCCTCTGGTTTTTCGTTCAACCTGCTTTCGTTCTTTTCCGATTGTTAATACTCCCTCCATCTCAAAATATTTGACGCCGTTGATTTTTTTAAAAATGTTTGACCGTTCGTCTTATTCAAAAAATTTAAGTAATTATTAATTCTTTTCCTATCATTTGATTTATTGTTAAATATACTTTTATGTATACATATAGTTTTACACATTTCACAAAAGTTTTTGAATAAAACGAACGGTCAAATATGTTTAAAAAAGTCAACGGTGTCAAACATTTAGAGAAGGAGGGAGTATATACTTACAACCGAAAAGTGTGTACAACAGTAAAATTTAGGTGATGCAACTCCAACTTGATGACTCAACTGTAGCATATGCCTGTGTGGTCATTGTGGATGTCCTTTTGTTAAATTATGAATTTATGCATAAAAAGACAACGTACTACTTCCTTTTACCTCTACTAGCAAAATGTCTTGTGCGTTGCAATGATAATGAAGTATAACCTACATCACAATATGTTTTAAAGCCTCAAAAGTAAAAGAAAATAATTCATGCGGGCTATTCATCAGCCCGCATTTGCATAATATTTTAGACATGTATGTTGAGCTAAACATTAAACTAAATCATTGCTTCTAATAATAGAAAATAAATCTAAATTATTTAATTTATAATAGATTTTGGAGTAAAATATGGCTCGCCACGATTAAATCAACCAACCAAACCATAACGTTCCTAACATTTAGCATGCCATACATATCCTGAGTTTCAATCCTAAAATGTCAAGAGTTTACTCCTTCCGTTTCAAAAAATATATAATTTTTTTTATCAGAACTGACACATTTTAATACTATAAATTTGGACAAATAGTTTGTCCAGGTTCATAGTATTGTGATGTGTTATATTTAATCATTTATATTTTGAGACAAAGAAAGTAGATGGTACGATAGAACTATGGTCTAAGCTAAGCTAAACATCGATACAACTATTTTGTCCCTTATTAACAACTCTGTAGTAGCATTGTTACTCTATCCGTTTTAAAATATATCAACCTCGTATAAGATGAGATACATTTTGAATATGAGGATATAATGAATATGTTACTATTTTAAGAGGAAGATAGTAGTACGCAGGAGTACTTCAACTACTACTGTTCTACGAGGTGGATTCCAGCTCTCCCTGTCGCAATCTAAAGGAGCTCTTTGTAGTTTGTACAGGTCAGGCCTGCACTCTGCATGCAGTGACAAGCAAGCCAGAACTCTTCATTCAGTATTCACTGGTCTCTGCTCCCTCCCCATGCAGATGTGCCCATGTCGATCTTGATCGTCCGGTTGCAAACTCTTTGTCGGACTGGCCAGCTTCTTGTCGCTCCTACGTTTTCTAATCTTTCAGAAGCCGTCAGTCTCTCTCCTGTTTCCTATGAAGCTTGTGTCAGCTTGCACATTGTTGTTAGGTATACTTAATTTAGTTTCAGTATTGCTGCTGCTGTCTCTGCAGGCGCAGCCATGCTGTGAATTGCTGATTGCTGCCTTGCTGGTGTGCGAGTCTGAAGCTTATCTTGATGCAATGCAAGCCTGTTGTTTCTTGTGAGATACTAGCTGAAAAGACTTTGATTAATTGAGCAGCAGGAGCCAGGCATTATTAAGAGGTGAGTGAGTCCATGCATGTGACATTCCAAGATCTCACGCATTACCGGGAGCGATATATAGTTTAACATTCAGAGTTGACAATTTTCAGTCAGGGTCTTGTCAGATAAGATCGACCTTCAACGCCTACCCACCAAGCAGATATACTCCCATTGCATCTGAATCCTAGGCAGCGATGATAGTTCACCACAAATCTTGGCTTTATCATGCAAATGCTGAACCTGTAATGCAGTAATTCGTTGGAATGAGCAGAAAGCTAGCACATTATTATGGTTCATGATCAGCAATACGTTGCGATGCAAAAATGTCATTAGCAGCAGCACTGCATGCAGGCATAAGAATCTGCAATAATTTTCGCAAGGACATGAGATCGATCGATGGAGAGTGGGGCTGGGGCTATCCCAGCGGAAAGAGGAGCCTCGGCTCGAGATATAATTAAGTGGCGTTGCATAGCTTTTGCAGAGCAGCAATGCCTTTGCTTTGTCTGAGGATTCAGTACAGGGCTACCTGTAGCCACAAACTGTTTACTAGTTAGGTGACCACACTAATCGAACAAACCAAGCAACAACAAAATACTTCTAGTTTTAAAAAGAAAAAAAAATTGTTAATCTCCTCCTACTAATCTATCTGCATACTGTCAGAGATAACTAACATGATTAAATTAGCAGGCAAAAATCATTATCTTAAACAAAATTAGCAGGCAAAATTCTGCAGCAGATTGCTGAAACCCTGGGGTTTGCTGCTGCATTTCAACCTGCATTTTCGTTTGGAACACTTGACTGCAAGCGACAGGAAGGCAACCGTGGGGTCGGTCAGCTTCATTAGCGGACGAGCATTTGAGGAGACCGTGCGCCATGATTGCAGGCACAAGCTTTGCCATCGCCAAACTTTAATTTAATCCCTCTCTTTCTTTCTCTTGTCTGTCTCTCTGCTTAATTAGCGACCTGGATTAGTGTTTCTTTCGCTGCACGCACGTACGTATTTTCTGTAGATGAATCCCTGCACAAGTGTTTAATCAGTTTGTTTTAATTTTTGTGTTTCTTTCTCGCTGTTGTTCCATGTGTGATCATCATATGTGGCATCTTCCTTTAATCATGAGAAGAGAAGAGAACAGAGCACTGCGTTCTTGAGCTGAGAACTTCTCATTTCATCGCACATGTACGTTAATTTTGGGTTACTTTGGGCTGCTTGTCTGAACTTTCTGAACCATCCGGAGCTGTCCGGTCTGATTACTGGCTGGTCGAACCGTCCATCTTTAATCGTTACTATTTCTGAGTTGTACTGAAGATTATAAAAAAAATGTGTATTCATTAGTAGATCGACGACAATGCTAATGAAGTAATGATCGGTGTTCAGTAACCCACCAGCCTAACTAATTTGGCCAAGGAAAAAAATTTCTCTTTAGTTTAGCAGACGTGGCAAAATTAATTAGGAGTAGCAGCTAGCGCAGGTGCATGCACACGTTGGGCTAGCCCTATACGAAATATACAAACACGAAACGAAGTCTAATGAAGATTGAAAAATTATGACATACTCCCTCCGTCTCTAAATATAAGGAATTGTACTAGAATATATCACATCCAACCAAAATCTCTTATATTTAGAGACGGAGGAAATATAAAAACAAAAAAATCATTAGTATATTTTTAATTAAGTTTTAATTATTGTAAACTTAAAAATGAATTTATATAATATTTTAAAATAATTTTCATGTAGAAAGTTTTTTACGAAAACACTATTTAGCTGTTTGAAAATGTGACGAAAATCAAGATAAATCTGTATTTTGATTAAAAAATAATAGTATAGCCTTTGTCGAAAGAGCGATGAATAGATTCAAACGAAGCATTGTGGAAGAAGCAAGCAGAACAGAGATAGGGAGACTGGGAGAGGTTGGCAGAGAGCAGCGAAGTGATAAACTGGTGATGCTCTACAGTAATAGTATTCTCTCCGTTCAAAAAAAAGGTTTGAATCACGTCCAGATTTAAACCGAGGATTGGATTTTTTTTTTTTGAGACGGAGGGAGTACGTAGTTGCTCTCGCCAAGCCAAGCAGCACGCAACCACTAGCTTGATACCAGTAGAGAATTTTTATTTTTAAAACATTTTTTATTCCAAAAAAGAAGCCTAAAAACCTATTTCCAAACCTATTTTTAAGTGTGACGAAACAACACTATCACTCCCACCGCATATAGTGGGCGGCCACACTCTAGCTAGCATGAAAAAACCTCGTCATGCGAGTCGTGGTAAAAAAGTTCAGATTTGGATATAATTTGTATAGGAGTTCAGTTTTGAAAATAAAAAGTTTCAAAAAAAAAAATCAGATTGCTTTGTGCCAACAGCTTTTGGCCGTACAGGGCCAGTCAGTGGCGCGTACGATCAGTGGGTTTGGGTGGCAGCGCAGCTTAGCTTTCCCTGACGTACCGATCGGTTTGACTTGAAATGGTAGGCATACCGCATACGCATAGCCATTACGTAGTACACGTCGTCCTAAATTGCAACCTCATATGCACATGTACTGACGTAATTACGCTAATTAACCAGCAGCAACACCGTCCATCTCATATTATAAGTCGTTTGACTTTTTTTCTAGTCAAACATTATCTAAATTTAACTAAATTTATAGAAAAATATAATAGTATTTTTAACATAAAACAAATAAATTATCAAAATATATTCAATGTTAGATTTAATAAAGCTAACTAGATATTTCAGATGTGCTAATTTTTTCTATAAACTGATCAAACTTGACAAATTTTGACTAGCAATAAAGTCAAAGCTACTGTCTCTATCCTAAAATATAGTAGATTCATCATATAATTATTAAATATTCGTAGTTCTAAAATATATCTAATTCTATTCTGAATTGTTACACAGTGGGACGGAGAAAGTAGCTAGCTATTGAATCGGAAATCTCTCCATCCAACCGAGATACTTGGTGATATGTTTATATGCGTTTTGTCCCCATCCAATCGATCGATATTTTGTGTTTCAAAAGGGCGTGGAATGTGGATATATAGATATGTATGTCACTGTAGCCTAGCTAGCAAAAATCCTGCTCTCCATACCGTCGACAGAGAAGGGGCATCGCGTCCCATTTGTACTCGCTATGTCTGCTTCATCTTTTTACTAGCTCTAGCTCCCTCCTTCAATTCGGTGTCAACACTCAACATGCATGCCGACAGTATGCAAAATTATGCCTTGTTTAGTTCCAAAATTTTTCTTTAAACTTCTAACTTTTTCATCACATCAAAACTTTTCTACACATATAAACTTCTAACTTTTCCGTCATATCGTTCCAATTTTAACCAAACTTGTAATTTTGGCGTGAACTAAACACACAGTGACTTCACAATTAAAAATAAAACTGAAACTACACGTTACTTCACACTGCCTTTCGAATATATACTTTGTCACTATATAGACACTGTTCATTTTTAGATTTTGACCGCTCATGTTTTGTAAGAAGATCATGTAAATACTTAAGTTAAAAGTTATAAGTATTGAAACTTTCACAAAACATAATGTAACAATTCAAACAAAAAAAAAGAAGTGTTGCAATTTTAAATCTATAGTCCTTTAATTAAAAGACCCCAATGATGATGGTGAGTGGTGAATCTCGTCACCATCCTTCATCATTGTCATGTGGGATCCCCAAACAGTGATGTAGGTAAACTTTTGTTTCTTTTCCAACTCCAAGTCATTAGAGAGAATTTTCTTTTGAAGTGAGGAAAAATGATGACAAATAATATGAACCGGAGATTTTACAATGACAATAATTTTAATTTTTTAGCCTTTAAAGTGTACGACAGGTTTTTCTTTTTTAATTGCCATTGCAATGCACGGACATTTAGTTAGTGACTGAAAAATTATAAAACAAAAAATTACGCGCCTAAAATTTACTCCACATTGCCAATGTGAGAAGGAGTGTTTTTCATATTTCATCGTCACCCTTTCCCCAAAAATTATCATCTGTAGATTAATCCTCAGGGTCAACAATTCAATTTATGATGCTGTTATATCTTTGAGCTTTGAGGGCATATTAGAATATTAATAAAACTGTTGCTTCGTATCTAATCATAAATCTTATATATAAATATTTCATTTTGGAAAGCCTTAAATTCATAAATGGTATTTAGCAAATGTGCACTAGAAAAATATATAGTTGTGCATAATCGTCCTAATAGAATACTATCTCCATCCTAAAATAGTTTTATTTTTAGCCATCCTACATATACTACAAAATTTAAAAGACCGAAATACCCTTCACTTTAACAAATCCCAATACATTTATCCCATTTTATCAAGTACCAATATATTTGTCCACAACTTTTATCATGTCTCAATGCATTTGTCTTAACTTTATCAAACCCCAATATATTTGTACACAAATTTATAATGTCTTAGTGTATTTGTCCTAACTTTATCAAATCTGAATACGATGTATTTTGTAGGACAAATGAGTGGAGGAAAGATGAAATTATTTTGGGATGGAGAGAGAGTAATAGTTACAGTCATATTATCGATCGTCTGCATATATAATCATTTTTACTTCTTTTTTTTTCCTTTTGAAGAAATGCGCAAACCATTATTTCATCAACAAGAATTTTATATAAATTGATTTAATTTCCCATGGGAACTGATAAAACGAAAATTCCTGTGTTCAAAGTTGAGGTGGGAAAACTACAACCAAGCATGGATGTTTTTCCCTCATGGTACCTCTTCCTTGGTACGTCATGGAAAATTTCCTAAGCAAGAGTTTGAAAGGAGGAGAAACATAATGCCTAACTTGCTCTAACATGCTCCCCTTGTTTCCTCCCCCTTGGACTTGGAGGTTTGAACAACTCCATCCCATCCTATACTAATATAATGCAATGCTAATACTAGCACTAGTAGTACTATATAACTAAGCTTAACAACCATCCCTTTTTTTAATTTCTATTGTCACACATATATCCTTTTATACTACTCCTCTGTCCCTCCTCTCCCTAACCCATATATCTCCACCCCTCTTCTCCCCTCACTCACCATTTGCTCTCTTCTCTCTTCTCTCTTCTCCACATCACCACAGCCACACCACACTAGCTAGTGTTCATCATCATCATCATCATCATCTTCTTCTTCTTCTTCTTCTTCTTCCTCGCTTCGTTTTGCTAGCTCGATCGTGTCTAGCTGGTCGTCGTCGTCTTCGCCATGGCCGGCTGTTTGCAGACGAGAAGCAGGAGGAGGAGGAGGCGGCCATGGTGGTGGCTGGTGGTAGCGGCGCTGCTGCTGCTGCTGCTGCAGGCGTCGAGCTGCGAGGCAACGCGAGGCATGCAGCCGTTCAAGGGGAGGCCGCTGGAGAGAGGCGTCTCCAACAACTTCTTCGGGTTCTTGCCCCGTGGCCCCGCGCCGCCGTCCGGCCCGTCCCGGCAGCACAACGCCATTGGAGCCGAGGACCAAGGCAACCCATGAATTCGATACATGTAGAGAGAGAGAGAGAGAGAGAGATCAGAGTTGCATAGATATCATCGAAATTAATCTTCTTGGTTAATTAATTGTAGCTAGCACTAGCAGTAGCACATGTAGTAGTAGTAGTACGTAGCAGTAGCAGTATATACACTTCGGCAAGAAGAAGAAGAAGAAGAAGAAGCCGCAGGTATAGTACAGTAGGATCAAGGATGATGTACATGAAGAAGCTTTTTCTTTTTTTGGGTAGGGCTCTCTGTCAAATGTGTTGGCTGTTCATGGCATTCTCTTCTCTTTTGGAAAAAAAAACACAAACACTGGGTGCTCTGAATTTTGTTCAGTCTTTTGGTGGTCTGAATTTTGTTGGAGTTATTTCATATCTTTACTCCACTCTTTGGCTTTGCTGCCATCCCTTTTCGGTGCAGAGCTAGGTGTGCTGCTGTGTGTGTTTGATGCCTCTGCTGCAATCACTCCTTTTCTTTCTCCTTTCCTGCTTTCCTAAAAGCTAGAAGAGATCGAGTACGAGTGTACAACAACTACAGCTATAGCTGCACACATCAGTTACGTACATCATGCAGCTACTGCTTGGCTTTCTGATGATCAGCATGCGTAGTTCCGCTGCTGCTTCTTCTCCATGCATGCAAGATCTGAAATCTGATCGATGCGAGAACAGAGGACTAGACTACTAGAGAAGAGACACAGAGAGAGAGAGAGAGAGTTTGTGTGTCTGAAAATGAGGCTTTTTTGCAGCATGCAGATGGTTTGATGATGGATTTGGTTGTTGAAAAAAATGTCGAAGAAGAGAGTTTGGGAAGGGTGTCTAACCATTGATGTAGTACTTTTTGACTGCCGGACCCTCCTTTTCTTTTCTTCCTTCCTTTTGTGTACCTCCATCTTTTAATCGCCATAATTTAATCCACTATTGTGTTACGTACTCATGATCTGCATCTAGGAAAAGAAAGAATTACTATTAGGCATTAAGGAGTAGAACTACATGAAAAAAGAAGTGATTTTGCGTAACATTTGTGATGCAAGACACATACAGATAGAGTGTGTATACTGCTGTTTCTATGGATGCTGTCTCAGTAATCTTCAAGTTTAATTTCTTCATCGTTGTCAAGCATCTTCCGGTTTATTTGGTGGTAATAATGGCGATTATTTGCAACCCAAGAGCCTATCAGAGTAGATGCTGATGCATGTAGTCAGATTGCATTCACATACATACAGGCTAGTACTCCAATGTAATCTTGGTCAGTCATTGACTACTGCTATCACGTTGAATCCAATCCAAGATTGATTATGTTAGTCGCAGTAGTGTTAGGCTTCCATGGAAAAAAATGTGTTCAGTATTCAGTTCAGTAATCTGCCTTGTTTTCAACGTTTTCTTTTTGACAATTCTTGCACGTCATTTTAGAGATTGAGATGGAGAAGAAAAAAACAATTAGGCAGAGAAATCACGGCGGCCGGCCGCTACCTCTCAGCAGCTGAATGGACAGATCAGATAAGAAAAGGGGCTTCAGTGTCAACAGCGAAAGTTCAGTGTTTGCAATCTCGACCAAAAGCGACAACCATGTACTAACCCTTTTTTAAGATAATGGAAGTGGTAACTAACCATGTAGTACTTACTAACTAACAACTTAATTCTTTTTCTGGACTGCTAATTAAGCTAGTCCTAATCTAGTCTTGATCACTCTTGCTACAGATACTAAATACTACTAAACGAGATGCATGCATGCACGAAAGGTTCAATCAGCTTCTTGCGCAGAGAGAGAGAGAGAGAGAGGGAGAGTTTTGAGAGTTTTTGCTTGCGAAGCTAGATGAACCAAAGGACCATTCTTTATGTCTTTTGCAAGTGATGTGACAAGAGGATGATATTGCATCAATGTGTGTGTTCTCAAATGGGCCCCTTGTTTTGCGTCCTCCTTTTCTTCGACGATGACTTGCTGCCAACTGCACAATTCTCTCTCTCTGAATCTCTGAATGTTTGGTTCGTCAGGAAACAGAAAAGCAAGGGGCGGTAGGCCATGAAGCAATCCAAACCGGCACGCCCGGTTGACTTGATTGCCTGCACAGTGAACGTACCACGCACTCCTGATCAAATTACTACTGTATCAGACGCAATTCAGAAGAATTTTAAGGATTTCCTGTGCTTGTTTTTCTTGGTCATCGGGTCGATCTGTGATCTGACGGGCAAGGCAAAAGTCTTTGCAAGAGAGTGGTTGCGAAGTTGGTGAATGAGATTGTGTGTCGAATTGTATTTCTCTTCTGAACTCTCTGAAGTTTCGTTTTTCTCTTCTCCTGGTGTAAGAAGCAACATGTTGGGATTTTCTTTTAAGAACTGACGACGAGTTCCACCGGATATTTAAGAAGAAAAGAGTGTTGGGATTGGGATTGATATGTGGGAGTACTATTTTTCAGTCAGATTGTGTAAACATGTCCGGGCTTCTGATCGTACTTACGTACGATTCTGATATCGAAGCTTGCTTGCAAATTGCAATGATGCAATCACAACAATCACTATGCTTGATTGTTACTAGTAAGAGTAAAAGGAAATTGATTCTAAAGATCAAGAGTGATATACTAGTTTGATCACTCTTTCATGTTCAGGTCTATTTTCGAAAGAAACAGTCTACTGTGGCAGAAGTTATGAGCACAATGTAGGATCAAATTACAATAACTAAGCCAACCAGAGGGGGTGAATGGTTGGTATATCCAAAAACCGAAAACTTTTAGCGGAAATAAAAGTTATCCTCGAATTCGATGGATCGCGGTCTGACCGAAGTTGTCCTGCCGGTCTGACCGCCTGGTTGCCGTCGGTCTGACCGGTGTAGATCGATCGGTCCGACCGCCAAAGTCGCCTGCCTGCGCCTGTCGCCGCTGCCGGTCTGACCGTCGTGTACCCGCCGGTCTGACCGCCGCGATTCTACTGGTCTGACCGCCGGTGTGTCGCTGGTTAGACCGCCGAAACCCGGTGAAACACAAATCGACGAACTCTCAAAGTAGATGATGACTTTATTGATTCTCTCTGTGTTTACAAAGTGCACCAACAGCACTCCTTACAAAAATTTCGACTAAACTCGAAACCCTAACTCAACTCTCAACTCAATTGCTCTCAAAAGCGATACCAGGAAGCCTCACGCTCCCCCTCTATTTATACTCGAGGTAGGCAGCCTAAAGCCACGAACCAAACTCATACTAGAAGTCCTAAACACCTTAGGAAACCCTCTAGTACAAGAAACAAACTTTACAAAACTAATAATACCAAATTTGTACTCCTTCCAAATTCGACTCCGCATCCCATACGCACACAATACCTCCATCGTATGCCATATATGGAATCTTTCACCAACCACGTGCATCAACTCTAGCCTAAGTATCCCGCATGATCTCTGACCACCACGGACGTCGTCTTATCCCCAAGCCGACTCCCGGTCCATCACCGCAAATACTCTCCTGAGGCATCGAGTCACCTACACATGAAATAAACAAAGAAACCATATTCCGAGTCCAAGCTATCTCCAACTTGACTCATTAGTAGTAAACAACAGTATTACATACGTATAGTATCCATCTAGAAGCCATAATCATGAAACAATCACAGATATCCAAACAAACAACCCGAAACCAAAACCGACACAGTGTCGGCCGGTCAGACCGTGGGCTGCCCCGGTCTAACCGTGCGATACACGCCGGTCTAACCGGCAATGACTGACCGGTCTGACCGGTCACATAAAATAACAGCACCTGTAATTTACCTGTAAATCCAATAATCTCCAAAACCACTCCGTGAATAAATTCCAAATATCAAAACAATAATCTCCGATGCCAATTGTTCATCACAGAATAATAATAAAAAACACCTTTGATTTTACACGTAACGCCGCTAAATATATCTTTTAGGAGAGCTATTGTTGGCCAAAAGCTAGTCGAGTGGAACGATTTGATCCTCGGGTTAATATAACTCTGTCAAATGAAAAGAACAGCGTTGTATGGTCGCTCCATAAGAATGGTCAATTTTCCGTCAAATCTATGTATGCCACGATCATGAACTGTAATGTTCGGATCAAAAAGAGAATTCTGTGGGACTTAAAAATTCCACTAAAGATCAAGGTCTTTATGTGGTTTCTTCACAAGAAAGTAATTCTAACGAAAGATAATAACCTGGTTAAAAGAAAATTTAGGGGGGAGGAGCGGAGGGAGACAAACATTGTTCTTTCTGCTATGCACAAGAGACAATCCAACATCTTTTCTTTGAGTGTCATGTCACTCAGTTTGTTTAGAGATGTGTGTTTTTTTGCTTTTAATATCCCCCACCCCGTAACGCCAAAAACATTTTCGGTAATTGGCTTAGAGGGATATCTAGGTCCATTAAAAAGATGATTCTAATTGGAGCTAGTGCTATATGTTGGTTAATTTGACGTTATCGTAATGATAAAGTTTTTAATGGTAAACAATTATCTAACCTTATGCATGTTATCTTCATGTCTTCCTACTAGCTTCACTTTTGGTCTACGATGTTACCACAAGAAGAGCAGGATACTATGCGCAATGGTGCTACACTCTTGGAATCGGTAGCCAAGGGTCTCTTGTTCTATTATGGGTGGTGTAGTTCTATTAGAATTGCTAGCTAAAAAATTTTTATGTGGTTTAACGCTAGTCAGTAATAAAGGGGAGTTAGGGATTTGTCCCATCACCTTATTTCTTATTTTGATTTACTTTTACCTTATCTTTTTATTACTATTAAACTTATGGCTGTGTGTCTTATGACAGAAAGCCGGAGATGTAATCCATTTTCATTATTAAAAAAAAATGTTCAGGTCTATTTTTTTCTACCTAGGTAAACCGTTGCAGAAATTCTGGTACTGTATATACGCACTTGTAAATAGTACAAGTAGTAGGAGTAAGCAGCTATGAGCAAGAAGGACAAGATGCAGGCGAAAAGGCCGACACACGAGTACGATCGATCCCTGCTCGATCAAATCCGACAGATCGTAATTGCAGCACCCTGCCTGCCTGCTGCCAAAATCTAGCAAGGACTCCATCTGTTACCAGCAGCGAATGTATTTTCACGAATACACATAAAGATTGAACGCGGTGGCGGATCTAGAAAATTGATTCGTTGGTATCGTAATGTATCTACTGGTGTCATAGTATGCTAATTATACTTAGATCATAATGCTATAATATACAGATAATTAGTTTAACTATAGGTTTTGCCGAAACTCGTCAGTGTCACCTGATTCCAGCCGTCACACTGTATATCCAACCCTGATTGAACGTTAGTATATAAGAAGAAATAGAGTTTTAGTTAGTAGCAACAAATGTTTTTTCCATCGCTTAACAAATTGTTAGGAGCATCGCTCGACTAACAAAGGAAAAGGATTTGAATTCTTAGGATGAAATTCCTCTGATATCATTTGGAAGAGAGGACTGATGCATGAAAATCCTACGAAATGAACTAATTTATATAGAGATTTGAAGGAAAACATACATGAGGTCCTACTCCTACCTCTTGGTGGTATTCTATTCTCGTGTCTACAATTACTTCGTTTTCCCTGTGTATCACCCAAATGACTATTTTTAAGAACATTCCCATGTTTCTAATTTCCCGAGAAATTCACAAGATATGATATATTAAACCTACGTTTCTTGTGCTTATGTTTTTTGAAATCATGTGTTGCAAAGGAGCCGTCAGTTCCTGTCAAAAATGAAAGGCTGCCTACCAAGCACGGACACTGCAGTTGGGCCTTCCACACGATCGGTACGAAATGAGGACGGCCGCACGTGCATAAAAAGAAAAACAAAAAAGAGGAGAAAAACAATAAACTAAACAAATTTACTCTCTCCCAATTCTACCTTCCTTTCCCGGTTCAGCTGTTTCTCTTCGTTAATTTTCTGCCTCGAATCTATCTCAGCTCCATTCTCAAACCATATATATCTAATGAAGATTGTGATCCTCTACCGTTGCTGCTCGTTATACAGCAGCGTTGAACGTCATTATGTATTAGGTAGTAGTTCCTTCTTTTTATATTATAAGATGTTTTGATTTTTTTCTACTTAAATTTTTCTAAGTTTAACTAAATTTATAGTGTGGAGTGCCTTAACCCCGTTGTAGAGTTGATGGCGAACAGTCATGTATAACGGTTGGCTCGATGTTAGTTTATGTCCTCTAATAGGTGTGTAAGAGTCGTCAGGGCGTGTAGGTGCGATTTTTTCACTTTTCCTGATTATAGTTTTCTAGGCTGTAATTTTATAGTTTTTTCTATATTAATATAAAATCTCACATCATCTGGTGTAGTTAGTTTCAAAGAAAAATATTGCGCATTAGCTAGTAGCGTTTTCTATCGCTTGATCTAAAATGAATGGTCTAAATAAATGTGCTACAATGTTCCTACAACCCAGAATAAAACAGCACATCGTGGCTGCAGTAGCCTAGTATTGTACTATGTACTACTCCCTCTGTCTCAAATAATAGGCCATCTCTTTTTAAGAAAAATTAAACACGGTAACTTTTAACTAATAATCATACTAACTATATATATACTAAGTATTATGCATATTATATCCCTAGATTCATACTATATATATATACTAAGTATGATGCTAATTTTAAATTTGTTAAGAACATAATATGAAATAAATTAATAGTCAAAATCAATAACACCGTGTAAAAAAAATATAGGCATTATAATTTGAGACGGAGTGAGTAATAATCACTACGGGTAACTCATTATATTGTTATTGCAGTGGTAATTTGGCAATTATTTTACTCCGACAAAGCTGACTATAGAATTTTTCAAGTCATAAAAATCGTGGCTAGGATGAATATAGTGACACACAATAGCCGAGCTGAAAAAATCTACTTTCTCCGTTTCACAATGTAAGTCATTCTAACATTTCCCACATTTATATTAATGCTAATGAATCTAGATAGATATATATATATATGTGTTTAGATTCATTAATATCAATATAAATATGAGAAATGCTAGAATGACTTACATTGTGAAACGGAGCGAGTATTTCAAAACTATACCTACATGTTTATGAATATTTTGATGGGTAATTAGCCATCCCACGCAATGTATATGATTTGATAACTGAAAATCCATCACCTCCACCACCGCTAGTTAGGCCGGCAGCTTGGCGACTTCCACTAATAAATGTAAGAATAAAACACTACAGAAAGCTTTGTCATCTCGTAATTAACCTCCTTTTCTAGCATTTTGTCGGAATAAACTACTGGGGTGTCACCTATCCAACGGGTGACACCGAACTGGGGTGTCTCCTATACTGGGGTGTCTCTCTTTGGAGTATACGACATCTATCCTGATAATGAACTGCTGCTAGGGCAACATGGGCTCGTGGACAACATCTGTTCCCACAAGATTTATAAGTTGATGTCCTAAATTGCACAAAGTTCATTCATTGACAGTGCAATTTACATAAATCATTTCTTCCACTTGAAACCTAATTATGTGCTTTGTGCTATTCCGTCCATGCCCATTTCTGGAGCTTCAAAAACCTGATTTCAAAATTAATGTACATGTTTACACTACGTCAGAACTATTCACCTCTGACAGCCCAGCAGTGATGGGCCAAAGTGCTCATCAAGGATAGCCTTACCTTTGATAGGTTCATCGGGAGACCGTAACAGGTGAGGCCACCGGCCGCGGCCCGTTTAAAACACTTTGGGACCCCTAGCATCTCGTATTCTATCGTTTTTTTATAACTTAAGGCAGTTTGCTAAATTATCATCAAACTTTGAACAACATATCATAAAAATTGGTTACTACGCCTTGCATCTACTCAATAATTGCTACTTTGTATCTTTCAATTGTTTTATCCCTTTTTTAAATGGCAGCTCATCGTTCTTCTTTAAAAGGCATATGCTACAAGTAATTTGGGTAAGTTTACAGCTTCATGTGCAATGCAAGAAATTGGGAAAGTTTGTGGCTTCACAAGCTCAAAAGAAATGTGAGGTAAGAATGTGCATTGGGAATATGTGACTGTCTATGTAATTTTTATGGGATTTTAGAATGCATGTGTAGAATGTTAATTTTGGGATGCATCTATGATAAATTGTAAAAATATGTGATATTGGGTGTGGTTGGAATATCTGTAATGTACTGTTTTTTAGAGAGCATGCCTACCAAATACTGAGGCTAGCAAATATTTAGAAATTATTTTTTTTCCGAAATTACCTCATCACTAACAGGTCGTAAACAAAGACCGTCACAAGTAACCTCGGTTGTGACGGTTTTGGTATATCACTCCGTTAGAGATGGGTAACATGTGACAGGCGCCAAAGTAGATTCGTCAGAGATGAGGTCATCTCTAACGGGCCGTGAATTTTGCACCCATCACAGGTGTCTCAGCTCTGACGGGTTACAACCACATATTGATTTGTGGAGATCCTCACTTTTGATGAGCCAAAAATATACGGGCCCATTAGAGGTGTCTGTCACCATTAACGGGGTGAGTGTAGTCATCAGTGACAATTCATCTCTAATCAGGGTCAAACCCATCAAAGATGATGGTGCGAGTCCGTCAAAGGTGATCTAATCCGGCGTAGTGTTATGAATTTTAAGAGAGTTAGGGCATCCCAAACAATAAGGGTGTATAACTGAAAATCCACCCCCATCAACTCGTTATGCCGGCAAGGAGGCAACTTGGTGACCTTCCACTTACATGTCGTTGTCGGAACATTTCAAACGTTTGTGCCAGCAAATTAGCGACATCTTCACCGGCATCTATCACGATCAGTTTGTCCGACGACCAGCACCGCGGTGACAGCCAAGATTTACGGTCTGATATTATATATCGATATGTGCACTGATTAAGTAGCTTCCATGAACATTCATGAGCTCCATGATTAGGCATCGTCCTCCTCTCTACAGAAAACCGAGCAGGAATAACGTTTCAACATGAACTACTCTACTATATGCAAAATAAGAGAGCTAGCTAGGTCGAGGACCTAATTCTTTTCTGATTAATTAAGATATAAATTTTTACCTCATTTTTATTATCACGTTTTTTAAACAGCTAACCGGTATATTTCGTACATATATTTTAATATAGAAGATGTTATAAAATATGGAGTAAATTTCACAAAACTACATATATTTTGATCAAATTATCACAAAACTACAGATGAAAAGTGATGTATCACAAAACTACAGATTTAGCACTAAATTTATCACAAAACTACAGATTTAAGATGGAGTATCGCAAAACTACAAATTTAATAATAAAATTACAGATTTTAGAGTTTAAATCCTTAGCACTAGTGTTATGTTTGAGTTATAAACGTGCAAGTTTTGTGATTAAATTATCACTAAACCTATTGTTTTGTGATAATTTTATTACTAAGTCTATAGTTTTACGATATTCTACCTTAAATTTGTAGTTTTGTGAGAAATTTAGTGTTAAATCTGTAGTTTTGTGATATATCACCCTAAATCTGTAGTTTGTGATAATTTGGTCAAAATATCTGTAGTTTTGTGAAGTTTACTCTAAAATATGAAGTAAATCTAATTTTTAGAGTTTGAAATAATTAAAGTTTAATAAACCATGGAGAAACACCAGGGGTGTTCCGGCTAACTCCACAAGGTGGTGGGCTAGACGACCTGGGTTCGAAGCCTCACCCCTTCTAATTATTGATATTAGGTTTTTTCCTAACATTCACGTCTTATTTGTAGGATCGAATCACAATAACTAAGCCAACCAGAGGGGGGTGAATAGTTGGTATATCCAAAAACCGAAAACTTTTAGCGGAAATAAAACTTACCCTCAAATTCGATGGAGATCGGTCTGACCGAGATTGATCTGCCGGTCTGACCGTGTGGATGCCGTCGGTCTGACCGGTATAGATCAATCGGTCCGATCGCCGAAGTCGCCTGCCGCGCCTGTTGCCGTCGCCGGTCTGACCGCCTCGCTCCTACCGGTCTGACCGTCGCCTTGTAAGGTGTTTAGGACTTTTAGTATGAGTTTGGTTCGTGATTTTAGGCTGCCTACCTCGGGTATAAATAGAGGGGGAGCATGAGGCTTCCCGGTATCGCTTTGAAGAGCAATTGAGTTGAGTTTTAAGTTAGGGTTTCGAGTTTAGTCGAAATTTTTGTAAGGAGTGTTGTTGGTGCACTTTGTAAACACAGAGAGAATCAATAAAGTCGTCATCTACTTTAAGAGTTCTTCGATTTGTGTTTTACCGGGCTTCAGCGGTCTAACCGACGACTCACCGGCGGTAAGACCGGCGGCAAGCTAGGAAACCCTCTAGTACAAGAAACAAACTTTACATAACCAATCATACCAAATTTGGACTCCTTCCAAATTCGACTTCGCATCCCATACGCACACAATACCTCTATCGTATGCCATATGGAATCTCCATCAACCACGTGCATCAACTCTAGCCTAAGTATCCCGCATGATCTAAAACGTGTATTTTAAGTGTGCATTGACACATCTAGAACAAGTGGTTCAAGTGGTAAGACACATTCCTACTCCTAGCTAAGTGTGGAGCTAAGTGTGGGTTCAAATCCCATATGCTGCAGATAAAAACCCATGCTCACCGTATTTTTTTTAGTTTGTCATATTCTGCATCATATACATGTAACATATTAACAAAAATATTTTATTCAAATTGAACAAATCGTCTTTTGGGTTTGATTCTTCTTGCAATCACATTTTTTATTTTTTTTTGCACTAAATATGTTTATTTTTTTATTGTTTTTAACATATTAACAAAATTATTTTGTTCAAATTTAACAAATTGTCTTTTGGGTTTGATTCTTGTTGCAATCACATTTTTCATTTTTCTTTGCACTAAATATGTTTTATTTTTTTATTGTTTTGGGCAAACTAGCGTATGACGAATTTAAAATCATACATTGTGACAGTCCTGATAAAACTGTCACGAGTTAGCGGGCCGTGAATATCCACTGGGCTCATCCGTGACGAAAAACAAAATATCGTCACGGTGTATGTTTGTCAGTGACGATATGTAAATCCGTCACCGAGAATCCGTCACGGATTAACAAGTTTCTTGTAGTGTTAGGAAACCCTCTAGTACAAGAAACAAATTTTACATAACCAATCATACTAAATTTGGACTCCTTCAAAATTCGACTCCGCATCCCATACGCACACAATACCTCCATCGTATGCCATATGTAATCTCCATCAACCACGTGCATCAACTCTAGCCTAAGTATCCCGCATGATCTCTGACCACCACGAACGTCGTCTTATCCCCGAGCCGACTCCCAGTCCATCACCGCAAATACTCTCCCGAGGCATTGAGTCACCTACACATGAAATAAACAAAGAAACCATATTCCGAGACCAAGCTATCTCCAACTTGACTCATTAGTAGCAAACAACAGTATTACATGCGTATAGTATCCATCTAAAAGCCATAATCATGAAATAATCACGGATATCCAAACAAACAACCCGAAACCGAACCGACACAGCGTCGGCCGGTCAGACCGCGGGCTGCGCCGGTCTGACCGCGCGATACACGCCGGTCTGACCGGCAACACCTGCTCGGTCTGACCAGACCCAATTCCAGCAGTACCTGTAGATTCACCTGTGAAATCTAATCATCTCCAGAACCACTTCGTGAATAAATTCCAAATATCAAAACCAATAATCTTCGATGCCAATTGTTCATTACAGAATAATAATAAAAACACCTTTGATTTTACATTATTAACCATGTGTTTTTTCTCGTTTTGTGTATGTCAACACTTAATCTTCATCCGTTATGTTATTGTCAAACGGGGCTATAGCTAGCAGCAGGAGGAAGGGAGTGGTCTATATTGCCATCAATCGATGCTACTATGTTGCTTAAAGGCGAAATAAAGCTCGATCGATCGGTTGGCAGCGGTGGACAACATGATTGATCATTCTCTTGTGTGCGACGACACAAACCAAAAGCTAGCTAATTAAATCGATGAACGAGGGACAAATCATACGTATATATATGCTCGTGCATTTGCGAGAGCCTTGTGAAACTGTTGTGTACGATGGATGTACGTGCAGTGCCAGTGAGTTGACACTTGATAGAGAATTCTCGATCGCCCTTTCCAGGGTCTCTGCATCATGCACGAGACGCTTGTGTTGATTTCGCTAATTAAAATAATGGTTCGATTTACTAGAAATAATAAAGGTAGAATATACGTGTGTATTAAAAAAGATGAGCATACATATATTTATATTATGAGTGAGTGTGTTTGTACTACAATATTTCTAAGAAAAATTAATCACCATACATGCACGCTGAAGCTTCTGAATCTCAGAACCTGAGAGGAGACGGAGGCGCATGTGAAAATTTAAAATTCATCAAACTACTACCGCCATTTTTAATATATGAGGTTCGAAATAACCAATATGACATATAGAATAACAGAGAGAAATTCACACACAGACACCATAACACATACGGATATATGGCTCTATCAAATCTCACAAGAAAGTGTCATATAACTCATAAATTACATTGCTACTCTTATCAATTGCATCATAATAATCGTTCTCAAAACAAGTACTTCCTCTGTTTCATATTATGTTAATGAATATAAATATATATGTGTGTCTAGATTCATTAACATCTATATAAATGTGGATAATGTTAAAAAGTCTTATAACCTGAAACCTGAAACGGAGATAGTAGTACAATTCCTTCAAAGGAATAGTAAAAGGAAAGACGTCTCTAAAAATATTTTGAATATCACAATGAATATTTTAATAATAATTCTAATTTTTATATGCTAAAACTTTGTAAATGGAAACGTAGAGAGTACTATTATATTTTTTCTCTTAAAATCATGAGAGTGCTACTTTATATCGGAAGCACCAAAGGGGGAGAGGATAAACACGGAATAAGTTCACTTCGTGATCCTTAAATGTGATCGAAATCTAATCTATGACCCTAAACTACAAAACCGGATATCTCGACCCCCAAACTCCTAAAATCGGTGCAATTTGACTCCCTCAGTGGTTTTGGAGGGTGGTTTTGCTGACATGGCGCCACGTGGCGCTTACATGGCGATATTGACCGAGTCTTCGTTCCACATGGCGTTGACGTGGCACTTACGTGACAGCAGACTTAAAAAATATGTGTGGGACCCATTAGTCATTCACAAAAAAAAATGTGGGCCCACTGACATGTGGGGGCCACATATCAGTCCTCTTCCTTCTTCCTCCTCCTCCTCTCCCTTCTCTCTCTTTCTCTCCCCTTCTCTCCCATGCTATGCATAGGCGCTCCGCCCTGTAGCTCACACAACGGCGCCACCGCTTGCGCACGGTCGCGACACGCCACTGCCTCAGCGCAGGCGACCAGCAACTACTGCCCAAGCCGCATCCGGTCAGCTCCTCCTCCTCTGCCACCGCAGCTGTCACCATCAACCAGACAACATCGACGGCGGCCTGCGTCGGCGGCCATGATGGGTCGATGGCTGATACATCAAGCTGAAGCCATCATGGTGGCCTTGCAGACCCTTGGAGACGAGCTCTACATGTCTACCTCATTGCCATCAAACGTTGCCTCGTCCTGGAGGCTGAGGCTCTGCATCTGTTGCGCGGTGTTGTTGATGTGGTTGGTGCGGTTGCAGGAGATGTGCGGCCAGGCGGCGTTGGGGTCCCATCCCAGATGAGGAGCTCGCCAGCCGGACGGCAGCGCCGCGCGCGAGGAGGAGGTTGCCGGCCGTCTGCATGCTAGGGAGGTAGTCGTCGGCCATCCGCGCGGGGGGAGGAGGTCGGCGGCCATCCGCGCGGGGGGAGGAGCGGCACGCGTGGACGCGCGGAGGCCGCCGCTGCTCGTTCTCATCGCCCGCCGCAGGCCAAAGGGGAAGAAGGAGAGAGAGAGGGAGGAGGAAGAAGGAAGAGGACTGACATGTGGGCCCCATTTTGTCTGAATGACTAATGGTCCCATAAATATTTTTTTAATTCTGCTGCCACGTAAATGCTACGCCAACACCACGTGGAACGAAGACTCAGTCAATATCGCCACGTCAACAAAACTACCCTCCAAAACCATTGAGGGAGTCAAATTACACCGGTTTTAGAAGTTTGGGGGTCGAGATATCCGGTTTTATAGTTTAGGGTTATGGATTAGATTTCCATCACATTTGAGAGTCAACTTATTCCGGATAAACACACACCGACACACACGCAGAAATAAGCCGATCAGCGGCAGATAGGGCAGGTACTAGCAAGTGTTGCCTTTTGAGGCCCACATGCACAAGTTCATGGGTTTCGTCGCCATGTTGTTGCGTTTTAAGCCCATTTTGTACCTTGATGGCCTTTAACTAGTCGGACCGAGCTAGTGCATCATTGTTAAAAGGAGGAATAAGTTCACCAGCATCCCTCAACTTTACGTTGAGTTTGTGTGACATCCCTAATCCCCAGTATCAGAAATCTTCACCCCTAAACTATATAAAACCGTGAAATTTATGTCCCATGGTATTATAGATGTTTGGTTTCGCTGACGCGGCATTCTAGTCAACAAAAAGAATAGAAAAAAAATATGTGTGCCCACATGACAGCGGCCCTCTTCTTTCTTCTCTTTTCTTCCCAAGCCACACGGCCAGCCGGAGAGGGTGGGAGAGGCAACCGACGGGAGATGGGCGAGGGGAGAGGCGGTCGGCGTGACATTGGCGATGGGCCATTGCATGGGCTACTGCTGCAGGCGGTGTGCTGGATCTATGGCTGGCGACGCCTCCTCTACTCCCAAGAGCGGGGGTCGCTGAATCCGCACGCCGGCAGCACCCGCCCCCTAAGCTGCTGCCGCTCGCGAGGGCGGGGGAGCTGGATCTGTCCGCCCCAAGGCCGCCTCCACCTCCACCTCTACCACCGTGACCGGCTGCTACGAGCACAGACAAGGTGATGTAGGTGGCGATAAGCGATGGTGTTAGCAGAGTAGAGGTCCTGGCTCCCACCAGTGATGGGGATGAAGACGGCGGCATCTGAGTTGAGGTGGCCACCTGGGACAGGTACGACTACGCAGTCGAAGAGAATGTCGAGGTCGAGGTCGTCGTGATAGTCCTCTTCACCATCGTGGTTGTTGGGGACGACGACGTCGTGGCCGCAGGATCCCTCCTCTTGGCCGCTGCTGGGGATGTGGCGGTGGCTGTTGTCGATGTAGTGCCCCTCATCCTGCGCAAACCTGTCCTCCACCATGCTGCTGGTTGGAAGAGTACCAAAACCAGCCGCAGCAAGGGTCTGGTCGCGCCGGTGCTGGCATTAGAGCCCGACCTGAGTCCAAGGTAGGCTTGCCGGCTGCCCCTCTCCCGCCGGCTACCGCCCTCTCCCTCGAGGCTTGGGAAGAAAAGAGAATAAAGAAAAGGGCGCTGACATGTGAGCCTCACATTGTTTTAATTTCTTTTGCTAACTAGGATGCCACATCAATGAAACCAGACATATATATTGCTATAGCACCTAGATTGTACGGTTTTGTATAGTTTACGATGAAGATTTATGGTATTGGAAATAAGGGGTGACAAACAAACTCGATGTAAAGTTTAGGAACCGCAGGTGAACTTATTCCTTAAAAGAAAAAAATTTTTGGGCTTCAGTTCCAATTGACCAGCTCACACCTTCCATGTTTTCCGTCGACCCACACGGTTTAAATTAAATTAAGGGACTACCTATATGGGTGTCGTTCTATAAATTGTTAACTAAAAAACGCTAAAAAACTGTCGATGTAACTAGGATGTAACATCGTAGTTACACTGTAACTACACATTCTAAGCAGAAGTACAATGTAATTGTATATTTGGATATGGTTAAATTCTTATATTTGAGTAATTGTATATTTGGATATGGTTAAATTCTTACATTTGAATTATTATGGTGTTAAATTAGGTATAAATATAGATTGTATGTTGAAATAGAAGAGAATGAGAAACGAGGGCTGAGAAATGAACGCCTTTGGTGCCAGCTTGTAAAGGGTCATAGGTGCCGGTTTTTCATGCAACACTAATTCAACAATGCGTACCGGCACCAATGATAAATTTAGAATCAGCACCTTTATGTTCCAGGAGCCTTAAAAAAGGCCGACTCTCAACCAGCTCGAATTGAGTCGATTCATTGAACCCTCATGTCCTTAAGATGTCATATCCCCCAAAATGATGCCTCAGATCCCTGAAATAAAGATGAATACATGAACAACCATCAATATTCTATATAGGACTTTGTATATGGTGAGCCCGCCTAGCCATAATACATAAGTATAAGGTATCTCATATCTAGAACATTGACACAATCAATCCTTTGTTTTAAAGTGCTTCATAATTATTTCCCATATATAGGATTTAAATCCTTTACAACTTTTATGTTTTTCTGTTTTGTTCTAGAAGGGACCTAAGTAGTAGCATGCCATGCATGGGACCAACTGAATTACTAGTAGACCAAGAAGAAACAAAGCTTCTGTACTCCTTTTTGCCTTTGCCACAACCACAAAGACGGCCGTTTTCGTTTTTAGGCTGACCGAATTGGCTTTTTGGAAGCTTGATAGGGTTTCAGATTGCTAGCTAGTGCTGCATTTAGATAGGGGAGGAGAAATTGCAGTGTGTAGAGTAGTAGTAGATAGGAACAATTGTACTAGTACATGTTAAATTGGTCCTAGATTGTTCGTTTTTCTCCCTGGAGTGGTAGGGATGCTGAGATTTTGGGGGCATATGCTTTTGGAATGGCTGGAATGGAAGGGATGAAGTGTGTCTGCTAGCTGCTGCCACCCATCTTCTCTACTGTGATGTGAAGACAAACTAACAAAAGGGCTAAAGGCATAAAGATTACAGATATTTAACTAACTAATTAATTAAGTTTATTCTTTGTCAATTACTCACTTCGTTCTAAAATATAAGAATTTTTGTTATTTAAATTTTGTGTCACAATAAGCATTCAAGCACTGGCATCTTCAGTTTTTGTGTGTGTGTGTGTGGGGGGGGGGGGGGGGTTGTTATGCAAATAATAAAGAACATCTTGGTAAAATAACGATTTTGTAGGCCATAGTGCTGAAAATATACTGCATGCGACGATGTGGCAACCAAGCATTTTCCATAAATAGCCAATTATGTACAATTTAACTGTGACAAATTAAATGGGGACGGCCTATACAACTTTAGCAAGAAAATCCTCTCCCATCTCAATCTATTTTATCATCCCTCAAATAAAGATTATTCAACGGGCTAGATCAACTCTCAAACACTGATACACATATATAAAGAGAGAAAACCTAATCCTCTTGTTTTCCCACATTCCAGTCACATCACCCAATCCCCGCTGCCCAGCCCCTTCTATGCGCCTCCTTCCTCAGCACCGATAGCCAACGCCGGCAATGCCGGGCTCCCCAAACCGTCACTACCGCCACCCACCAAAACCTTTTGTCGCTCCCTGGTGCCGGTATCCTCTTCTCTGTAATCAACCACCCTTCTCCACAACCACGGTCATGAAGCTTCATCTTTTTCCGGTCTCTAGTAAGGTTCCCCAACATCGTCGATCTCTCCTACCTCCAGCAGCTCTCCTACTACCATCTAACCAGTTGGCCAAGATGCCTCTACTACTTGCACCATCCTCCACCGACTATGCTGCTTTGGCGGCACCACCGCTGGCTTGCTAACGACACCCCCTCCCCCCAACCCGTATTCACCGCTATCATTGGGATCTTCCCCCCTTGGCCCCAACCCCAACCCTAACCCCGGAAGCTAATGAGTGGATGGAGAAGATCCCATGCTCCATAAATTACAATATTGCTCTAATTTTTTTTTATCAAATGCCAATTAGCAAAATCTGATTTAAATATGTTACTACCCCTTATGGTTAGAAAAGTGAAGCCAGAACAATTGATCTGTTTTTCAAGGAAACAAACGTGTACATATATATATGGAATCAAGAGTGTCTTCAGAAAATTCTTTTTCCAAAACTGTGTGCAGAATGTATTCCCTACTATTTAATTGTATTTCTTCTGCAATCCATGTTGTTTGGCTACTATTAATTGGTCCATTCACTGAAGTAGATGCTTAATGCATTTATTGTTAGAATAAATTTCTATGGGGGGCATTAACATATTATGGCTATTATGACTAGTTGACCTAAAAACAAAGCGATCAACTAGAGTTGTATTGAGATCTAAGCATCTAATTAATTATATGGAAGCGTAGTTTTATATATGTGTAGAGACCGGATATTGGTTTCCTATTATGTGATGTGTTAGAATAGAAATCCAGCAACTTATTGGGGCACTCGCACCAATCCACTATGCCTCGTCAATAGTTTAAGAAATTAGGTGTGCCTAATGTTTTGGTGTTATTCAACTCATGATTATGGCTACAGATTTTGGCACGCTTTCGCATCTTAACTAACTTATAAGGTGGATTTATTATGACGTTTTAGTTCTTCATGTAAGATCCTAGGTTGATAATTCCGACATGCATGGTGCACTTAGCATCAGAGCCATCGTTTAAGGTATATTTCGCGGAATAAGTGAAAGGCATATTTGCAAATGAAAAGTAATTTGTGAATAAAACTTTTATATATGTGTTCTTAGCGATCTAAAAGCAAAGGCTGAAACATAAATTTCGATGAAAAAAAACTCAGAATCAGCTTCAAATTTAAGGTTGAAAATTTTAAATTTTGGCTGATAAGTATAAGAAAAACATAAGGCTGCATATTAGATGGAGCATGGAACACATATTTCTCTTGATATAGGTTTGTGATAAGGTTGGAGGTACTCTATATTAACTATTGCAATTAATTAGTTATATTTGTTGCCGGAACGAAACATGTGTTTGTACAAGTTAATATTCCAAGCTAGTCGTTCTTTTGTTGCATGCACACATAATCTTGTTTGACAAAATGAAAAGAGAGATCGAGACGAAGTAGCCTCAAATAAGGAAAAGAATTTGGCATTTGCAAGATCCTGTGCATCCATCCATTGTGCACTTCAAATTTACCGTGCGAATTAACCGTACGTCCAACACGACCCTGAAACTGTATAACAACTGTCAACTATTACCATAATAAATTCTCAGATCAATCAACGGTACATCGTATGTATGTACGACTTTACACGGCATAACTCTTTGCTAGTAGCTATAGTATACAGCGTGCGTCACTGGAGATGGCGTTTTGGAGTGATCTAGCTTAGGCCAGAGGCTGTCACCGTGGCAGACATGAAACAAAATATATGACTCACTTTTTTATTATTTTTTCTGGGAAAATAAACCACGATCACTTTGGTCGCCATCACGTACGTATACGCTCCGTATGTCATGCCAGCCAGAAGTTTTCTTGCTTATGAAACATGCATGCATCTTTAAATTTTATAAGAAATAGCAAAAATATCAGTGCGTTGCAACGAATAAAAACAATTTACATACTCCAATTATAATGACTTTCAAGTTTCAATGTTAGATTGTTAGATCATATATATCAGGCTCAAATCATAATTGTATTGGTACATATTGATTGAATATGGTGCTTCTGCATGGGGAAGCGATGCAGATGAGAAAAAAACATGTCCTAAGCGCACCAGCTGCATTCTCATGCATGCACGACGTATTACCGAGTCAGAATCGGATGGCTACATTATCATGCACGAACGACACGTCGCTTTATTGAGTCAGACGACTCGGACTCGGACGACGCTTTGCCTTGATATGCCAGTAAAGCGCTTGCGGCAGCCCCCTCTGCTCGAGGAATTTTTCCACTGCGTTCCCAAAAGATGTACAAATTTTCCCCAATTAGACCCTTAATAAGCATGTGAGAATTCGCAATGACACGTGAGAAGCTGAGATGACGTAGAAGCGATGTAACATGGACCTGTGAACAAGATTGAGGATGGAGATTGATGAGTTAAAAGTTTCTTAAGAAAACAATAACCACATTGCTCTGGTGGCTAGATGAGCGCAGCATGTAGCATGTACCCTAGGAGACCGGAGTTTGAATCCCACACACACATGCATGTATCCCTGATTTTTGCATAGTATATAGTCCACGTCACCGGTAGTTGGTTTTCCCAGTCTTTTTCTTGCCGATAGACAGTTTTTTTCCGGTCCAACAGTCATATCGCTAGTAGATGGTTTTTTTAGTTCGATCCGGGTTTTATATGTGTTTAACTCGGATGACGGACGAAAGCTAAGGTGAGTATGGAATCATCCTCAATTTTTATAATAGGTAAAGATTATTATTATTATTATTATTATTATTATTATTATTATTATTATTATTATTATTATTTGGATTGGGCTTCTTTTATTATTGGAGTCAACAAGTAACCGTCCATGCAGATATGAGGAGGTCACTGTTGGTGTCGTACATGTCGTCCATTCCAATTCTTTTATACACTTTAAATCCGTTACTGTATACATGAAAAATATAACTCTGACCATCGTCCTATGCTTTAGGCCATCAAATGATCTGAGCTTCACATTATATATGCTACTGTGTGCCCCCCCTCCATTTTTCTATATAGTGCTGGTTAGTACAATATTTTGAACCAAACCAATGTCACATATAAAAGAATAGAGGGAATATATACTAATTATTTAACGAAAAACATTATTATGTTAGCGGTTAACTCACTTGTTTCCCGTTATAACATGAAAAATTATTGTTATATCTATTGGAGATGGTAAGAATATTGTCTTGCACTCTTGGTGGTACGTAGAGTGAAATCATATTTGGCTGTTTCCTTTTATTGTCCTTTATTTATAAGATATGGAATGATATCTAACAATTGTATTGATAAATAGGAATAAAAGTTAGAAGAACAAGAGGTGGAGAAAAATATTTGTGTTGGAAACAAAATAGATCCTAGCTTCTTTCTTAATTTTTGCCACTGTTTGTTTGGTTTGTTGGCGGTTTTTTTTTTTGAAGTTGTGGGAATTTCAGACTTTCTAAACTAAGCCTTAAATATTTCGAGGTTACTAACCATGATGTTGAGTGAAACTTTATAGATCTATCCGTTTCAGATTAAAAAACAAAACGGACATATATAAAAATAAATATTATATGCCGTAATCATATTATGGCCCAATTAAACAATTCTTAAAATGATAGCTCAGGTTGCCTTAATTCGTTGTCCGTCCAGATGTATTGGTAAATTATGGCCCACCAATCTTTAGTATCAAGATGTCGTACAAGTCTTGTCCTTCGCTCAACTATAGCCAAGCTCCTATTTAATTTTCTAGTATCCGTTATGCTTCGCTCGCTTCTATCGAAGCTTCTATTTAATTGTGCATCCGTCATTGTGCTAAGCTTAGACCTACTCAAATTAGCTTTTTTAAATTTTGTGGCATATATCCGCAATGCTTCGCTCAGCCCTTTCTAGACACCTATTAATTTGCTCCCGCGCTTTTTTGAAATAGCAACTTTATATGGCTAGTACACAGAGAACTGTTTTTGCACCAAAATTATTGCAAAACAATGAAACTAGAAGTATGGTGATCATCCTCAGACTATCAATTTAGAATTGAATGCTACGACTACAACGTGATTGTACGGTAAGAAATTTCGATGAATAATTTCATTGTCTATTCTTTAGTTTCTGCATATATCGGTGTCAACCTATTTCAATGTGTTTGCTCTGAAAATTTTCCAACCGGTTTTTCCCGTTCCACATCTCCAAATCTGATGCTTAATTAGATTTGAAATTCCAATACACATTTTGAAGGCAAATTTTTGGTGAACCGACGATCGAGAACGACCATTATTCCTCGGAATCACTACGTACAGGTACGTTTTGATAGATTGGTTTGCTTCCTGGAACAAGAAATATAGTGGCTAGCTAGCTAGCTAGCTTTATGGATCGTTTACGAAATTCTTTGCTTTGCCGATGATTATTGTGCATCGCGTGTGGAGGGCTCCAGCCATACGAAAAGCCGGGCCCACATGCCAGCGGCGAACAGTGCAAAAAAAAAAATTGCAAACAACATCCCCCATCACATCACATGTACAGCAGCAAAGCATACGGTCAGTTTGCATGCTTATGCATGGGAAAGTCCAGAAAAAGACCACCTGGTGGAAGGGGGATACCGGGGCGCCGGGGCGTGCACGTCCACGTGGAGGGAGGAGGCGAGTGCCACCTGTCAGCGGCGGCAAAACCATGGCGGAATTGGCCCACAGGATGTGCAATACCGGGCGTGCGTGGGGGCGAGAGGGGCACCGGACACGACGTATTTAAGCGTCGGATTCGTCGGTCTCCTTCTTCTTCTTCTTCAGAGTCCACACCATTTCAGAGTTCAGAGTTCAGTTCAGTTCGCTGATCGACGCCAAGAACCCTCCTGACCACCGGGAAACCGACCTGAGAATTCTTCTTCTTCTAGCTGCTGTTTCTTGGCTCCGGAAGAGAACGATCATGAATGCCTCAGGTGAGCGATCTGCTGTTGGTTTGAGACTTTGAGCTAATAAGCTGTGGTGTTAGTTCTTCTTCTGCATCATTTCTGTCTGAATTTGTTTTGTTTTCTTTCTTTTTTTTTTTTTTGGTTCTCCTCTCGCTTCTTGGTGTGCTTAGCGATGGATAGAGTTGTGAGATGATCGTTGCATTTTTGGTCGTTCGAATGGAACAGTAGTAGTACTCTCTGAACAATTCAGTCTCTTTGATAAGAATTTCTGCTTCTTATGCTTGCTGTCTGCGACTCTCTATCTTGCGGTAGAAAACTAAGTGAATTCCTCAAGCTTATCTATGCTTGATTCTCTGTCGCTTGCATTAATGGAGGTTAATTTAATTTCCTCCCTCCAGCGCCGTACCAACAGATAAAAAAAAAAGATGGCGTCTTTTTGTTTTTACTGCCAGTACGGCCGCTGTACCTGCACGCCACATCAACGGTAACCGTCCGGTGAGAATAATGAGATCTTGCGGCGGCGGCGGCACACGCGTCGGCCGCCGACGAGCTCTGCACCGTGCAGCCGTCTCTCTCTCGTCTTCTTGTACTACCATGGATGATCACCTGCTGGCCTCTGCAGCTGTCGTAATTTCTTGGGACCCGCGCGTGGCATGGGCGTGTGTGTTCCTGTCGCCGGATTCCCGGTTTCCCGACGTGACGCCCTGGTTGCCGGCAAGAACTGCAAAGAAAGAAAAGTTGCATGTTTGCAGAAGGATCGGATGCCATCGATCGATCAATCCATCATCGGAAACTGATGAGGTCCAAGAAAAGGATCCGAGTACATTGCTGCTTTAGTGCTTTTAGTTTGTCTCTGCACATTCTCAAAAAAAAGATTTTTCTTTGCAGAGGTTAGTGGTTGGGATTATTTATTGGTGTTGTCTTGTTGGCAGGGTTGCTTTTGTTCCTTTCTTTTTCTTTTCTTTTTTTTTTTTTGTCCTCTGATCATCTAACTCTCACTGTCAACCATCCATGATGTGGGATGATTGGATTCACGCGCTTTATTGCTGGAGATGGCACAGTACGTATCTGCGCTTCTAGTGAAATACAGTAGTATACCATCACAATGAAAAGGAAGAATTCTAGTGCAATCTTTTTGTGTTTTGTTTCTCTTGTATCTTTTTTTTTTGTCAGTTAGCAGCGGCTGCACATTGTGAAACTCTTGTTTTGCTTCCCTTGATGAATCCTGCTACTGCCAGCGTGAGGCTGGCAACGGCTGGAGATGAGCAGTACAGCACGGCACGATCTGTGCAGTGCAGTGCAGCAGCAACTCCGGGCTTCAGAAACTGGCATCACTCTGTGCTAGCTTTTCTCGTCTCATCTGGATTGGAATTTTCTCTTCTCTTTAATCAAAGTGTTCTCCATTTGGTTCAAGACATCACGATCTCTATGTATAATTCGATACATGTTCGAAGTGTTGATGGGCTATTCGCCTATTCCGTTCTTCGTTATTTTCCTTCACTACTTACTCTAGTCTGTGCGTGTATATGTATTTCATTTGTAGTAGTTCAGTCGATCATGGGGGATGGATTCTAATAGCTCGAGTAGATGTCCACCCGTTTATTGTATGTCAATTAGATGGTTACGAAAAATTTTCAAAAAAATTGACAAGATAGATCAATATGTAATATATCACTCCACAAACATGCAAATTAAAATTCAACTTCTACAAGTTGTAACAAAACTAATAAATTTAACTGTAAATATACATATAGTAATTTGAGTTTTGTTTGTTATTTTTGTTACAATATGTAGAAGTTGAATTTTAACTTGTATGTTTGTGGATTGATACATTAGATATTGATCTATCTTATTCATATTTTTTTAATTTTTTTCATAACCATTTAGATGACATGCAATAAACGGGTGGACATCCACTCGAGCTGTTAAAATAGTTTCCCGTCGATCATGTTCTAATGTTTTTCCTTGTCTAATACTTTGTTGGCACTTACGTCGGATCATCAGTTGGGAATTCTTGAAGATACCAAAATGTACTTGTTCCTACTGACTGAGTAATTAAGGACGTCCATCCTACGATCTACGGCCTTGTTTGGCAGTTCTGCTTGGTTTGAAAGTAGCTGATGAACATGCCAAGATCAGACTATTCCGATGATGGAGAAGACGACGTCTTCTTCGACGCGTTTGACGATGACGACGACGACGACGATAACAACAGAAGCTCAACGGAGATTAGTACAAGTGAAGCTGGGTACGAGCTGTGGGCAGGTGAGCCGATGAGTGTCAGAGAAAGGAGACACAGATTCCTGAAAGGAATGGGGTTTCTTGAGCCCGGTCCTACCGGGACGGCCTTCCCCCAGTGGCTGGCAGAAATCGCAACAACGGATTGCTGCTCATTTCACGATTTCGAGGAGAGGATCAGTAGCATCTGCTCTTCCTTCCGTTCTTGCTTCTCTGACAGTATTTTGGCAGCAACAAACAATACTAATGATAGTGCTGATAACTGCACAAGGGATGTGGATTATAACAGTAGTGGAAGGAGAAGCACAACATCTCATGATCAAGGCCAGCACGATGTCCTCTCGGAGATTGTTGAGGAGGCTGGAACATCATCTGATGAAATGGTGACTCCAAATGCGCCTGAGATTGTGCCTGGATTCTCTAAACTTATGCGAAAAGTACTGCGCATTCGCTTCGGTCACGGCCCTAAGAGAAACGAATTCAAGAGCTTGTGGGAAATCTTCATGAGGAAGAAGGTTTCAGATAGAGTACTTTCCATGGATGATGTACATGTCCAACCAAGAGGATTGAACTCTGGCACATTGTACAGGACAAAAGTTCATCAGCAGAACAAGAAGTGGATGGACTTCACTGCCGTCTACATGTGCCAGGAGATCCAGGCACACGAGGGATTGATCAGGGTGATGAAGTTCAGTTCATCCGGGTGGCATCTAGCCAGTGGCGGCGAGGATTGCGTCGTGCGCGTTTGGCAGATCACAGAAGTTGAATCTTCGCCTGATTTGTACGGCAGAGATGTTCCTGAAGACATGAACAAGAAGAAGGACGTGAAAATTAAGCCCCTCGCGATCATACCAAAGAAGGTTTTCAGTATCACAGAGACACCTCTGCATGAGTTTCAAGGCCATACAAGTGATGTCCTGGATTTGGCATGGTCAAAGTCAGATGTAAGTCTTCTGTCTCATGTAGTTTGGATATTTAAATGATTGAAGTGTATTTTTTTTGTGAGAAGTGTAATGTTAAATTTGGTATGAACTGATCTAGTAGTATATACCTCCTGCAGTTTCTCTTGAGTTCATCGAAAGACACGACAATACGCATGTGGAAAGTTGGCTGTTATGACTGCCTTGCAGTATTCAGACATGGAGATTATGGTATGTGCAAACATCCCATAGCAGTTAACTATGGTGATGGAAATATCAAACAGGCTTTGTGCTTAAGCGTTTTTATTCAAAGCTCAAATTCTGGGAACGTGTTATTTTGCTAGCATTCTTTATTTTAAACTGGAAATACTTCTTTGTAATAATGAATGGTTTAGTCCATGGCTTATGAAGAGGCCGGAATAAATATATTCCTTTTCCTAAAAAAGTTAATTGCCCACAAAATATTTTTTTCTAATTTTTCTTTCCTTATGTAGTAGATTCAACTTAATGATGTTGACCTGATATTCTTTTCTTGTCAACAGTTACATGTGTTCAATTCAATCCAGTTGATGAAAGGTACTTCATCAGTGGCTCAATAGATGGCAAAGTTCGTGTTTGGGATGTTTCAGACAAGCGAGTAGTTGATTGGGATGACACAAAATACATCATAACAGCTATAAGTCACCGACCAGATGGAAAGGTTCATGCTTTATCAAAATGCTATTTTTTTTCAAAAATTGATTATCAAAATGTCATTGAATTTTATTTCCCAGTAACTAGCTGCTGATTCTTGCATTTTACCCTTGTCAGGGTTTCGTTGTCGGTTCTGTCAAAGGGAGATGCCGCTTCTATGATCAATCTGGTATATATGACTGCATTTTATTTTTATTTTTCTGATCCTTCAGATATTTCTCATTTTAAGGACAAGGAGGGAATAATGTTGTTATTAACTAAGCATTGTACATTATTTTTTTTCTTTCCCAATAGGTCTTTTCCCATTAGGTCGAAACATTGAAAGGAACAAACTGATGCGCATAAAGCGGAGACGGTGTGCTGCCAACAAGATTACCAATATTCAGGTTAGTTGCTTAAATTTTTTTTTCATCCCATGCATATATATATAGTTTATGGTTTTAGCCTGCTACACGAATACCGGCCAATTGATTATTATTGTCATCTCTCATGCAGTTCTCTCAGGGCCATCCATCTAGGATGATAATCACATCGAAAGATCACAAAATCCGAGTCTCTGAAGGTCATAAGATCACCCAAAAGTTTCAAGGTATAAAAGACTTCATTTCAGTCTCTTTCACCATTCTATTGTATGAAAACAAATCTCCTCAAAATTTCATAAGCGGTTTTCACTTGATATATATAGGCCCTGTTTGAGAGAGCTTTAAATTCTGAGAAGCAGCTGTTTGGTAGCCAGCTTCTGAGAATCTGGAAAAGCTCTGAAACCTAGCTTCTCCAGCTTCTGGCTTCTTAGTTCATTTTTTAGAATCTGTAACTACAGATTGTCTGTAACTACAGATTCTCAGAAGCTGTGGACTGTTTAGGGCAGCTTCTAGCAGAAGCAGCTGGGAGAAGCTCCCCCAAACAGGGCCATAGTACTCCATCCGTTTGAGTTTCAGATTATAAGTCGTTTTGATTTTGGTCAAAGTCAAATTACTTTAAGTTTGTCCTAGTTTAGAGACAAATATAATAATAATATTTACAACACCAAATTAGTTTCACTAAATCTATAATTGAATATATTTTCATAATATATTTTTACGTTTGGTTGAAAGTATTACTATTTTTTCTACAAACTTAATTAAACTTGGGGCAGTTTAACCTTGAGCAAAATCAAAGTGACTTATAATCTAGAACAGGGAGAGTATATGTCATCATGTTTTGGAATATTCAAAAAATCAAGCATTTATTATATTTCCAGGACAATGGAGGTCCAAGGTGTTGGTGCCTCCGTCGCTGACGCCCGACGGCAGGTACCTGATATCGGCGGGGAGGGACTACAAGATCCGCATCTGGAACTTCGACGGCGGCGGCAGGCGGCGGAGGGTGGTGAGCTCGCGCGAGCTCTTCTTCTCCGAGGGCGTCACGGCGGTGGCGCCGTGGGCGAGGGCGATGGGCGGCGGCGGCGGAGCGGACGCGCCGACGCTGTGCTACGACCGGGAGCGGTGCTCGTTCGGCACGTGGTTCGTCGTGCCCGACGGGGCGGCGGCGGCGGCGGCTACGACGTGGCCGGAGGAGAGGCTGCTGCCGTCGCTGAGGTACGTGAACTGCGCCGGGATGGACGACTGCCGGTCCCAGGTTCCGGCGGCGTGGAACATGGTGGTGGTGACCGGCAGCCGCGGCGGCGCCATCAGGGCCTTCCACAACTACGGCCTGCCGGTCAGGCTGTAGCCTGTAAGCCGGCGAGATGTCGCCATTGACTCTCAGCTGCTGCTGGCAGCTGGCAAGCTTGCTTGGCTAGTGATGAGCTATCGAGCTGCATGCATGCGTGCGTGGAGAATAGTAATTTTGGCAAAGTGCCAAAGCGGAATAGGTAGATTGGTAGTGGGGAAGAAGAGACTAGTATGAACTGTAAGAAGGAAAGGAATATGGTACTCCATAAAGTTAGAAATATTTCGCCAAAGTGAGGGAAGAAAGAAAGGGAGAATGGTTGTTTCTTGTTAAAGGAACTAGCAGGGTGGCCCGTGCAATTACGCGGCTAGTACCTAGATAAAATTTTCTAATCTTTTTACACATAATTTTCTTTAAGAACTATTAAATAATAATATCATTGTCTGAGGACTTTATAAAAGTTTAACCCCATGATCAACGAGTTTTTGTTGTCTTGCCAGGTTTTGTATTTATAATTTTTGAAAGTCCAATCAAATGTCGTCACCTTGCTCCTTTACTGTCCGCTTATTGCCTTCCCCTCTTTATTGTCATAGTAGTCTAGTCAACCACTATGAACCTACACCTTTATGACCTACCCACCACACTTACTCTTTATCGACATTGGGATTCTTAAAATTAAAATTAAACCTTATTATTCCCATGTTTTCAATTTTATAGTTTTTAAAAGTCATACCAACTGTCACCCTCTTTAGTCATTTGCCACGCTTTTACTTACTTGCTCAACCCGTCATAATTTATATTCATCATCCTTGATGTCTTTAAAAATTGGATCTTATTCTTTTTAGATTTTGTTGTCTCGCCGGATTCCATTTTAACAAGTTTTAGAAGTTCCGTGAAATGCCGCCACCCTCCTTTCCAACCTATCCGATGTTGTCTCTACTCTTTATTGTCATTAGGATTTTAAAAATCGAACTTGACTATCGTTGTGCTCTTTTTCACTTTCTAGAATTCCTATCAATCGCTGCGACCCTACTACTTTATGGTATGTCCGCTGCCCCAACTCTTTATTATTATTGGGATTCTAAAAATCAAACATATCTATCTTTGAGTTTCTATTTTATACTTTTTAGATGTCTTATCAGCTGCTGCCACCCTACTTCTTTATGGCCTGCCTGTTGCCCCCTTCTTTATTGTCATCTGTTACCCCTTGGTTCGCTCTCCCACAACAACCGTTGTTTCCTTGTTCCATTGTGGCCCGCCATTTTGCCCCGTCAACTTTGTTGTCATCAACACTTTATAACATTGAATTTTATCATCATCGGGCTCATTTTTATTCTTTTTAGATGCCACCACTACCATTTTACTTATTTGTTGCCCCTCGGCTCGCTCTCCCATAGCAATAACCACCTCCCTGTCCCTTTATCGCCTATCCACTCATTAGCACATGCAATCTCTCTTCTTCTTTGTCGTCGGCGCCTAAGAAAATTGGAACTTATCGTCGATGTGATTACGTTAGAAGTCCCACAACTATTGCCACCACCGTATCCCTTGCCTTACTCGTAGCTCTCTGGCTCTCGTAGCTCTCATTATTGGTCACTTGAGCAGCTTGCCATCCAGCAGCCTTACAGGAAACGTTTCTAAAGTTGAGATGCCCTTTTTAAATGTCAATCCTATATTTTTTTTATTTTGTAATAAAAATTGAACATATATACATCTATAGGTTCTTCTATAATTCTTCATTTGTTTTCTTTTCTTAATCTACAGTCTTATAATCTTTTCATCAGATGGTGTAGCCTTTTCATTTTTTTTCCTTCAATAAATGTGGTATTTTCTATATATCCAAAATAAAAATTGGTGGTTTCATTTAGGACCCATATATCATATTGCAACAACATTGTATTTCCAACTTTGGTTACTTCGAAATTATATTCCTACTTTATCCAACTTTTCATGATATTTTTAAAGTTACCAGGCGTTAAGAGACCCTCCTGGCCCAACCCTAGACACTCTAAGATCCTTTTTTAATCCTGCCCTGCTTCCATTTTGAGTCAAGAGATAGATAAATAGCCACATCCCATTGCACTCATCGAGGGCGCTCGTAGTGACTTAGGGGGTCAAAGACCAAAAAGTGTCTTATTTATACCAAGCATTCCTCTTATGGATAGATCCAACCTCCCGGTCCCTACGGAAAGAAAAAAAGAATTTCAAGTTCTTCCTTTCAGGAAGGGAGGATAAGGGAAGGAGGATAAGGGAAGTCCTATTGATTACTACTTTCTCCAGACCTTCAGGAAAAGCATGAAAAAAAGGCTTGAATGGTACGATAAGTAAATGTGGTATTTTCTAGATATCCAAAATAAAATTTGGTGGTTTCATTTAGGGCACATATATCATATTGCAACAACATTGTATTTTCAACTTTGGTTACTTCGAAATTATATTCCTACTTTATCCGATTTTTCATGATATTTTTAAATTTTATACCGATTTAGTATTGAAAATCAATTTAGGAATTTATTATATTTTTTTCTGAATTTTAATTACTCTTACTTTTGGATATTTATAGGCTGTATTTTGCTATGGACTCTTCTTGCATGTGGTCTTTACTTATTTAATTTTATAGTCTATTTTTGTTTCAAATTTTAATGATATTTTTAAGTTTATCTGAAAATCATATTGAGAAATAACTTTGGAATTTACTTTATTTTTTATTCTAAATTTTAAGTAACATCGTTTATATTCTAGATGGTCTCTTCTTTCAAATTATTATTATTATTATTTTATTTTGGATTTTAATTATTGATAATTGTATACCTACATGAATTCTTTTTATTTTTTTCTCCGATGAGTATGGGAATTTATAGCATCTAGATTGAGTTTTTATTATAATTTTATTTCGTATTTTAATGATTTTTTAAGTTTCTTTGGAATTAGTATTGAAATTTAATTTTAGAATTTATTTTATTTTTATTCTAAGTTTTAATTAACCTCGTGTTATATTCTACATGGTGTATTTTTTTTCAGCTGGCCTTATTTTTATTTTGAATATTGTATTCCGAGTTGAATTATTATTAGTCACCAACCGAGTGACAGAATCATATGTGGGTAGTATTTATTGGTGTCTCCCATGGTGCTATTCTGATTTTGATTTGTGTCAGTTTGCAAATAGGATCTCATTCATGGTGTTGTTGATGCCATACATACTTCAATCCATATCTGATGCATAGTCGGCAGCTGTAATGCACCGATGGTTGAAGGACTGCAACTTTTTCCTTGTGCTTTAGCTAAACGGACTGCAATTTTTCAAAACTTTTGTACGGACTCATATTGAATCTCAACCATAAAAATCTAGACTTATTAGGATCTAACGGTTAATATTTTTTCTTTTTTCCGATTAATATGAGAATTTCTAGTCCCCGCAGCGAACGTGGAGTCTCCTTTCAAAGTTGTTTTAATAATATAATAAATAGATAGATATATATGATAAAGTCAAAATGTTTCGCTCGTAAGGTTATCAGGTTTAATCGTTTTCTTCGTTTAGGCGATATCAATTGGCTGTGGTTTGGAGATGAGGTGGGATTGGTTAAGGCTCATCCTAATTTTTTTAGTATAAGATGGTTCCATCATAAACAAATCCTCTACACACTACACTACTGTTTGACCAAGTCGGAGGGCAGTACTGCAAAGAAGATTTATCCCATTTCATCATATACTAGCGTACATGTTACGGTATGTTCTAAAAATTATATTGTTGAAATAATAAGGCCATTTTATCCAAAATGCAGCGTCAAGATTTTGTTGAAGGATCTTGTAGTGGTCTCGAAGAATATTCTACCAATGTTTAAGTGTGATGGGATGTTCCCAGCCTTCTTTAAGCATCAGGGCGATTCTCTCATGGGACGCTGATTGGGATATAATATTTAACAGTAAAGAAGTTTCAGAAGTTGTTGATTGCTTACTTTGCTTTAAAACATCCGTTGATCCGCTCTGCAGTTTTAGATAATCTCCATCAAATCCTGAAAACCTTGGGGAAATATGCGGCTTTCATTTTACGTTGTATCTTGCAATCTAGACAGGACAATCATGTACTTGCAACAGCAAGCACAACGGAGAAAAAAGAGAAGGCAAAACGATACAAAGAATGGTAGGAAAAACATGGATAAAATTGACCAAGGGAAAAAGTAAGGAAACCAGTACTGGTGACATGGGGCAGACCAATGTTCATGCATGTTAGTAGCAGAATCCTTACTCTCATCGAGAGGATGGCGCTGGAAGAGTTGGAGCAATTTTCTGTTTATTTTCTCACGAATGCCATACTATCCCAAGGGGATATGATACATATTTCTTGCTAGTTAAAAGGTGAAAAAGGAGATGATGTCCTAGGCATCCTAAAACTGAAAGGAGATGCTATCCTAAAAGCATCCCAAACTGAAAGGAGATATTGTCCTACAAGCATCCCAAACTGAAATATGCTAGTCTTGTCCTAAAAGCTAAAAACCAAAAGAACACAAAGACCAATCAGCACAAGAAGACCAAAAGCGCAAGACTTATTCCACCATTCTCCCCCTAAGTCTTGTGCATCGTCTTGTGGGAAAGTTGGGCCATCCCAATCCTGGAGCAAAGCTCAAGGAACTTAATCCTCCCAAGGGGCTTGGTGTGCAGGTCCGCAAGCTGGTCTTTGGTGTTGATGTAGCTCGCCTTGATGCTCCCTTCCTCCAAGCAGCCTCGGATGAAGTGGTACCTCACCCGGATGTGCTTGCTCCGTTCGTGAAAAATGGGGTTCCTTGCCAGGGCCAGAGCGGACTTGCTGTCTACCCTGAGCTCCACCGCTCTAGTCTCTCTGCCAAGGAGATCACCAAGCAATCAAGCAAGCTAGAGCGCCTAGGTTGAAGCGGTGGAGGCCTCTATGTACTCGGCCTTGCAGCTGGACAAGGCCACCACCTGCTGCTTGACCGACTACCAACTAACGAGGCACTCGCCGAGGAAAAAGAGCATCCCGCTCGTGCTCTTGCTAGTGTCGATGTCGCCGGCGTGGTCGTTGTCGCTGTACCCGACGAAGTGTGCCTTTCCAGGACACTTCGGGTAGTAGAGACTGTGGTCGAGAGTCCCCGCAACGTAGCAGATGATCCTTTTCATAGCCTGCTGGTGCTTCGTTGTCGGTCGTTGCATGAACTGACTAACATAGCCCACGGAGAATGCCAAGTCTGGCCGTATGTGGGTGAGGTAGCGAAGGCTCCACACAAGACGTCGGTACTTCGTAGCGTCCACCTCCTCCGTCATGCTGTCGCGGCTCAGCTACAGTCTCTCCTCCATCAGAGTGAGAGCTGGGTTGCAATCGGTGAGCCCAGCTAGCTCAACGACGCGCTTGGCGTAGACGGTCTGTCGAAGCATGATCCCGGAGTCGTCCTAGTACACCTCGATCCCTAGGTAGAAGGAGAGAGGCCCTAGGTCACTCATATGGAAGGTGGCCTTGATCTCTTCCTTGAACAACGCCACCTACGCATTCTTGGTGCCGGTGATCACCACGTCGTCGACATAGACACCCACCAGCAGGGCATTTCCGCCATTGCCCCATCGGTAGATGGCCGCCTCGTGCGGGCTTTGCTCGAAGCCCATCCCCTTGAGCGTGGAATCCAGCTTGGCATTCCATACCCTCGGTGCCTGCCGCAAGCCATAGAGGGCCTAGTGCAGGCGTAGCACCTTGCCCTCCTTGCTGGGGATCGCAAATCCCGGCGGCTGGTGCACGTAGACCTCCTCCTTCAAATCGCCATTTAGAAACGCCGACTTGACGTCCATGTGATGAACGCACCGGCCTTCCTGAGCAGCCAGCGCAAGGAGGAGTCAGACGGATTCCATCCGTGCCACAGGGGCGAAGGCATTGTCGAAGTCGATCCTCTCCCGCTACACGAAACCGCGTGCCACCAAGTGAGCCTTGTGCTTGACGATGGCTCCGGCTTCATCCCTCTTCAGCTTGAACACCCAATTAAGGGTGATCGCGCGGTGACCACGAGAGAGGTCAGAAAGCTCCCAGGTGCGGTTCTCCTCAATCGCGTCCATCTCCGACTGCATCGCGACACACCATGCCGTGTGTCTCAAGGCCTCTACGAATGACCGAGGCTCACTGTCATTGCACGCAAGGTGCAATTGCGCCTCTAGGTCACGAAGCACCAGTCCCGGCACCGGCTGGTCGCCGAGAAGGTCCTCCATCGTACGGTACTGCAGCGGCTCGCCGTCGTGGTACGCGTCGATGCGCTCCTTGTCGTGGAAGAGCGAAGTAGTGAACTCTACCAGGTTGTGCTCAACACGAGCTGGCGTGGGAGTGGACGTGCCCATTAGGGTGGTTGTTGGTGCTGGAGTGTGTGGGGTCGCTGATTGTGGTGGTGTCGGCGAAGAACTCGTCGCAACTGAAGTCGTAGCTCGAGAGTGTGCTGCTGCCGGAGTCGGTGGAGACTCGGGGACTGGGGTAGGTATGCTCGGTGAGGAGGAAGAGCTGCCTACTCCCCAGCTCCCTCGAAGTGGACATATTCAACAGTGAAATCGTCGTACGTCAGAGTCGAGCCATCGTCCACCGCCTTGTCTCATGCCCACCCTCGCCCTTAGTCGAACACTACGCCGTGCGCACGCTGTGTCTCCGGGTCGAGAATGCGGTAGGCCTTCGAGCCCTCCGCATAGCTGATGAACACCCCTGGGGTGCTCCTGTCGTCGAGCTTGCCGATGTGGTCGTGCTCCTTGGCGAACACGAGGCAGCCGAAGACCCGCAGGTGGGAGACTGCCGGCTTGCGACAATGCGAAGCCTCGTACGTGTCCTGTCGTTGAGGGCCTTGATATGCGAGCGGTTGAGGATGTAGAAAGTCGTCACCACCGCCTCATCCAGAAGACGGCCGGCATCTCCCTCTGCTTGAGGAGAGCCCGAGCCATCCCCACAACCGTCTGGTTGCGCCGCTCGACGACGTCGTTCTACTGCGGGCTGTACAGCACGGAGTAGTGGCGTTGAATGCCCTCATCAGCGCAGTACGACGCGAATTCAGCCGTCGTGAATTCACGGCCATTGTCGGTGCGCAACACGCGCAACTTGCGGCCGCACTCCACCTCCGCAGCAGCCTGTGCGCGCCTGATGGCGTCCGCAGCCTCTCCCTTGCTGCCACGAGAACCATCAACCACATGTAGTGGGAGAAGTCGTCGACGAGCAGCTGGTAGTAACGTCGTCGTCCATGCATGTACCATCTCCTTGGCACTGAGCCGCTTCAGAGCCTCGAAGTGGAGGTGCCCGAAGCGCTCGTGCCACTGCCACTCCTCGTCGTCCCGACGGGCGGCTTGGCAAACCGGTTGTGCCATCTACACGCTGAGGATGTAGAATCTATTGGTGCCTCTGATTACCTTGGCAAGAAGACAACGGTGGCGATCCCAAATCCTCATGACTCCATGCTCGACCAACACGCGTGAACCATTCTCATCCAGCTGTCCCACGCTCATGATTGAGTTCTTTAATGGGGGGAAGTAGTAGACTCCAGTGAGCAGCTTGTGCTCACCGGACTTGGCGGTAAAGGTGACAGAACCGACACCCTTGATCTCCACGCCGGAGGCGTCCCTAAACTTGACGGAGCCTCGGACGCTGGAGTCAAACTCGGTGAAGAACTCTTGTAGGCCAGGCATGTGATGGGTGGCGCCGGTGTCGAGGTACCACCCATCAGTCTTGTCGTTGCTATAGCCATCTCCGAGGAAGGCATGTGCCTTCGGCTCATCAAGGTAGAGGAGAGCCGCTGCGGCCGATGCCGCTGGAGGTAGCTCGATGCTTGCGTGTGCCAAGAGCAGAGCCGGCTCTTCCTTTTCCACCTGTGCAACGTGGGCCTGGCCGCGTCGTGGCTGTCGACAGTATTTGGCCCAATGGCCAAGCTTGCCACAGTTGCGGCAGGCATCATCTCGTGCCAGCTTGTGGTTGCCGGTGGCGCCGCCCTGGGCGCCTCTGCAAGCGCCACCCTCGGCGCGTCTTCGCGCCCACTGCAGCTGGACACCTCCGTGCGCCTTGCGCTGCTTACGGCCGCCTGTCGAGGAAAAGGACTCCCCCTTCCTCTCGTCATCCTGACAGGCCTCCCACTACTCCTGAGTGAGATGGAGCTTCCCGCCAATAGTGGTATGCCCCGAGAAAGGCTATGGCTCATCGCTGTCGACGAACTTGAGGCGACCTATCGCCTCCTCGATCGACATCGTGGAGAGGTCCAGCAAAGACTCGATCGAGTGAGTGATCTGCTTGTACTTCTCTAGGACGCAACGGAAAATATTCTCGACTGCTCTCTCCTCGTCGTAGTTGTCGCCGTCGTACTGCACCATCTTCTGTAGCAGAGTATTGAGACGGAGGGCAAAGTCATCAGCGTCCTCACTTGGCTTGAAGGCCAGGTTCTCCCACTCCTTGCGAAGCGCTTGTAGTGTGGACTTGCGAGCACGGTCGCTGCCGATGTGTGCCGTAGCGATGGCGTCCCAGGCCTCCTTGGCAGTCCGCTTCCTGGAAAGCGAGAACTACATCTCGAGTAGGACTGCAGCGATGAGGGCATCCAGCGCTCGCCGATCCTCGTCGTAGTCGATGTTGTCGTACCGAACTACCTCCCACGTGTGCCGCACCTGGAGCCTTATCCTCATCACCGTAGCCCACTTGACGTAGTTGGTCTTGGTGAGAGTAGGCCACCCACTGCCGGGACTGACGTCCCTGTTGACGGCCTGGATCCCGTGAGAGAGAGTCGCGCCGCCTGCAACGGCCACGATCTCCATCGACCCAGCCGTTGCCACCAGGAGCGTCGCCATTATGCGCGCCCCCGCCAGGGGGTCTGTCGGCGCGTCCATGCCCGTCTGTGCTGTCGCCGCCGCGCGCATGGGGTTGCACGCTCCGCCCGCTCACGAGCTGCCTCCCTCGTCAGCTCATCATCGGTGTTGCTTTAGGCGGAGATAGAGCTGCTGGTGCTACTGTCACGTAGAGCCTTGAGCTCTGCCACCGCCGCACGCGTTGCATCCATCGCCGTTGATGCTTCCACTTCCGCCCTTGCCGCTGCCAATTCCGCCGACGCCAGCCTTGGCGCCATCGCTGTCGTCGCACGGTCTTTGCCGCCGCTCGCTCGCGTTCCTCTGCCATGGCAAGCTCGGTCTCCTGCCGAAGCCGCGCGCTTGAGGCGACCGAGCGCTGAGACTGGGAAGAGGCTGCCGCTGCCGCGCGCCCCCCGCCAGGAGCGCCGTCGGCGTGTCCGCGCCTATCTGGGCTGCCGCGGCCGCACGCGTGGGGTTGCGCGGCAGCCCACTACTCTGCCTGCTCACGAGCTGCCTCCCTCGTCAGCTCATCATCGGTGCTGCCGTAGGCGGAGACAGAGCTGCTGGTGCTACTGCCGCGTAGAGCCTTGAGCTCCGCCGCCGCTGCACGCGCTGCATCCGTTGCCGCTGCTGCTTCCACTTCCGCCCTTGCCACTGCCAATTCCGCCGCCGCCAGCCTTGATGCCCTCGCTGTCATCGCAGCGGTCTTTGCCGCCGCTCGCTCGCGTTCCTCTGCCACGGTGAGCTCGGCATCCTGCCGGAGCCGCGCGCTCGAGACGACCGAGCGCTGAGACTGTCCTGAGGACATGGCACGCCACTGGGGGTGCTGCTGCGTGGGGAAGAGACTGCCTCTGACGAGCACAGCTCGTCAACGCAGGGAAAGAGGGATGAGCAGGAACAGCTGGTGTTCCTACTGCCGGCTAAGAATAGAGAGGAGCTTGGGAAGGAGGCTCAAATACCACTTGTTAGTAGCAGAATCCTTACTCTCATCGAGAGGATGACGCTGGGAGTGTTGCGGCATTTTCTATTTATTTTCTCACGAATGCCATACCATCCCGAGGGATAGGATACATATTTATAGCTGTGTTGCTAGTCCAAAAAGTGAAAAATGAGATGCTATCCTAGCACATCTTAGAACTAAAAGGAGATGATGTCCTACAAATATCCCAAACCCGGGATAAGATACATATTTATAGGTGTGTTGCTAGTCTAAAAAGTGAAAAAGGAGATGTTTCGCTACCATCTTCCCCGACTTCTCTGATTGACTCTTGGAGACCTCATATATGGTTGTCAGGTTGGTATGCTTCCTCAAGTACCTGCCCACCACATTTCCGGCATTATAGTCCCCTTCTCGGGCAAACCAACCATAGACCTTAACATCTGTTTCCCCATCCTCTAACTTCACAGCATCTCCAGCACTACCCCTTGCAACCCATCCCTCTTCCTAAGGATGTCCTAGCGCATCCTACAATAAAAGAGTTGATGTCCTACAAGTATCCCAAACTGAAAGGAGATGTTGTCATGTAAGTATCCCAAACTGAAAGGAGATGATGTCCCATAAGCATCCCAAACTAAAAGATGATAGTCCTGTCCTAAAAGCTGAAAAGGAAAAGACCAACAGTGCAACACTTATTCCATCACTACAGAGGTTAAGCATGCAAATTGTGATAAACATGCGGTGCATGCTTTGTCCGACCTCTTGTTCTTAAATAAGTTATTTGGGTGAATGTTTTGTCCGACCTCCCGGTCTTAAATAAGTTGTTTAGGTGAACAATGACGTGGGTTGAGTAATGAGGGTGGAGCTATCAACACTGGTGAGGGACTTCCTTTTGAACCAAACCGTGATTGCTAATTTTTTTTTCAAGGCATATAAAGCAGCATGAGTCCACGGGTTCACAAGTAAGTGTGCATCTCAAATTTGCTTGTTAAATTATTTAAATATTTTTGCTTAGTTAATTAGCTAGCTAAATGTTATTTAGCATAAGTCGGTTCAGTTTACCTTAACAATGCTTCTTCCAGTTCTAACTACAAAACTTTGACATCTAGTCCCATAAAACTAATTATGTCTAAAACTAAACATTTTTCTTCGCAGGATGCCCATGAAGAGCGAAGAATATTGGAATTATCAGAAATCGATTTAGTCATTTCTCATTTATTGGAGGAGCTTCTTAATATATTGGTATAAATCATTTTTCTTTTTGATTTAGAGACACATATGGCTAATGCAGACGCTTATAACAGGCCGAGTGGATTTTTTTTGAAAAATTTTGAAGTGAGAAGCAGTAAAATGTGCGCGGTTTTGAATAACTGAAAATCAACGCAACGCCTGGCGCTTCCGCTAATTAACCTATGTGTATGACTTTTAAGACTCTAGATGTGGATCAACACCGATATTGTTTGTTTTATTGAAATTATAACTTTTTCTAAAAGTTAAAAGATTTGCATATTATTTATTTTATAGTATAAGCAGAAAATATATATATTTAGAAAATGGTTAGGTTATCGGGATTAAAAAGTTTCTGTCATTTATTTTTCTATTTATCTTTTTAATTTCTCGAAATATAGGATATGTGGTCATGATACTTGCCCCGAATAATTTACAAATAATTTTACAAAAAAGATTTGTTTCATCTTTTTTTTCCTTTTTCCCCTCTTTTACGTGTTTGCACTAGTTTGATCATACACTGTTGGATTGTGGTGTTGCGTGGCCTAGCTACGCACATGGAGTGACTCTTCTTTTTTTTAATTCACCATCATAACTTGTATGCTTGCTAGTTTTATAGTGATGGTTTTTTACCCAACGCTCTTTCTGCCGCTTATATCTTACCATGTGTCGGTCAACTAAAGGATGGTGAGGGCAACTAATCATCTAGCATAAACCCAACCAACATAAGATAGATAGATAGATTGCAAAGAGATATTGGGAAGCCTCTAGAATCTGGATGATGTGCATTTTGTTTGCTTCTCGGTATTTCTTTTTTTATGGATATTCTCTAGATTTATCTAAAGACAAGGTCAACTAAAGGATGGTGAGGGCAACTAATCATCTAGCATAAAACCAACCAACAACATGAGATAGATAGATAGATTGCAAAGGGATATTGGGAAGCCTCTAGAATCTGGATGATGTGCATTTTGTTTGCTTCTCGGTATTTTTTTTATGGATATTCTCTAGATTTGTCTGAAGACAGATAATTGAGAAGTCTATAGAAATTACATAATTTGACTATTTTTCCTTATGCATAATTTCCTTAGATTTATCTAAAAAATTTAACATTACCATATGACCCAATAAGATAGCTTGAGACAAACCAACTTTAGAAAGATAGATTTGACATGAGAGATGAGATGCTTTTTTAGAGGATGACATGGCCACATATCAGTATCGGAGCGATTGGATTGGTCCATTGGGCTCTCTTTAAATCGTAGGAATGGAAATACGGAGAAATAGAAAAAATATAGGATTCTAATATGAATGCAAGTCTAAAATATAGGATTGCAAAACATAAGAAAAACATATAAACGACTGTTTGATTGGACCACAAGAAAAATACAAAAATTTAAGGAGATAAAAACTCAAAGGAAACTTCCCATGATGTTCTACCTCGTATTAAATTTCCTCCAAAACTTACATGGAATAAGATATTCCATAAGAATTTCATATGATTCATTTTTTTATTCAAAGGGCTATATAGAAAAAAAAATACCATAGGAATGAAATCCTTAAAAATTCCTATGATTTTTCTTTGAATTAAAAGGGCCTTAATTTTTAAGGTACAGAGCTAACCTAGATCTTAAATGAATATTCCTTTTTAAAGAATAATCTCATCCCACTTACCCTCAAACTAAACACCTAATAAATGCGTTCGCTCTAACCACCCTATCACGTCCCACAATCAAACATGTTAATTTACACGCATAGGCATGTGGGTAGCTCAATTGAAAGCCTTCGTATTAGCATTTGGTGTCTTCTTACACCAAAAATAATAGCACAACAAAACTTAGCTATTCAATTACTTAATCTAGTATAGTTGATCAAATAATATCAGCTATCCCTAGCCCTGTAGCACACTCATGGTGAATACGTAGCAGCTTACTCATTCCAAGTGCCTGCCTCCCTTTTCGTGGAATGAATTATGGCATGTATATTCTATGGAGAAGAACACGCTGCAGCCATCTCATCCTGCCACTTGATTGATTATGCCATCACTCTCCAAAATTACAACCACTAAACTACGGCCTTGGGATCATTGGGTTGCCATTTCCCCTTGGCTTGATAAAACCCTGTCCATGTCCAAGAAATACGGCCACGTCTTTACGCTTTCCTCATCTTTCTTGCTCTCCTGCCAAACAAATAAAAACTGAAGGGTTAAGCTTATCCTATTATGCTGCTTCTGACTAACAAATGCAATGTCAGCTGCTACGTTTGTGCAGTACATGATGCAGATATAATACCACATATATAAGCTATATGATGCACATATAACCAGATAAGCTATAGAAATTACATAATTTGACTATTTTTCCTTATGCATCATATAGCTTATATATGTGGTATTATATCTGCATTTGGGAAGCTATACCACAAGATGGGAAAACAAGTCAAACTTAATTATTTCCTCGCAATAAAAAAGATAAACTGAATTTATGCCAAAACTGTAAGGACGTCAATGATCTACCTCATATTTCTGAACCAATGATGTCCATAGAGACTTGCACTGTGCTGGTGTACGACTTATCCCCTGGCTCAACATGCTAGAAGATATCTCTTCCCACAGAACCATTCTCCCTTTCACAGTCTGAAATTGCTCATTCATTTCGCCACGCATCTGAATTAAGCTCTTAATTTCCTCAGGCTTCCACTTGTTCTTTTTTGAAGATTTAACTGGAGCAGAAGAAGGATTGCTAGAGTCCTTACCCACTATGCTGATCTTGCCAATCTTTGATTTACTCCCTTGAGCTGAACCATTGACAATTCTTGCAATTTTTACAGCTGTAGGGGATTTGAATGAGTCCCAAAAATGCTCTAGTGTTTTAGGCTTATGCAAATCTGAGGAGAAAAATGCTTCGCCATTGGAGCTTGTGGTTGCATCATCACGTGTTGTTCTCAGGACATCAGGAAGATTTTCTGTGTAACAAAGTAACGACAGTGTCGATACATCTTAGACAGCACAAAAGGCATGGAATCAAATGCACAGAATTTCATGAATCTGAACAGTGAACAAGAAAATCAGTATGATGGGACACTTAATACAGATAATAATATAGGGTTAGACCTCCACATTTTCAAAGGTAAGATTAAGATACTTTGCGAATAGTACCTTTAGCCTCTCCCTCTGTATTCTCTGGGCGTGATTTATCACTTTCTTCAAGACTCCTACCTGAACTCCTGCTCGAATGCCTAGGAGCTGAGAAAGATCCAAACTTTCCAGATGATTTAGTTTCTGAGTCTTCTACAAAACTCACTGTTGTGTTCTCTGTAGCAACCGCAATGACATCAGGCCTCTTCCCACTATACTTCCTTACCATTTTCCTCAAGATTTCAGATACCATCCTCTCCATGTGACTAAGTGGACAATTCACTGGACAACTTGATAATGCAGCATATGCAGCTTTGTAAAGTGCATCTAATAGTCTTCCATTATCAAGCCATAGGCATCTTGTTGTTATTTTGAACTTCCCTTTCAATCCTGACTGTGATGAAGCAAGTTCCTTCTGAGGTCGGAAGATTTCCATGCTGCAAGAAACAAGATAAGCGTTAACAATCACCATATATGATTTTGCCGTTTTCACAAGAGCAGCATGTTAATATAATTTGTTCTCTCATTTGATCCCAGAGGAGATTTTTACTGAAGATAAACGCCATAGCAAATGCACCAAAATTGTTTAATATTACCTGACAAAAATAACGCCATCAGATGCAATCCTTAATCTCTCATCAATGCAGAGATCAGTGGATGTTCCAAAAGCTTTATCGCCATCACTATACATTAGCTACAATATACAGTGCATCATGTTAGATTTAGAGTAGGTGAAGCCAAAAAAAAGAAAAGAAAAAGGGAATGGTACAAAATAGATCCTCACCCGCAAATCTTCCTTCCCTAATGCAACAAACCCATTAGACAAAACTCTTCTGTTTCTTAAATGTGACACGCCAAGCATCTCTCCATTTTTAATTACCTGAGATTGAAGCAAGCAATCTAAGAACAATAACAAGTACCAAATAGTTTTTACATTTGGCTAAAAAATACATATGATGGAATGCTGATACTTGGAATCCTGACCCGAGCACAAATGTTTACAAATAACTAAGGCAAAAACAAATTCATTTGCAGATAGATACTTCAGTAGTTAAGTGCTAATTCATTTGCAGATAGATGCATGAACAAATATTGTAAGAAGCTCAAAGAGTAGAGAAACGGAGCTCCAACCAGTTTACAGTTTAAAGTGAATAATAATTAAATCCTTTTGTTTACGCAAGTAATTTAAGATTACAAGGGGCATGGAGGAAAAGCAAACACTACATAAATTTTGTTTGTTCAAAATACCATAACCTTCAAAGACTTAAACTGATAAGTAGTCTCCCCCCTTATTACAGAAATCCATTGCCCATGATATCTAAACCATCGCTAAGAGAGTACTTACAGTGGTGTGCCTTATGCCAGTAGATCTTCCAAGTAATTCATGTTCTTTAAGAAACAGGAGTTCTCCATGAACAGGCAAGAAGTGCTGTGGTTTGACAATCTGTAGGACTTCCTCCTGGAAATAGTGAAAAAATGGCATGCCATGTCAGCTCATGTCAGGCGAGAGTAGAGAGTTATTTAACAAGGAGATTCAGGACAGTAGAAGGCAATTGCTATTGCAGAAAAGGAACTAATTAACATCAAAGAACAGAAAACAGTACAGGCGAAGGAGAACTTACAAGTTCATCGTGATAGGCATGCCCAGAGGTATGGAGACCAGCATCCTTTCCCATCACAATTTTTGGACCAAGCTCAGTAAGGCGATTTAACATCTTCATTACACGTGACTCATTTCCAGGGATAACCTGGAAAGAAAGCATATACATCACAAGATCATTTGCAATTCTAGCAATCAAAATATAAACCAATCAACCTGGACGCGTACGTAATACACAAAGGATGCATTATTGCCATAGTTTCATGAGTTCTTTTACTGATGAATTAGGCATCATTCTATATATAGTAGTTTTAAGCAAAGAGATTTTAATCGATAAAAGCACACACGTACAAGAAAAGACAATTTCCTCAACAGAGCATAAGGAACTTCTGCTGTAGGAAGAAGCCAGCAAGGCAGCAAGTGAAAAGATGACGACTTGATCTAGGAAGCATGGCTGTGGGTAGGTAACATACAATGGCACCATCCCATTTAACTAATCTCAAAGCTTCTAAAGTAATGTATCAAGGTCAATAAAGTGAAGAGATGATGACAATGACAATGATGAAGTACCTTAGCAGAATACAGAAGGACATCCTCTTTGGATAGTTTAAGGGCATGACTTCCTCCAAAAGATGCAAGATTTAGAGCTGCACGTGGCTCTGCCTGAAAATATTTGAAAGAATTATAAGGTGGTGCATGGGCTACTGAAAATTGTAGATCTCTTAGGCTGTAAGACTTACTTGTGAACCTGTAGTAACAACTAGAAGATCATTTGGGGCATAGGCATCCATGTCCTCTACCTTAACCTGCAGAACGACTACTATGAAATAAGGAGGACTACATTCCGTGATATCATCACACGTCATACCAACAGAGTGATACAGAAAAATAACTCAACTCTCAAACTAGTGCATTACAGCACTACTCACAATCATTAAGAGTTAAGACATCTAAAGAAGACTCAGAGCATTTTCTGATATTATAGCTGTTTCACCATATATTACTGTTTCCATAAGCTCAAGTACCTTCAGCAAGAACCTAGATTCTATTAAAGGCACCTTGTCCAAGACAAATATATCAGAACCACCAGATAAATTTATTAAGAGATACGAAAAAGTATAGGTCAAGGCATACATGTGGCAATTAACCGGGAAGAATACAATCAAGCATCAAATTACTCTACGGTTTGTCAGAACTGCTGCAAGTAGCACCCAGGAGAGCCAAACAAGTTAATATTTAGAAGCTATAAAAATGTTGAGATGCAATGTCGATAGCTATAAAAATGGTAATGGAAACAAATTGTTAAGGATGTGCTTATCTCGATGCCAATTGCATAGATCACCAGGACAGTAAAAGACATTGTTCCATATATTGCATCATTAAGTTCCAATTACAACAAAATAGTGTAGCAATTCCACACAAAGACTATTGAATAACTCTAATAATATTATTGCATACCAAGGTTGATGGATCAATCGGTGACTTTCCATCCCTGAAAGCAGCATCAAGGTAAGTCCTGAGTGACATTCCAACAAATACCTGTTCCAGTTTATCAAAAGTACAAACTATTAAAAACATCATCCAAGTCGAACAAGACAAGGTAGAGTTGCACTATATGTTGAAGCAATTTCTACCAGCTTTCGACCAGTTAAGTCTGCAGCAGCTTTGATGCTCCCAATACGATGTATATTGGAAGCAAACTGTGTGGTAATTACTCTTCCTTTTGCTTCTGAAATATGTCGCAACAATGAACCAGCAACAACAGATTCGCTGATGGACCTTCCAGGGGATAGAACATTTGTAGAATCACTCATCATCTTGCATCAAAAATAACCAGAAAGAGAAGAGAAATAATGTTAGCAACATATCAACAAATAGCTCGGCGTGCCAGTACAGAAGTGATCTGACAATAGTTTCTTTTAATATGTGACACTGCATCATCATTTCTTTCCGTCCTACATGGTACTCTCTTCATCCACGTTTATTTGTCACTTCTGACCATGGCACACATAGGAAACCATTTGAATTTATATGATATGCCCATAATGCCCTTCCAAACTAACCAATAAATTATGGACCCACCAAATATGTGATAAAGAAGGACAACGAAAAAGAGAGAAAAAAAAATAGAAAACGGAAAAACATGCACTGGGAAACATGAAATATCAAGTATTTTGTGAACAAAAGTGAGTGACAACATTCATGGATGGGGGGAGTATAAGGTGCAACATAGGACAATAACTTAAACCATTGAAAAGTACTGGTCCGGATGCATGGCTGATATTGTATAAACTTACAAGTGTAACGCCTTCTTTGGAGAGCTCTTCCAATGCTTGCCGATCAAATATTTTTCCATCCACTGGTGATTCGTCAATCTTTTATTGAAAAATTAGTTAAAAGGGACACCAAAATTAAAGAAATTGAGTATGCAATCATTCCTTATATAACTTACTTTCCAGTCACCAGTATGGAAAATTATGCCATCAGCACAACGAAGCACTAAGCCACAGCAGTCCGGAATTGAATGAGTTACACGGAGGGGCTCCACCTCAAATGGCCCAGCCTGAAATCTCTTCCTTACTCTAAAAACCTTAAGCCTGGACGAGAGAAAAATTCCAAACTCCTTCAAACGCCTCTTTATTAGCTGCCAAATATGAAAAACTACATCTTAGTACTGCTGAAGATTAACGAAACAAATTATATGTAATAATAACAGCCAATAATGCAGAACATGCATAGTCAAAAGAACTGACTGTTACCTCCATGGTAAAAGATGATGCGAAAATCGGTGTGCTTGAATCCAGCGCTGGGATTACCTGTGGACAGCAAATACAATGGAAAACATAAGAATGAACGCATATCTTGTTAGAGAGAAATGAATGCATCTTTCATGAGCCCCAATAAGTTTAGATGAAGAAAGTTTCTTGTTACTGACTTAGATATGCTGAGAGCTTTGAGTTTTAGAGAATGTTAGCTTTGACACAAGAACAAGGTTATATCCTTCGAATCAGTTATCTTTTTTCTGACTTTTTTGCAGCAGCTGACTCATGTTGTTAAAATTTACAGTATGGCACCCTGCTACCATCTTCTGCACAATCATTTGTGTCTCAAATAGCTGTAGAGGTTGTTAGTTGCATGTGACCGAAGCCTTTTTGGCATTTGTTGTGCAGTCATAGCCAAGCAGTAACGATGAATGATGTATGAGTAACAGAAGAATCATTTACCCAGGGCAACGCACCGATGTGATCTTCATGGCCATGCGTTATAATAACAGCTTCGATTTTGTGACTCCATTTCTTGATGAATGTTGTGTCTGGGATAATCTTTTGCACACCGAACTCATCAAAGCTGACACAAGTTTAAATTGAATTCACTTCAGTCAAAATATAGCAGTAGACAGGAAAAACAAATTAGCATACACATAGACAGGAAAATGTGTGCAGGAACTCTATCAAAGTCTATAAATGCCAAGCGATCATGATCATGCCACAGTGTAGAAGAATAAGTGAGCAGTTATCTATCAAAGTCCTCACTTGTATACATGTTTTGCCAAAATAAACGCTATTCACAAAATGCAAAGTTGCAAATAGACACATGAAAATGACAGACAAAAAAGATGTGAATCAAACAGTAATGTAAGCAGCAGCAAGCAACAGAAACAGAATACATACTCTGGAAACATGACCCCTGCATCTATCAATATGTAACGGTCATAGTTCCCTACAAGCATGCAATTCATGCCGATTTCTCCAAGGCCACCTATTGGAAGGACTCGGAGAGGTGGACCATCCAATCCTTCATAAAACTGCTCCATCTTTCGCTTGACTGAATCTTCCAGGCTCTTGGTGGCACCCTCAGTTTTCCTCACCCTTCTACGTGGAGTTCTGGATTCTTGAGATCCTGTAGACATTAGGAAGAAATGCCCTTCACTTGTGAGTGTCTAAGCAGAGAAGAATTTTCCATTTCGCGTAACTGTGGCAGATTTGTAAACAGTTGAATACTGGGACTGAACTAGTACATAGTATCACCCTGGTGCACAGGACACCGGGTGAGACTTCCATTTTTAGGTGTTTTAGCTCATAATAGTTGCAACTTGATAATAGGAGTACTCGACGTGTTATAATATGCATAGAAACCCACTTTTTTACTGGATTCCCCCACTGGCTGAAACCATGTGTTCTAACTATCTATGCTTTTGTGTTACAGACTGGGAGACTCCATCCAACAAAATCACCTTGACATAATAAAAATGGAGACGATTTGCAGTGACAGATGATTCTCAATAGCAGTACGCGACCTCATACAACACAACTATACGAAAGCGATCCATGATTCCGCAAATTAACAAAACCAACCTAACATAGGGCTTGGGGAGATTCACTTAAACCTCCAAACATTTTGGACACTAAACCCCAACAAAAATTTGACACTAAACCCCTAAACGAGTGGTACTAGTTCAGGGGTAATAGGTCCTAGGGCGCGCTTGACAAGGATGGGGAGGAGGTGACGACCGGCGGCTACCGGCGAGGTCCGCAATCACAGAGACTCGCAAGTGAAATTGGGACGATAAGGAGTACAAAGTTCGTCACGGGGGACGTGCATGGCCTGCCATTTTTCCGATTCCTTCCACATCATCTCCCTCCCACGAAGAATCAGCGGCGGCGGGATGGAGTAAGAAACGAGAGAGAGATGTAAGCAAGCCATGGCATGTATACGTATATACCTTTCGCGGAGGGCGGCGGCGGGGCCGCGCAGCATGAGATAGAGGCGGCGGAGGAGGACGAGCGGCGGCGCGCGAGCCCGCAGGGGGAGAGGGACGAGAGGGAGGCGAGCGCCACCATGGCGCACGGCGGCGGCGGCGGCGGAGAGAGGAGGGAGAGGGAGTGGCCCGGAGCGAGGCGAGAGGGAGGGAGGAAAAGGAAAGCCAAGGGGATAACGGATGGGATAGTGCCAAACCTGTCCAAAATATCTCACTCCCCTTTTACGCTTCCAAGTTCTAAGATTTTTTTTTTATTTTGTTCTCCTTACATGTTTTGGTTTCAAATTTGTTCTTCGACTTGCGAAATGTAAGGAAAATCTTTTGGATTGAAAAAAAAATTAAAGGAATTTTAGAGAAATTTAAATTCTTATGAGAATTTTTCTGTGAGCTCGGTAAAACAAAGAAATTTAAATCCTTATGAGAAATTTAAATCCTTATTAGAAATTACGTGTTTCAACTGAGCCTAAGAAATACATACACTGATGATATGTTACATATTTATGTTGAAATTACACAATAGGTAGGGCATGTCTAGTAGACCTTTTTATTATGAAAAACAGCTGGTAAAGGTATGAAGAAGTTGGGGTAACCAATTGCGGCTTCCAGTATATTTTCTGGATTCTGAAAATTTAGAAAAAAAAAAAAAAGCTAAACAAGCTAGGAGCTTTTGTTTAGAGGAGAAGCTATAGCTACAAAAAGTTTCCCGAAATAAACTCTAAACATGTTGACATCTACCAATATCTTTTTGATCGGGCAAAAATCTCTTGAAGGGAGATCTTATAGATCCTATCTTCATATATAATTGGTACCCACTAAGAGACATTTATTCCTATAAAGCAAGACATACAAGAAGCCATATCATTAGTAGTTTTAAGCCATTAGATCATATTTGTATAAAGATAATAACCGTTGGATCAATAAGCTACTTATTCATCCAATGTAATCATTTATTAGTTATCCATTCACCTCCCTTTGCTCCACCTCACAATCACACGTAGCATTGTTACATATTGTGCGCATAACAACATGTTTTCCGGCTACAATTCAAATTATTGTTTAATGTGTGATTATTGTTTAATATGTGTGTTTTGTTTTAGTATGCATGATAAGATAGCATATAATTATTATGTATTGTTACCTGAATCTATTTTCAGGAAAAAAAAAAACTTGAGTGAAGTAGAAATATGCGAATTGGCTAACTATAACTGTCTAACTATAACGATACCCATATTGCGCATGAAAATAGTGTTAATATATTATAACAATACACAATGACGTTTGAAAAAATAAATCATGAATTGTATTGTAATAATATAAGGCATATATAAATTCACATTATCATATATTTTGTATATAAATCCACATTATCATGATTGCATGCTGAGCTTTGTATACTTAATGGATTGATGTGGCATTCTTGCATATAGTTTTTAGGAGTGCTAATAAATAGTATGCTTGCATGTTGAGCTTTAGGCGTTTAGTGTGTATTAGTTTTATAGAAAGAAGGGATTAGGTTAGGGGTGTTTTATATGGTTTGCTAAGTTTATCAAGAAATAATGCTTGGTTTTAAAGTTTAATTATGGATGATTTTCATGTGTACTTTTCACGCAAGTTAGTGTGAAATTGTTTTTTCCTTTTGTTATAGACGAACTACTACATGTTACCTTTGTACCTATGCAAAATAAAGTCTTAAAGAAAAATCATGCACTTGGTAACTCGAGGTGCAATGCCATGTGGTTTATGCTTTCAATATTGTTATAGGCTTATAGCTCGTGCCACCCGTATTCACAAAGCAGGACATTTGCACAAAACTGTTTCAGATGCAATTTTAGTTGTAAAACTTGTTCGCATTTTTAGTAAAAGAAAATTTACATCCTTGAATTTTCAGGAAAGTATAAAATTCATCCCTAGACTTTAAAATCTGGTATTATTCATTCATGAACTGGCCATACCATTTACTTTACATCCATTATCTAAAAAAAAATCACTTTTCATCCTTAGACTAGATTAAGTGGTTTTGGACGACATGGCCTAGATGTGACAATGTGATACAATTATATGAATTATAAACATCTATAAAAATCCTAAAAAAAATCTCAATAAATTATCTTATCTTGCACAGAGCATTTAAAACGATTTTTTTCTGCAAGCAACATATCATATTCCCTTTGTTTTTTAATGGATTACACTATTAACTTTTAAATACATGTTTGATCATTCATCTTATTAGAAAAATTTATGCAAATACATGAGATATAAATCATGCTTAAAATACATTTAGCGATAAAAAAATCACAAAAAATAATTATAATTACATAAATTCTTTAATAAGACGAATGATAAAACGTGTACCAAAAGTCAACGGTGTCATCTATTAAAAAATAGAGGTAGTATGGTTTTTTTTCCTTTAGAAAAAGGAGCTAAAATTTGAATGAAATCATATATTTGGATAAAATTAAAATCAAATCATAATGGACCAAATTAATGTACTTCTAAGTTTTTTTATTTTGTAACTATTTTTGGAGAAATCTAAAATTTTAATTAATGTTTTCAGAATTTTATAAGCTAGAATTATGTTTGGATTTTTAACTTTTATAATTTACATAAAAATATCTTTGAAAATTTTCAATTGGACATTTGTGTATATTAAAATGAAATAAATTAGATATGTTCCAAAATGAAGGTCATTACAAACAACATACTTTATCCGTTTCACTATGTAAGTCATTCTAACATTTTCCACATTCATATTGATATTAATGAATCTAGACATATATATCTATCTAGATTCATTAACATCAATATGAATATGGGAAATGCTAGAATGGCTTACATTGTGAAACGGAGGGAGTACTATAGAATTATTTTTCCACCAGCCAATTATTTTTTATATAGCTCGCAAAAGATAATATGTATTACATGTCATCCAAAATCACTTTGAATCTGGTGATAGAATGAAAAGTGAATGTACTGAAATTTCGGGGATAAATATTGTCTGATTTAAAAGGTAAGGAATGAATTTTAGACTTTTATGAAAGTTCATGAATATAAAATGAACTTTCCCCTCTATAAAACAAATAAGACTAAATTTCAGAAAACTACAGATACTTTGACTAAATTATCATAAAACTATATATTTAAGCTGATGTGATGTATCACAAAATTATAAATTTAACAATAAATTTCTCGGAGAACTATAGATTTAAAGTGGAGTATCGTAAAATTATAAATTTAGTAACAAAGTTATCACAAAAGTATAGGTTTAGTATCAATTTAATACCAAAACTTAGATATTTATAACTCAAATATAACACTAGCTCTAAGGATTTAAACTCCAAAATTCGTAGTTTTGTGATAATTTTGTTAATAAATCTATAGTTTTTCGATACTCCACCTTAAATACATAGTTTTATGATAAATTTATTTTTAAATCAATAGTTTTGTGGTACATCACCTGAAGGGATTGATATATCTTCAAATATTTTAGTTGCCTCAAAACTAGAGAATCGCAAGTAGTAATCGAAATCTGTCTAGCTTATTTTCTCTTATACTAATCTAGTTCTAAAACATGATGCTTATTTTTTTCCTGTTACCATCAAAACAAGGCTTTCAACATTTAAGCATCGATCAGACACATGTTTATGTACCAAAGAATTCTCCAGACAAAAAGCCAGGTAGACACCGGCGGTAAACCGAGACGTAAAATCATCGGCAATTAAATCATCTCAACCATACATGACCAAGTCTGAAGGGCTCAGGGTAATAAAGAATGAACAAATGAAACTAGCATTAAATCAACCAATCAATCATCTCCTTCGTTTACAAGTTACACAATCAGCAGAACGAAAAGAAGAAAAAGAGGAAGAAAAATAAAGCCAACGAGAGGTTAGCCTACCTAAAGCTGATTATAATATCAAATTATCAATACATTAACAGTAGGAGAGGAAGCAAGCATGAGAAGAGAAATTCACCTACTCCAACAATTAATGCTAGCTTAGCCAAGCCAACTTCCCCTCACCCACAGGAGAAAATATCTGAGAATATTGTTTTCTTTTTCCTCCATTAAAAAATCGAACGACCGTGCCATCTCGCCAACCCGCCCGCCTCGCTGGAAGTTACCTCACCGGCGCGGCAATGTGATTTTTTACTTTTTAACCTCGCCGGCGCACGCGGTAAAAGATTAATTAAGGATTAAAGTAATTAACCCCGGGGGTGACACGGACGCGAGAGGGAGTAATCAAATGAGGTGAGCTGGGATTAGTTTACAGGTCCGGGAAGTTGCTGCTGAAGAATTCCATGACGGAGAAGGTCGCCGGCGACGGCATGGTGGGCGTGGACAGCAGCAGGCTGCGGGGGCTCGGCGCGAACGGCGGCGGGGGTGCGGCGGCGGCGCCGGCGGAGTGGAGGAAGGGGCTGAGGTCGCTGAGCCAGGAGAGGGAGGCCTGGTCGAGCGGGGAGAAGAGCCCCGACGACGCCGCGGGCGGCAGCGCGGAGGGCACCGGGGAGAGGATGCTCGGGCGGGCGGGGCCGAGGGCCGCCGCAAAGGCGGCGGCGTCGCCGTCGACGTCGAGCAGGATGGGGTCGTCGGCGTCGGCGGTGTAGTAGTGCGCGGTGGTGGGGGGAAGCGGCCGTACGGACCTCTCGATGGCGGCGTACCTCGCGGCGGGGGAGAGCGCGGCGGTCGGGGAGAGCATGAACTCCTGCGGCAGCTGGAACTGCGGCGGCAGCGCGGAGGCGGAGGCGGACGACGACGACGAAGCCTCGGCGTGGAAGCCAGCGGCCACGGGAGCAGCCACCGCCGCCACGGCGGCGGAGCCAGGGCCAGTGAGGCGCTGGACGAGCGCCATGAACTCGCTGGGCCTGGTGTGAATAACCTTCGGCGAGGCGTCGTAGATGATGACCGGCGCCCGCGGCTGCTGCTGCTGCTGCGGCCGCGACGGCCCAGCCACCACCCCGCCGCCCCCGCGCGGCTGCGGCACGACGGGCGGCTTCCTGACCTTGTGGGAGTCCTTGCTGACGGCCAGCCGCGGCGGGCGCGGGCCCTGCAGCTGCCGGCTCCGCGGCGACGGGCGGCCATCCGACGCGTCCATCCGACCGATCGAACACCTACCTCGCCGCAGAGGCGGGGCGCGGAGAGGAGGATGAGGAGGAGAAGAAGGGTGGGGAATGGTTCAACGAGGAAGAAGAAATCGGAGGTGGGAGAAATTCAACGGGGTGAGGATGGGAGGAGGAAGGCGAGGCGAGGCGAGGCGAGCGGCGGAGGTGAGGTGCGCTGCTGTTGACGAGAGAAGGAAAAGTCCACGAGCTTAGTAGGAGATGAGTACTAAAGCCAAAGTTAAGCTAAGCCAAGCCGTCACCGCTGCTGATTATGGAATAATGGTATAATTTAATTGGGTTTTTTTCCAAAGCAAAGCAAATTGGAGGAGATTTTGGGATGGCTTGTGCGGCGCGTTTCCGAGTCACCGTGATCACTACTACTCCTGCCTGCTCCTGCTTGGCTGCTACAGTGCTACTACTAACACATCATCGTCAGCGAAAGACAACGTGTAAGCTGCCGCTGCGTCGGCTGGTTCCAAATTTTTCCAATTTTTGTTACCGCTCACGGCTCATCTAACTACTATATGCCATTCCACAAGCATCCTGTTTGGGTATCTAATATCTTCAGCTCTTCAACTGAAGTTGATTTCAAGTTGATTTAAAAAAATGCATATATCCAATTGGATTTACATGCCGAGTAAAATAATACCCTTATATAAAAAAAACTAAATTTGGTTTCAGTTAGGACAAGTACAATAAAGTTACCAAAGCCATCTATTAACCTATAGACGGTAGAAAAGTCTAAGGTGGAGGAGAGATAAGGAAGTTGTCGAGTACTGCGTAAATAATTGATGGTGATGCACGGGCGCCAAGGCTCATGCAACCAGTAGTCTGCTTCATCCTTAGACCCACCAAAAATATATAGAAACATGATCATTCTTCATATAAATATTGGGGAGGGGGGTCAAACCTGATTGAAACCGTTCATACCCAATCATCATAATGATATATCACTTCTACCTATTTATTTCTCTCTCATCTTTTTTTTATCTAATCCTAAATTGTTTTCAGTTCTACGATGAAAGATAACAATTTAAGGTCTTGTTTAGGAAAGTTAAGATTTTAATAAATAGTTGGTTGATACATAACTCCTGGCTTCTAGTTTATTATAACCTTTTTCACCCTAGATCGTTTTGAGTATTTTGGAAAAAAAAATGCAACAACGAGAACCACCCCCTCCCAAATATGCCCTAAGTTTTATTGGGTGATGGGATGTTTGGTTGATGCCTAACATTGACATAACTAGGTTTAGCCTAGTTGAGGTATGTTGGCACAAGTGTGGCTTGGAAATAGTTGTCCACAAGTGTGTCATGCTTAGCTCCAAATTTGAGAATATGACATGTGGGTCCCAGGACTAAGAAAATGTGGCACGACACAATTACGGTAGTAAAATAAACATATACCTAAAAAATTGTGGCATAACTAAAGTGTGGCAACCAACCAAACAACCCCTGAGGCCCTTCATAGTGCGTTGACCTGGCGAGTTGCCTTACCGCACCAGGTCAGACTCATGCGGACGTGTCACATTCACTCGCGCCTTTGCGTAGCCGCTCGCATCTTATCTAAACCGCGAGTTCTTTCGTCGCATCAAGGGCACGCAACGCAGAAACTTGAGGGGCGCATGTGCTGTGGAGTTCGTTGCTCCGGAGTCGCGGTTCCCTCACATCACAGCGGAGACGTGATTTCCTCGCGCTTGCGTTGTGAAGCTCGTGACTCTGAATCTGTTTTCGCTGCTTCAGGTGGGCAGAGACACGCTATACGTGCGCTGCACTGCTACTGCCCTTAGGGTACACCAGCACACACTTGCCTTGATGATGTTCCTCCAAGATGAGCGTTCGACGAAACCTATCTATATCAAAAGTTCTGGTTTGTTGATGACAAGTTTCCAATATATTTGTAGAATCACGTCCTTATGCACCAAAGTGGAGCGCACACGGTGTGCTCGGCATGTTTTAGCGTAGAACATGCTACCGTGTCAACCGTAATTCGATCTTTGTAGACTTTTTCTCTACCAAAACATAAAAAAGAATCTAGTTCCAACTAATCCTAACAATAAATCCAATAAAATTAACAAAATAAGCAACAGCTCTGTCGAGCAGGATTAACGGGCAAATAGGACAAAAACAGTCGCTGTTAAAAGTGATCCTATGTATCTTTTCTGTTTCTCCTTTAAGCACGTAGTACTATAGTAGTACTAACCTACAGCGAATCGGTCTGTGCATCCGTGGCTGCTCCATGCAAAATCCAGCAGGCCAGGACCATCCACCTTCCCAACCACCCCGTGCGCCGTCGCTGCTCCGTGACAGCAAGCACGCGTGCTGCTATCACGGTTTCATTGCTACTTTCTCCATTTTACAATGTAAGTTATTCTAACATTTTTCACATTTATATTATGCTAATAAATCTTCATTAGCATCAATATGAATATAAAAAATGGTAAAATGACTTATCTTCATTAGCATCAATATGAATATAAAAAATGCTAGAATAACTTATAGTGTGAAACGGATGGAGTACTATTCATCTGAAATTGCTAATGTCGGTTAATCAGGTCCCACGCCCTGTTACTAAAAGGAGAGAATATATATATAGCAATTATAAATAATTAAAGGCTACTACTACCTCTCATGTTCTTTTCCAAAATCTAAGACGTGTACATAGATTGATCGATAGATATAGATAGATTTTAAAGGTATTGCTAGATTTTAAGTGTCTCGAAATTTGTAAATTCCTAGTCACTTGAAATTGCATATTCCTGAGGCTAAAATCGCAGTAGTATGCAATGCACAATTTTACTTCTTTTTAGCTATAGCTTTGTTGTTATATATGTCTTTACTTTATTTTTATCTAAGTTTGAATATTTTTCATGTGGTTTTGTAAATTTTATTTATTTTATGTAATTTTGTAATTTTTGAATATTTAAATATGTTGTTCGACCTTTTATATAATAAGAAAAAAAAGGGAGAAGGGACAAGAATCATTGGATTGCCATCAAAGGCTGAGTCTCCAACTCCCCACACGGAAAACGGTGTTTTCCATTAACACATGATTAATTAAGTATTAGCCTAAAAACTTAAAAATTAATTAATATGATTTTTTAAAACAACTTTCCTATAAAAAACTTTTGTAAATAGTGTAACCATTTAGCAGTTTAAAAAACATGAGCGCGAAAAAAGATGAAGGAGAAAAGCATGAGTGCGAAAAAAGATGAAGGAGAGTTGGAAAGAAGGGGGGAAAACACAGCCAGAAAATGGAGAAAAGTGAGTAAAACTTTTGGAAATTTTTACATTCTCAAATGATGTTTATACTTTTTTTTTGCACGGAAGCAAAGATATATGAATTTGCATGGCTTGAATTTGTTTCAGATTTTAATCCAAAATAGTATTGAATTTTAACTTTTGGCTTTTAATAAATTTATATAGATTCTTGTACTTATAATTTTAGCAATTATGAAAAAGAGTCAACCAACTAAAGTGACTCAGGCGACCTCAAATTCTATTTAGAATTCAATGAATGGCAGCAGAGTCGTGCTCTAGCTGTCTAGCACAAGAATATGATCACAGTACTGTACGAGACAAACTGAAAAAAAACTCAGGTGGTACAACAACTGTACCCAACAAGGCAACAGTAACTGTATCCGAGGAATGATGCTCCCTGCAATAGACCAGCCGCAGGAGCATGGAAATTAATTTTATCGTGTTCTTTTTTTTTATCTGCTAAAATCACCACGATGGTGGCGCGTCGAATATACTACTGGCGGTTCAATGGGGACTAAACACTGTTTAAGCTAAAGTCAACAAGACGCCTTCTCCTTGCGTTAATTTTTCTCACAGTTAATTACATTAATTTGTAGTCGCAATTATTTTCTCCTCTTGTTACGATCACAATTTCCACAGTGACATTATTGAGATCTGCTCAATATAGATCGACAAGGCAAATTTCTTGCCTTTTCAAAAGGAAAAAAAAAGAGGAAAACTACTGAGATCCGCACTAAGATATGGAAAACATTATCTGGATCGATTGGTCAAACAAATCGTCTCAAACCTGATATACTCTTAGCTTTCATAGGGCTTTTTCACTTTATTGATGAACAAAACTTTATTAATCTTTGATAATCCTAAATTTTGGCATTAGTAAATTTTGATAAGGTAAAATGAAGATGGTAGTGTTGTCAAATGTTGGCAGTAGTTTTGTGAGCAGAAAGCTATGGAATTAGCTAAAATAGATAAGGTCGTGTTGTTAATGATATATTTAATTTGCTAACTTACCAAATTACTACCTTTATTTTTTTTTTCTTTGATGTTGGTTAGCACAAAATTGAACTAGTCAACGTCAAACATATTACGGAGAAGGAGATAGTATTTGAAATGGTTGAGAATGATAAGGAACTGAATAAGCTCTTAGTACTCTACTCGGATGGCGGGCTATACACATCCCGGAGTGATAGAAATGTTAGTGCTAAAACAGATGGAGCAGGTGATGAGAACATCCTCCACTATTATCCGCTGGCAAAGACGCAAAAGTCAGGCGGTGACCGTGTGAGCCTCTGAATAATCCCACTTAGCTTGGGAGGAGGAAGCCACCTTAAAAGGGAGAGCCACCCTTCTTCTATTGGACTAGTTTTTTAGGGAGATTAGACCTTTCCTCGAGTGGGTGTGCCTAAGAACTGTTGGGGTCTGAGCCGCCGGATCGTTATTAGGAGGGCTCATCTTTTCGCTTATGCTTATGCCGCATCAGCCAAATTTTGAATTATCCACCTAAAATTTGGAATTGATTTTGGGGTTTTTCATCGAAATTTGTTTTTCAGCCTTTGCTTTTAGATCGCTAAGAATATATATAAACATTTTACTCACAAATTACATCCTGTTTGTAAATATGTCGTTTGGCTTATTCCACGAATAAGCAAAACGATGGGGCTGCTAGTGCTACTACCATACTCCTTCCAACCTATTACAGGTACGGTGCACCTTAGTACGGTGAATATGAAAAGATACGTGAAGGAAAAGGTCCACTTCGACTCCCTTAAAAGTCGGCCGAATCTAATTCGTGCCCCTTAACCACAAAACCGGATAGAACAACTCGCCAAAATATTGAAACCGGTGTAATTTGACTCACTTAGTGGTTTTGGAGAGTGGTTTCGCTGACGTGGCAGTGTTGACTGGGTCTTCATCACACGTGGCGTTGACGTGGCGCTTATATGACATTAGAAATAAAAATATATATATATGTGGGACCCATTTATCATTCACACACAAAAATACAATGGGACCCACTGACATGTGGGGCCCACATGGTCATCCTCTCTCCAACCTTTCTTCCTCCTTCCTCCTTCCTCTCTCTCCGACAACAACGACATCAATGGCGATCCATGCCATGTCGCAGCCGGACGCCAGCGCCGACGACCTCTCCCCGTCCCCCACCCTGGCCGCGAGATCGTCGCCGTCGCGGATCTTCGCGGGGCAGCCGACGGCGCGGGGGTGGGCCGACGGCTCCTCAACCACGGCGAGCAGCGCGTGGGGTGGACGACAGCGAGAGGTGGCCTCTCTCTCCCTCTCCCGCTCGCTTCTCTCCCGTCGCCGGTGGCCGCGAGGTCGTCTCCGTCGGGGGCCGCCGACGGCTCCTCCGCCACGGTGAGCAGCACGTGGAGGCCGGATCTAGAGTGTTGCGCCGCCACCGCTCTCCCTCCGCCCGTTAGCGTCGCAGGGTCATTGCCGAGTTGTTTCTATCGCGGGGTCGTCCCCGGTCGTTGCGGGGTCGTCATCGAGCCGTCTCCGTTGCATGGATGGTCGCCGCCCCATCCTCTCTCGTCCACCCTCCCGCCCGCCGCCGCTACCATCACAGCCGTCTTCCCTGCCGCCGCCGCCTCCCCTTCGCCTCCATCCGCGCCAGCACCACCCCAAAACGCTACCCACCCTCCCTCCCGACGCCACCACTCCGGCTCCCGTCCGCTGCTCCACCGCCCGCCACCGCCGCTCCAATCCCATTCCTCGCAGACGGCCGACGGGAAGAGAGAGAGAGAGAGAGAGAAATAAGGGGGGAGAAAGGGAGAAAGAAGAAGGGTTGGAGATAAGATGACCATGTGGGCCCCACAGTCAGTGGGTCCATTGTATTTATTGTGTGTAAATGACAAATGGGTCCCACATATCTATTTTTAATTCTAATATTACATAAGCGCAACGTTAACGCCACGTGGGACGAAGACAAGTCAACACCATCACGTAAGCGCCATGTCTGCACGAAACCACCCTCCAAAACCATTAAGAGAGTCAAATTACACCGGTTTTAATATTTCAGAGAGTCGTTCTATCCGGTTTTGTGGTTAAAGGGCACGAATTAGATTCGACCGACTTTTAAGTGAGTCAGAGTGGACTTTTTCCATACGTGAATAGTAGTAGATGGAGTAGTGGGCTAGTGGCAAACTGGTAGAGTCCATCAGCATTAGGCCCATGCTCGCGGGAGTCCGGCTGGGCCGGCCCATGCACATGTGAGGTGAGAGGCCCCGATGTGCGTACCTCGGCTGGTACGTATGCGACGTTACTTCCCACGTAGAGTGTACAATCTACGCCTACAACACTACACCAGAAATCCCAATTCCCCCAAAAAGGCGAATGCATCCATATGTGTCAGTACTTGTCCAACCATCGCACACACTTTCCACGTGCTTAATTGCACATTATGTTTCCCCTCGCACACCCACTTCGAACAACAGTTCGGATCAGGAATATAAAATCGGTATTTGAACAAACGGTCCACCAATTCCATTAGCATATTTTTTTCCCTCTGAAATTGGAAAGAGTAGAGCCGGAAACAGAAAACAATATCTAAAAACTAAAAAAAAAACATTTCGAAAATTTGAAAAACCATCCTATAAATCATTTGAAGTTTGACATTTTTGCATATAAGTTATTTTGTTGTAAATACTCAACTCTACTCAATTTTGTGTAGAAAGTAGAAACCGCGTACCCCCGTGCGCACGGCTTAACTGAATCAACATGTTTTTTTTTAATTGTGAGCCGTTAATGTGGTCTCTTCCAAAATTAAATACGGAGTATAGCCTTGACATTTTTCTTGGATATTCCATAAATAAAATTACTAATGAGAGCTAAAACGTTATCGCATTGAGTTCCGTTATATGCATAAAAAAATAATGAAAGATGAAAAGTAAGTCTAATCAAGCACTTGGACAAGATTAGCTCAACTAGCTTAGTCTACGGTGGATTCAGCTAAACACGTGCGTAATGGGGTGTTCCTTTGCAACAAAATTAAGTAGGAGGATGAGCATTTGTAACATAATGACATGGAATGAAATGCCAAATTTGAACTAAATGTGGTTTTTGCAATTTTCGTAAAACATAACTTTTCAGACAGGCATAGATAAAAGCATATACTCATGTCATAAATTCTGAACTATAAAATCACAGATATAGCTTTACATGACTATATAATATGACCACATTAATTCATACTTGCATTATCTAAATTGTCTTCCCTTTAACTACGGTAACATGTCTAGAAATTTAGATATGGGTGGTCCACTTACATATTTTTTAAAATACTGTAAACATAATATAACATACAACAGAAATATATAATTGATCAAAAGTTTAATAAGCGAATTGCTAAATGTCACTCGTGCAAAAGAAAAATAATTGTTCTCCCCCCTACATTTTTTTTCTTTTTATTTATATACATGAGCCTTTGGCTACATTAATTTTGAGTGGTCATCCGAGATATGCCTATGTTTTCCTACATGCTCAAAGTTTAGTACTCCCTCTATCCCATAATATAAGGCGTGCACATATTTCAAGATTCAGCTTTTAAAAATATTTGACCAATAATTATTATAATATAAATTAAATTTTATTTGCTAAAATCAATATTATTAGATTGATATTTAAATTTACTTTATCAAGTTATAATTTTGTTGCAATAAACCTTATAATATATGAGAAATTATAAGTCAAAGATTAGTTTTGAAGACTATATCAAGTTTGACCATGCCTTATATTATGGGATGGAGGGAGTAATACAATTGATGAGTCTCTACGATGATATATGGGCCGACTAAAGACGAGGACCACAGGTGTTGGAGTAATAAAATGATAAATTCCAAGAAAATATCATAAAACAATGTAACAGTTTGTAGAATAGCGAGATCATTTTGGTTTCTATTTTCATTTTTTTCTTATCATTTCCGTTTCTGTTTTTGTTCCGTTCCTAAAAAAATGGGTAAAATATAAAAACCGTTAGGTCAGGAATTACCGACACCATTTTCACCTTTAGTTCTTGTAACCAACATCGTTCTCTGTCGGCCATGGGTATTCTTAAGTCTCTACCATATTATAAGTATATAGAAAGAGATTAGACAAAATACAATCAAATGATAGAATTTGAGGATCAACAGAGATGTTTATGGCCCTGTAATTGGGGGCACCTAATACACCTGCCCAAACTGCACAGCATCACAGGAGTCAAGACGATATGCATTTCTAGTTGTCTATATATGTTACTTATAATATAATCTAGTAATTAGATTATTTGCATTTTTTTCTGGGTTTAATTACCAATAATACTTTCCTCTACACCAGCATGCGTGTCTTACTTTTGGAAATATTTTTGGCTAAATTAGCTATCACTACTACAAAACATTAAATAGATCTCGGCACTATAGGTGCCGGAAGTGCTAAAACCAGCACCTATAACCATTTTCCAACTTCCACGGGTTGAAATACAAAAAAAGACACCTTTAAGCAATTATAGGTGCCAGTTCTAAATAAGAATCGACATCTATTCTACAGGTGTCGGTTTTCTTTAAAAAAACCAGCACCTTTAATATATTAGAAGTGTCAGTTAATTAAAAACTGACACCTATAATATGCTGGATTTTTATAAAAAACCGACACCTACGAATTGAGCCGAGCCGGCAAATCGATGAGCCGACGGGCCCCACCAGAACGAGGAGATAAGGTTCGATGACTTCGATCCATCCACTCACGTGAGCGTCTTCTATCCATCCCTTCCCTCTCTCTCCCTCCCTTCTCTCTCGCCCGGCGGCTGGCCGGCAGAGGCAGCAGCGGCGGCCACGCCCTCCCCTCCGCCACGGCGGGCGTCTGGTCGGCAGAGGCGGAGGTGGCGGCCACGACCTCCCCTCTGCTCCCTCTGCCAGATCCCGTGGAGGGGCGGGCCAACCGGGGGGGGGGGGAGGGAGGGGGGTGGCGGAAGGGAGGGGGATGCGGCGGCGGCAGGTGGCTGGAGGCCGCGGATCGATTTCTTCCCCTCCCTTCTTGTCCTTCCCTCCTTGTGTTTGTATTATTTCCTCTTTTGATTTGTTGAATGTGATCTAGATGTGTTCATGGATTTGATGCAAAATTTTGGGATTTGAGTATTATTTGGGATCAGCTTGACGGCTTGATGCATCGGCTCAATGCATCAAGCCGATTTTTCTTGGCTTGTGTGCGCCTTGAAGGTGCCGATTTTAAAACCACCACCTTTAATCTGTTGTGATTTGTGCCGCCTTCGTAGTGCCGGTTAGAAAAACCGGCACCGAATCCCTATTATGTGGTAGTGTATGACGTAACGAGGTTGCGTACGTATAAAAGTTCAGGTGTACCGTGTACAAGAACAGATTCCGTCTTCAGCAGTCTAGTTTAGAATGGTTCGTTACATCCTCGAATAATTTAGCATTTAACAGTTAATATATAACAAACGCCGATCAAGATTCGAGAGCTGGCCTGGTCGGCAAAGCTAGGTCATAATAGTTCAATGTTGACAACGTACCGGAGTACTTGTTTAGCGTTAGTCATAATTCCCTGTCACTTTCATTTAGTTAAATCAAACAGTTAAAAGAACATTGTTTTGTAAAAAGAATTTAATACATGAGCGACCGTCGCAGCGAATGACGGCAAAAGCGGATAGGAGCCGCAGCGGAGGTACGGCGGAGATCGCCGCAGTGGACAGGGGCCACAACGAAGGGACAACAAGCAACTGCTGTAGCGGACGAGGCCACAACAAAGGGGCGGCGGAGGGACGGTGAAGATAACTACTATATCCGTTTCAGGTTATAAATTGTCTATATTCATATAGATGTTAATGAATATGTGTCTAGATTTATTAATATATATATAAATATTGATAATGCTAGAAAGTCTTGTAATATAAAACGGAGGGAGTATGTTGGAGATGCTCTTTTATTATGCAGCATTGATAAGTGACCCGTTAGGAGGAGTATGAGCAAAGTATGCAGAGGATCCGGATACATCAGCGGGAGGAAGCGATGACATACTCGTATGATCCTATCTACCTCCAAACTACTCCCTCCGTACCATAATATAAGGAGATTTTAAGTTTTTGTTTGTATTGTTTGACCACTCATCTTATAAAAAAATTTATGCAAATCTAAAAAATAAAAAGTTGTGCTTAAAGTACTTTGAATAATAAAGTAAGTCATAAAAAAATAAATAATAATTTTAAAATTTTTTGAATAAGACGAGTGATCAAACGTGCAAGAAAAACTCAAAATCTCTTATATTATGGGACGGAGGAGTAATTAACTGATCGATCAGCATTAATTAATTGGTAAACGGTCAGCGACGGCACGTGACGAATTAATAGTAGGAGCCGCACTTCGCACCAACATGCATGCGGGCGCGCGTGCGTTGAAAAAACTCCGGCCCCTGTCGGTCCGGTCAAATGACGCCGACATGCGGGCCCCACCGCCCGCACTTCTGCCGTCACTCGCGTCCTAATCCACTGGCCTTGTTTAACGAAACGTGCGTGCGTGCGCTTTGCTTGGCACCTTCGCTTTGGATTTGGTTTGGAAGCGGCTGATTCATTGGACGATGCATGCATGCTGGTACGGGTACTATAGCTTAATTAAGCTCATCTCGTGATGGCGAGAAATTAACGAACTAGTATATTCTTCTCCCTCTCTTCTGTTCTTTTAAAGTAGATGACGCTGTTAATTAATTTGTAAAACACATCTCACTAAAAATATAATTATTAATTACTTTATTGTTAGTTACTTTATCATATTTTTTAAAAATATATAAAATTTTTAAATAAGTCAAATGATTAAACATTTGTTCAAATGTTAACAATATTATCATGCATTAAGACACGGAGAGAGTATATGAATGTGGCTATGGGCCTGTTTAGATCAATTTGCACTGGTGGAGAAACCATCTTTGATCGGTCGACCCAAATCTACAATAGTCCCGGTTCCATTAAAAATCGGGACTAAAAACGATTTTTAGTCCCGGTTTATAAGAACAACAGGACTAGATGATCTTTATTCCTGGTTTGTGTTACCAACCGGGACTAAAAATCATACCAACAGGGACTAAAGATGATTTTTAGTCCCGGTTGGTTCCATGTCAGACTGTGTCAGGCGCCTAGGATCTTTAGTCCTGGTTTGTAACACCAACCGGGACTAAAGAGTTACTAACCGGGAATAAAAATCAACACGTACTATATAATCCCTATTATTTATCCTCTTCTCTTGTCCACACAACAAACTCTATCTCTTTCTTTCTTCCTCTCTTTTTTTTGGATCGAGTGAGATCGAGCGGGCCGGTCGGGCGGCGGGCGGCGCGGCCGACGTGGCGGCAGCTTGCGCGGCGGCGGGCGGCACGCCGCGCGGCGGTGGCCGGCTGGCGCGGAGAGGAGGCGGCAGCGGCCGGCCAAGCGGCACCTCTGTGGTTCCTTTTTTTTTTTTAAGAATTCGTGATTTATTGCATGATCCTGTGATGTATTTGATTTGTGTGCGATGTGAACTTGTGATGTATTTGCGATGAATTTTGCAGAACTTGTGATGTAATTTGATTTGTGTAATTTTTTTAGGATTTGCGATGTATTTGATTTATGTCTATAAGTAACTTAAAGATTTGTGATGTGGATTTGGGATGTTACTTTGATTTGGGATTTGGGGATATGCATGCCACTTGATTCGGGAGAAAATAAAAAAGAAAAAAAAAGAAAGAGGACCATCTGTACTGCTGTTATTCCCTCTTTAGTCCCGGTTGGTAACTCCAACCGGGACTAAAGATCCCTATATTTAGTTCCGGTTGGTGTTATCAACCGGGACTAAAGATCGATCTTTAGTCCCGGTTATTTCACCCGGGACAACCGGGACTAAAGGGGGGTTACGAACCGGGACTAAAAAGCACTTCTCCACCAGTGTAGGAAGGTAGCCCGCGCATATGTGCGGACACCTTATTTGTTATCGCTTTAATTTATGTGTGACTTTGATTCAACTCTAAACTTGTTTTTGTCAATAATGTATTTGAGATTGCTTTGAATGTTTCTTATATATTCTCGTAGTTATCCTTGCCACATTTGTCAACTAAAATTACTTGGACCGTTGTATATGAGAAGATATTGTCGCAACATGGAGTTTGTTCCAATGAAACTTATTTGTAATATGTGTGATTACTTTTGGAATATTTAGCATATCTTGTTTTTGGGTTCATATACTTTAAGTAACAATTTTTTTTTCTCTTATAAATGTATTTATGGATTTTAGATATATTAATCGAGGATATTTCTATAAAAAATGGCTAATAGAATTGTTTAATCTAATTAAAGATAAAATTATGTTTACTTCTCCTTTTTCATACGCTTTCTTATTTTCATTGAAATGAATTCTACTTGAAATAAGAGCGCAATTATATGCTAGTGTATTTTTAATTAGTATGTGTAGAGTATTTTTAAATGTTTAAGTGTCAAAGACTAACGTATGCTTGTATTAGGGCAATTCTTATTATAAAGTTCCTTTTTATTGCATGAATTCTCATATATAAGTTTTGTATTATTTGTGTTTCCTAATTAACTAAAGTTAGTATAAAGTTCCCACACATCATGCGTATTCAATAGAAATCAAAGAAGAAAAAAAATAATGTGTACTCTCTCTGTTCTTTTAGTTATTATTTAGGGCATAATATAATCGCCAAAACATATAACTTATACATGGTGGTAAATAAGATTGATATTTTAGGTTATTCCCGTATACGTTGAATAGACTGTAAACTATATTTTAGGCATATTTATATGATGATATAATCCATATCATTAAAACCTTAAAAAACAATTTCATGATTTCTTATAATTCTCCCATGCCATGTAGAGCGCCAAGATGCGAGCATGTAAATCTAATTCAGTCATGTATACTTATGAACTGACATGGGCCGAATAGACTGGATCCTATGTGATAATCAAATTTATAATCCATATCATTAAAAAAAATTTCATGATTTGTCATAATTCTCGAATGCCATGTAAAGCGTCAACATATGACATGTTACTTATTGCCATCATAAATCTAATTTAGTTGTGTGTATTTATGAATTGATAATGGATATATAGTGATATGCTATATATTGTCATCTTTGTTCACAGTTTTTATGTTTGTTTGGATTACATGGAAAGAATAAAAATACGAGCCAAAATATAATTTTCTTTTACAAGTTGAAATATAGTTAATATAGATCATGTTTTGTTAACTTAATGGTAAACAATATAATGCTGCAAACTCTGTTTTCAGGCATTGCAGAGCTAATTTAGTTATACATGTTTGCAAAGTGATATATGATATTATAATCTATGCTGCCATTTTCTTTGTAGATATGATGCAAATGGTTAAAATATGGTCCTAAATAATATTATATATATTTTTGTTTTCCACTATTGTTATGTGATAGGGCAAGACCCTAGTGGTACTTGTAAAGGCATTATGCTCTTTTAGCCTAAATTCATTTCATTGTATGTATTGCTTGGCTATGAATGTGTTAATGATCCAGGGATTAATACAGGGAAACACATGACATTTTCGGTGTTCAAAACCAGAGGCCAACACTTCTCTTGCTCAAATTTCAATCTTTGTGGTTTTTTTTCACAAATTTAATGGCATTTTCTTGATTTCCGCTATATAGTTTTTACCCTACTTTTGCATAGGGTTAAAGCTCAGGACAGACCACCCTGGAAATCATGGCTAGATAATCTGTAATTTGTTCTTATAAGTTCTATTTTCTTCTTTCTTCTTTTCTCCCTCTCAGAACTTTTTGGGATTGTAAATATCTTCTATTGCCAATGCATTTCAGTAGGAGCCTCTCCTGCTGGTTTTTCATCAAATTTTTTTTTTGCTATATAAGCATACTATCATCCTGGAACTACGTTGCTAGCTAGCAACTGTGATTGTACGCAGTTAGTTTTTTTCTTTTTCAAAAATCTTCGAGGATTTTCTTTGAAAATTAATTTAAATTCAAATAAAATTGGATTATTAGCTTCTAATTAATTATTTTTGTGGGGCCAAAGCGTGCAGCTATTGCAGCGGCAAAGTTTGCTGTTGGGATCGATCAAATATGCATGCACGTATGTATATAGAGATCAGGAGAGTTGAGACTTAAGAGCACTTTTTCTAATTTATTTTATGATCAATATAATCTAATTTCTAAAATTATGGGTTTATCGGTTTAAGTAAAAAACGATGCTTAGATGTTGAATTTTTAGGATTTATCTCTAATTTATTAGAGCGCCATTTATGATTTAAGAGTATTTTCAGAAAATTTAATGGACCTTTTTTTAAAAGTATATAGTAGATATAAATACATAAATACTAACAATTAAAAGAATAAATCTATGAAATAAAAAAAAGAAAGGCCGGGCAGGGGAATCGGACCTTCCGTACCTACGAGCGTGCAAGAATTGCACGGGACGTACGTACGTATTGCATGTTATGATGGGGGCCTTTTTTTTTTTTACAAAAGATATATAAATTTAATTGGTGCTAATTTTTAAAGGAAAATGTGGCGGCCTATTAACGTTTGTAGGAATGCCACATGTCTATTAGAAGCGTTTGTAGGATGTTTCATGTACTTTTAGTATATAATAGATAGATTTGCTGTGGTAAATCTTTTTGGCAAAAGATTTGGCATTGAAGTTTTTCTAGTTGGTGTTAGTAGAGAGAGAGCACGACCCCCAACGCACTTTTTAACAAAATTTGCTACTGTAGACTCTCAAATGATAAATGCTAAATTGACAACTTTTATTACTAGCGTTCAGATCCATTTTAGCAAAAAAATGTGCTCTAAAATAATAAAACTTTTGTTATTTTGGGGGAACTAAGCCGGGCCTATATATGTATGTATATATATCATATATATATATATGTATATATATAATATATATTGTTATATATACTGTCTATATATATATATATATGTATATATATATATGTCTATAAATATATATTATGTCATATATATGACAATATATAATATGTACATAAATTATATATATATATATACTATATATATATATATGAACATACATTTTAATATATATATACATATATATCTAAAGGTCATACATATATTGTATCTATATAGAGATATATGTACATACATAATATGTGTATAAGTATATATATATATAGAGGTAAATATGTATATATATATATATACATCTATATAATAATATATATACATATATTATATATATATATATTATACATATATAGACACTAATATACACATATATATACATATATATACACATATATACACATATATGTATATACATACTATATACACAATATATAACACACATATATATAACATATATCTACACATATAGACACATAGTATGTATTACATATATGTATAGACATATATACCACATATACACATATATGTATTATACATATATATACACATATATACAGCATCATATATTATACATGTATTATGTATATATATATACTACATAAGAGTAGACAGGAGAGATACCAGTAGATTAGATATACAGATATGAGATAGAAGAGATATGAGAGTAGATATAGAGGATACATAGAGAATATATTATATTAGATATATATATATAGTTTATAATATATATATATATATATATATATCTATATATCATATATATATATCTAATAGTATAGTATATATATATATTATCATATATATACTATATTATATATATATTGCTGATATGCATGCACATTCATCGCAATTACTACTATCCAAATCCAACGTGTGCGCCTTAATTTGGTGCAGGTCAGGACAAGCAGGCTAAAAGCCGCTATGCGTTGTTTTGTGACAGTGATACGTGCAAGTTATTGGGTGTACTGTTCCATATATAACCGCACGTGTTACACATGGAGTACGGCTGTTTGGTATTACGGCTCTTGGTCATGGCAAGAAGATATATACGGACCGTAATACTGTTCTATTCATCCCGCTAATTTGTTCACGTAAGTGTGCGTATGTTTTTACACTGTCCCACGTACACGAGCGGTTTCAATTAGTTTTTGTTACTAACAATAATACGGGACTTAGATTTGTTATACTTACTGTGCAAAACAAACATTGGATCTAGTGGTTACTCACACGGAGCTTATGGATGTGCTTTGCAGTGACAATAGTAGGAGATAAAAGGTAGTTTACTCCACTTTTAAAATAGTAGAGGAATGCAATTACACCTACTATTACTTACATGCGGTTTAAATAGTTATAGACATTTTCTTTGAAAAAAAGAGATAGTGGATAGATTCAGTGATGCTATAAGTTTACACATAAATATGCAAGTCTAAATTTGATCTGCACTTGAAGAAAAAAGAATAATTAAATTTTATACCACACAACGCTCATATCACTAGATATCATCAGAATATGTAAAACATCATATCATATCCCAATATGTAACTCTTTCTATTTAAAATAATTTATTATTAGGGAACCGAGCGTCGCTCGGATGGCTAGCGTCGCTAGGTGAGCGAGCAACCACGCGAGTTCGATCCTTGGAATCGTAACTCGTGTGTCTCACTAGGGGATTTTTCCCCGTTTCCCTGGGATCAATTTCGGTTGGTCCCGGTAGCCTTGTGCCTCCAATCTCAATTCTAGCGTGTGTTAAGAACGCGCACACGTGTGTGCGCGTTTGTGTTCGTGGCGTCTTGAGTTGCACCCTCTCAAAAAAAATAATTTATTGTTATAGATATCATCACACTAGTGGCGAACTGATATTTTCCATGGTACCCAAAATCACAATTATCCTGGTTGATGTTACCGGGAGTAAAAATTGATTTGTAGTCTAGGATGGTAACACTAACCTAAACTAAAGATAAAGATGAATGATCTTTAGTCCCGGTTGGTAACACCAACCCGAACTAAAAATTAACACCAACTCAGACTAAAGATGTCTCTAGAGTTAGTTCAAAAGAATAACATCTCTATTCAAGTTAGATGTGTGTAATAGGTGAGATAGTTACGCGCGTGAGGACTGAGGTGAGAGATCTTGAATTTAAACCCACATCCCACATATATTTTTCATTTGCTATGCAACTTTAAGTACCGGTTCTTTCAACTAGGACTATCTTTAGTCCCGATTGGCTCATCCCGGTTGCTATAACCGGGAGTAAAAACCGTTTCTCCAGCAGTGTCACGATATGGTTGTCAATTTGTTTTATAAAAACATTTTACTACTTATTATACCATAATATATAGTGTAAAAATATTTTCTACGTACAACACCTCCTCGGGCTAAAAGTGGTAATACGCGTTTCTCAAGCTTAGTCAGTTGTGATCAACCATAAGCATGAAATTATATTCGTAGTGGCAGTAGTGGTTGTTCTCTCCACTACACAAAAGTAACCGAAATAGCCACAGGGGGAATTAAAAAATGTGTGAAAGAAATGAATACCATTAAACAGCGCAGAAATTTCAAATTAGAGCCAATTCGATCGGCTAGGAACGGAATCTTTCAAGGGTAAGCGATTAGAAGAAAAGAAAAGACCAAGCAAAAAGACAAAGAAGAAGAAGCAGAATAGTAGTTAAAAAAAAAAAACAAGAAGAAGAAGAAGAGAGGAAGGGATCAATTAAAAGTCAAACCGTTGAGCCGCTGTCCGGTCACTCGGTCAGCGCGGACGAGCCGTCCGACGCCGACCCGACACAACCACCCGTTTTTACCACCCAATTTACCGAAACTAATTTAATTTAAACAGCTATAGTAATTACTAATTTAGTTTAAACAGGTACAATTAATTACTCGCGCCACCTATCCAATTTCCCACGGCACATACGCGTTCGTACGTGTCGGCACATTTCACACCAACACGGCACGGTGAAGCGACGGGGAAAAAATAACCGGCACAACATTAATTAATTTAAATTAACGCTCACTGTTCATCGCCGTAATTAAATTAAATTAAATTGATTAATACCAACCCTGGTCGTCTCCCTCCTTTTTTACCCGCGCGCGTGGACTTTTTCGCGCCTCCGTCTCTTCGCCCTATAAAACCAACGCGCTTCTCCCCTCTCCCGCCAATTCATTCCCTTCAACTCAAACTCCTCTTCTTCTTCTTCCTCCCATCGATCTCTCTCCTTCGCGATCAACTCGAGCTCGAACTCGTCTCGTGGTAGTAGCGAGCATGGAGCAGGCGGCGGCGGAGGTGCCGTCCTACTTCCTGTGCCCGATCTCGCTGGAGATCATGAGGGACCCGGTGACGCTGGCGACGGGGATCACCTACGACCGGAGCAGCATCGAGCGGTGGATGTTCGGCGGCGGCGGCGGCGACGGGGGGAAGGGGACGTGCCCGGTGACGCGGCGGCAGCTGGCGCCGGCGGAGCGGGAGGCGACGCCCAACCACACGCTGCGGCGGCTCATCCAGGCGTGGTGCGCCGCGCACGCCGTCGAGCGGTTCCCCACCCCGCGCCCGCCCGTCGACTCCTGCCGCGTCGCCGCGCTCGTCGACGAGGGGACGACGACGATGCTCGGCGGCGGCGGCAGGCAGCGGCAGCTCGCCGCGCTCCGGGAGATCAAGGCCATCGCCGCCGAGAGCGACCGCAACAAGCGCTGCGTCGAGGCCACGCCCGGCGCCGTCGAGTTCCTCGTCTCCGTCGTCGTCCAGAGCCACGCCGCCGCCTCCACCTCAGCCAGCTCGGACGACGACGACCTGTTCGACTCGGTGATCGATTCCCCCATGTCGACGAGCTCGCCGGAGGAGGAGGCCCTGGGCGTGCTCTACTCCCTCAAGCCGTCCGAGCCCACCCTGCGCCGCGTCCTCGGCAAGGACAATGGCGTCGGCTTCCTCGACACCCTCGCCTCCGTGCTCCGCCGCCCGAGCTACCGTTCGCGCGCGTACGCCATCCTCCTCCTGAAGGCGGTGACGTCGGCGATGCCGCCGGAGCGGCTGATGGCGGTGAGCCCCGAGCTGGTGGAGGAGGTGGTCCGGGTGGTGTCCGACGGCGTGTCGTCGAAGGCGGTGAAGGCGGCGCTGCACGTGCTGTGCCGGCTGTGCCCGTGGGGGCGGAACCGCGTGAAGGCGGTGGAGGCCGGCGCGGTGGCGGCGCTGGTGGAGCTCCTCCTCGACGAGGAGGGCGGCGGCGGGCGGCGGCGCGCGGCGGAGCTGGCGGTGGTGGCGATCGACCACCTGTGCGGGTGCGCGGAGGGGAGGTCGGAGCTGGTGGCGCACCCGGCGGGGCTCGCCGTGGTGTCCAAGAGGGCGATGCGGGTGTCGCCGGCGGCCACCGAGAGCGCCGTGCGCGCGCTCCACGCCGTCGCGAGGAACGCGGCGACGCCGGCCGTGCTGCAGGAGATGCTCGCCGTCGGCGTGGTGGCGAAGCTGCTGCTGGTGCTGCAGGCGGACGGCGGCGAGCGCGCCAGGGCGAGGGCGAGGGAGATGCTCAGGGCGAACGCTAGGGTTTGGAAGGACTCGCCATGCTTGCAAGCTCACCTCAAGGCTTCTTACCCCTCCTGATCATTTCATCACCATCACATCCATCCACCGATCCATTAATTATTATTAATTGCTAAGAGGAGCACATGCTTTAATTTGCACTCCTCTTAGCAGTTAATTAGATTTTGTGATTACTTTTAGTTCTTTAATTTGTTTATGATCTGAATGTACAAAATACACTGTAAATCTTTCATTAATTCTGTACAAAAATACACTATAAATCTTTCATTGCCTAGATTACATGTATCAAATTAATGTGCTCACCAAAGGGAAAAAATAATTGTTGATTTATTTGTAATAGGTCACGCTGTTCCTGCTCAAATGAAGTGTTTAATTAATTTGATGTTATGTCGGTCACAGCTTCCCTCTGTGAATACAAAAGGATTGTGTACAGCTATGCTAGACAGAACAATACCAGTATATAGATGGTCGCAAAAAGATAATTATTCATTAAACTTCAAATTTAGGGATGTGCTTCATATGGGCATTATCAACAATCTTATAGTTACTCCATCTAATTATATGATTCTAGGTTATTTGGAGGGGAAAATTGAATATGAGAGTTTGCATGTTGCTTAAGATACAGTATAACCTTCTTACACCAAGCAAGAATAATGCATGTAGAAAGCTGTATAAGAGGAGAAAGCATCTAATTAAAGACACTATTTTGAGGCCCATAGCATTCATGCGAAAGCCTATTAGATAGAGAGCTTGATACATTATTGGGTTGATCATGTGGATTCGTACCAAAATGATATTCATGTGTCATGATGTGGAGTTTCAGATAGGACTACAGAGTCACTGTGCATAGGGAAGGATGCTGCATTCTTGCGTTAGTTTTGGATCCTTAATTCATCTAGCTAAGTTAGAGACTTGAAATGTATTTTTACTTTTATTTGGTCCTGTCTAACTATTCACTGACTAATATGACGTAATTATGATTTTGTTTGGAAAAAAACTAACATGATATAAAGCTGTTAAGTTGTGCTTTGTTACATGCCATTTTGTTTTAGACTACCTGTTTATGCATAATCTTGCCCAGCCTTTCTTTTGTATATTTAGCTCAAATATGAAAAATCCAACATTTTGCTCTTAACTTGGGATTTGATAGGCATCTCCCATAATTAAGTTAGTGACTCATAACATGTACAAAGACACTGATCCCTTGTCCTTCATTTATTTTCTTATTCAATATGCATGGAATAATTTCATTGAATTGTGCATTAATTGAACAGTGGCATCACCTTCTATCAATTAATTAGACTGATAGTACTATATTGGATTTTAGAATAATTTGGTGTGCTGGTTACTTTTGCTTCATGACCGTAATGCCACCGGAAGAAATTAGCATATACCTTTTCTGCATCTGAATTTTTCTCTCCACCATTCTTGATTGATTGCTTCTAGATCACTTGAAGCAGCCAAGTAAAAAATATTGTTAATCGGAAATTGGAGTTACTGAATCAGAGAGAACAAACTAAAATAAAGTTAAGAGTGTGTAGTTAGTCACATTTGGCTCAACCGGCCATGACCTTTTCTTCATATTTAATTTGGAGCGAAAAAAATTACACAGCCGAATCTATCAGCCGTTCACTTTGCGTAGTTTTGTTTCTTTTATAGAAGACCTTTTCTTCATATTTGGAGGGGAGAAAAAGAAAATCATACAGCCGAATCTGCTGTTCACTCTGTGTATAGTTTTCCTTTTTTCTTTTAGACGACCTTTTCTCTCGTACATAACCAAAAGGTCCTCAAAAGAGGCGATAAAAATTACACTATAATTAAGTGTTACACATCTGATGGTTTGAATGAAACAACAAATATGATATTCATGATTGTTTGTAGTACGTCAATTTGTCAAACCTAAAATAAACCTCCACGTCAAATGCTTATCTCAGGCCTTTCCTCTGCTCCGATGGTTTCTGACTCAAAGTGTATAACCTGCATCTGCATCCATGGACAGCGGTTCAAGGTGCTAGTTTAGCTAGGTAATTCTAAGTTTCATACTCCCTTCGGTCTTGAAGGCATGTTGTTTTGGATATGTTTTAAGTCAAACTTTAAAATTTTGATTAAATATTTGGATTGGATGCATGAAAACTACATGTGACATTTAACTTCCGTAATGCTATAATTTTATTGGGTTTTTTAATGTTCCGCCGTATAAATTTGTGGATAAAGTTATATTCCGAAGACAATATCAATGTCCAAAATGATATGTTTTTATGATCGAAGGGATCAATTAATATAATGACATATGAACAAATCAAACCTGACTTAGACGGTAGAAAACCAATTATTGATTCTGTGCCGAAGGACCTGTTAAAAACTCAGACGTATTTGGAGTTAAGATGATCTAATCAATCACCAGGCGACAGACATGATAAAACAGTCAGATGTTTATCCTTGTTAAATGGGTACTCAACCAGGATAAGTACAGGGCGACAATTCAGTTGTACCACGTTACATATTATCCCTTTTATTTTGCTTTGATGTTCTCTGACTCTTATCTTGGAGATATATTATGCACTCTGAAAGGTAAACCAGTTCAAGGCTCCAAAGCTAGCTAGCTGCACAGATCTTGTAGCATTCAGCTAGATACACTTGATGCAGGCGCCGGCGCGTCGCCACCGCACATGATGTGACATGATCCGGATCAAAACCAAGTCAAAAACCATGCAAATCTTACGAAATTTCAATGCAGAATTTTCATCAATATGCACATGCACAAGCTTGGGAGATGCTGCTTAATTGCAAGTTGCAGCTAAGCCCATTCCATGTTGGATTAATACATGATGAGCGATGCAAAATGCTACTACTGCAGAAAAGTAGTAGTAGTAATTAATATAATCTGCAGTAAGACACGCTGTTCCTGATAAGACCGATGGAGTAAGTTGCTTAGACCCTATTTAGATGGGACTAAAACTTTTAAGTCTCTATCACATCGGATGTTTGGACACTAATTATAAATATTAAACGTAGACTATTAATAAAACTCATCCATAATCTTGGACTAATTCGCGAGACGAATCTATTGAGCCTAATTAATCCATGATTAGCCTATGTAATGCTACAATAAATATTCTCTAATTATGGATTACTTAGGTTTAAAAAATTTGTCTCGCAAATTAGCTTTTATTTATATAATTAGTTTTATAAGTAGTCTATATTTAATACTCTAAATTAGTGTCTAAATATAGAGATTAAAGTTAAGTCTCTGTATCCAAACACCACCTTAATTTGTTGATTAATTCGCAGAGTGTAAGAGTGATGCATGATAGTATATGGAGATATCGTCAGTGCTAGGCTAGCTACTGAATCTTCTCTCCATTAAATCCTCAAGACTTTTAGGCATCATTGAGTGGGTCGGCGATGTGTTAACTAATCGATCATCACTTATAGTTGGGTGGCGGTGGTGAGTGTGCAATCATTGAGTCCGTGTAGAACCTGCACAACCATCTAATGTGGAGATGCGTTGACGTAGAAATATGCTTAATTGTATACGCTATGGTTGACTACAACATGCAAATTCAGCAAGAACAATGTCAAACTAAACACAGACTGTACAGATCGCAGACCCCTTTTTTCCATATGTAAAACGTTATAGATTTGTCCCAAGCCAAAAAGATGTTATTTCACCACTAATTTTTAAAAGTTTTGGTAGGTTAATAATATGTGAATTATGTATTATGAAAGCATTTCTCATAATAAATCTAAAACATAAATCTTATGATGCTAAAGTATATGAATTTCTAAAAGTTGACGTTAAATACGTATGTTTGACTTGGCCCTATGCAGCCGAGGTGATTGCCGGGGGCCATGATGGTGGAGGGGGGGGGGGGCAACACCTAATACTAGTCTAGTACCTCATCCGATGTTGAGATCAATGATCTTTATTCAGAATTAAAAGGTGTTGTAAGTGAGTTTGCCAGATTTTTCGATGTCTGTGCCTGAGATTCTAAAGTTTGTTATGGATGCAAATTGCTATCCAAATATTTTAGTTGCCTATCGAATTCTGTAAACTGTACCTGTGACAGTAGCTTCAGCTGAAAGAAGTTTCTCAAAATCGAAGTTGTTGAAGAACTATTTGAGATCAACTATATCACAAGAAAGGTTAAATGGCTTGGCTATGTGCTCAATCGAGAAGGATATCTTGGACACTATTGATCTTAATACCGTTTCTTGATAATTTTGCATCAAGAAATGCCCAAAGAAGTATCTTTTCACGGGAAGCAATGATATGATGGGGTTCTATTCTTCATTAGGTTAATGAATAATGATATTAGTTCCAAGGTACAAATATATTGTTATTTGGTCGACTTAATTTCTTGATAATTACTAGACATGTTAAATTTAATATATGGATGTATTTGTTTTCGTTTTACAAGTAAAATTAGTGTCTACATATATATTATAAAATTTTATGTATAGCTTAGAGGTCCCATCACAATGAGTTCACCTAGGGCCCTCAAAATCATAGAACCAGCCTTGGACTTAGAACAAACCTAAATCAAGAAGTAATTTGAAAATTCGATAAAACAGTTTAAATCTAACCTTAATATTTCTTAGAACACCCACCATACAACTATCAGTAGCTAACTGGATCCTTTCAGGCATCCAACCACACCTTGTTTTCATCACATGTTCTATTTACAAAGTTAGGTTTTCTCCCACTCTTTGAAAAGGTATATACCATTAACTTGCTGTCTGCACAAAGGAGAGCTTCATGTTGACAAGGAACCTAGTACCAACGTACCATATATACTTGAAGCTCCAATTTTACTGACAAAAAAATATATTACTACAAGCAGTACAATACAATGACGACAATAGCTTAGACTAGTTACCCATGTTACAGTACGAGACTTTACAAAGATCTACATGACTTGTCATGTACAATACATATGTACCTACAAACTATCCAGTAACTTAGTGCATGCAGATGCAGGTTTGGTTTACTTCACCAACCATATACAGGGTGCTGCACTTGAGGCGGCAGGAGGCCCATGTCCACGCAGTGTTGCTTGTCGTAGTCGCGCGTACCAGGAATCGCTCCCGTTGCCAGCCTGAGAACCTCGCTACCAGTTAGGCAGTGGTGAGCAAACGCCAATCCTCCATCCATGGCGTCCGACAGATTACTCTGAATTGTTCTTCTCGTCTTGCTTCTGTGCACGCCTTCTGTAACAGGTTGGCTGAGAACCTTGTCGAGGTCTGAGTACTCCATGAACCTCTCGGTTGCTGCCTCCCACGACAGGTTGTACCTTTGCTCCGGGGTGAGAGGCTGGGGTTCCCTGGCCATGGCCTCGTTCACCCTGGCGACGAACTCCTCCGGGGTCCTGTACGTCAGGCAGTTCGGGAACGACATGAAGAACTCGTTCGATGGATGCTCCGCGCAGATGACGAACTTCCCCATCGCGAGAGCTTCCGCTGTTGCTGTGCACAGGACATCACTGATGCTCGGGTTGATGAATACCTTGTACCTGAAAGTAGCACAAAAGAAAGGCAGCTGGATCAGTGATCACCAAAAGGTAAACACAGATGATGAAATGATATGGAACCTGAGAGCACACTGTTTTTCTTGAGTGATACATACCCATGGAGTGAGTCATCTGCATGGTCCCTTCCCTTAAAAAAGTTTAGATTCAGGTTCAGTTTCTTGGCGGTAGATTGGACTTCTTGTGAGTCCTCGCCACTTCCATATACATCCAACTTGAATCCTTGCAAGTCGCTTTTACGTTTATCCAACAAATCTAACAGTTCCCGGTAACCTTTGGCCCATACCATTTTGCCCAGAAAATATGCTCCCTTGGAAAATGATTGCTGCCCATTCTCCCTATCGGCCATTATTTTATCTCCAATCTTAAGGAACTTTGGATTTACACCATGGACGTTGCAAATAATAGACTTAGGAAGATCCTGAGTTGCTGCAGACAGACGTAAAACCTGCATAAGCCATTCATTAGCAATACTGAAACTGAAGTGCATCCAGATGATACCAGAACAAGTTGAGCTAGATACAGCACCTTATCGCAGTATGCTCTGGTCACCCAATTGTTGATGTGTTTGACCAGGAAAGCTTGAAGAGCACCATTCTTCTCTCTCTTGATATATTCTAGGTAATTCGTATGAACTACGCCAACTACATGATTGAACTTGTCAGTCCAACGATTCCCATGATGATACCAGTTCAGATGCTCTGGTTCTTCCAATATTGCTATATCAGCTTCTCTCGATGAAATGAACTGTGATGTATCCCCAGCAGGAATGATGCTACGGCGCTCTTTGGAGAACTGCAGGGCACGGCATACAGCATATCAGTTGAGTTATTCAAGATATGCACCTTGACAAAAAATGTATGATAGTTACCTTGCCAGGATAAAATGATATCTTGAAGTTTGATTCAAACCCAAGCCTTTCCTCCAGCCACTTCTTTATATATGTTTCCTGCTCTTCTGGTGAACTGAAGGTCATGCTATTTGGATACACAAGTTCTTGATCTGACTTGCAAAGCCAAGGCACCACCAGTGTGACATCCTGTTTTGAGTTTCTTGCCAAATATGCTGCCCGGAACAATGGATTAACTGCTGTTCCTGTCATCCATGGTAGGCTTGCTGTGGTGACTATTGCAACATGCCTTTTATTGTCTGAAACCTCGTATTTTGAAGGTTCGTTCCATAAACCATCATCTGTATGATAACCAGTACTTTGTAGCACACTAGCAATTCTTAAATCAAGCTCATCCGTTGAGTTATCATCTCCGAGTAAGGATGAATCTGCTGAAAGGGAATGATTTTGTCTGCTATACAATGTCTCCACTAGTTTGTCACGTAGTTCTGCACCATAGTACCAATAGCATATAAGAGGGCCATCACCTAATAAATGGAATGAAATACAACAGTGTTGCTTTTTATGCATACCTCTCCTTACACCAAGTTGATCCAAAAAGGGCCCAGATTGCCTAACTAGATTTGCCATAATTTCAGTCAGATCAAGAGGAGGAACTTCCTGCATTATTATGCTCAAAGATTATACATGCAATGATGTTAACCAAGCATCAAAAGTTCAGAACAAAAATTTGGCTATAGAGTGTCTTTTGATAGGACTGTTGGTTGCTTTCTTTTATGAAACATCCTACTTATTCACACTATCATTCCATATTAAGGCATAACTAAGCAGTATATAACTAAAGAGTTTAAGACTAGGCACTTTTCAGGAGAAATGAGGCACTGGATGAAAATCCATTTATCATCTAACAGCGTCTATACAGATTTAAAGTCTAGTTCCCTTCTCATGGCATGTTCCTTGACGGATCAGGCTCCTCTACCTTCAAAGGTATGTGCCTATGTCACTGACATGTGGGCCCGATGAACCATGAGCCCACCTGTCAGTGACAAAGGCATGGTGCCTTTGAAGGCAGAGGATTCCTTGACACCAGATTGCTGCAGTTCATCATATCATAGAGGGAAAAAATTTACTGAACGTTGATTTCCCCAGAATTGTTTTGAAATAATGTAATCATATAATGCAAAGGGATGTCTTCAGATGGTAAATGAATGTTCTATCAGTAAACAGTATAGTTATAGTCATATTAATTTTATGGTTTGTGGAGTTACCTTGGATCCAAGAGGCTCCATGTTAAATGATTTCTGCACCAAGGGAACAAATATAGGTGAGAATGTGATTAACCAGATAGCACCTTTTGCTCTTAAAACAAACACTTGTGACAACACCACCATTTTTTTTTTTCTAATTGGATGAACCAAATGACATAATCATTCAATCAAGATATATAGTAATCAAGTTAGGAATCATATACATTGGCACACAAAGAACTAAAAATCATGCTTATACTTTTGTAAGAATGAACTAAAAATGAAGATAGCAATCATAAATTATTGCCTACATTTTCTTACTAGGGTTTGTAGCTATAATTTTTCCTTACATTTTACAATTAATTTTTACATTCGGCCAGCATCTGAGATTGGCATGAGAGTGAGCTCGCAATGCGAGCAAGTCCCTTTTAGCAATCACCACTCATTAACAGATTGTTCTACTGTTATTGCTTTGTATACAGGTCATGCAAGTACCAAGTCTCGAATTCTTGTTTTTTTTTTTTCATACAAAGAACTTGCATAAGAGAAACAATTAGGTTTAGGGCGGAAATTACCAGGCTGGACTTGAATTTCTCGACGAGCTCGCTGGGGCCAGGGATTCCCCCCAAGATCTCGCCGCTGCTCTGGCTGCGGCGCTCCAATTCCTTGAGGCCGCCGCGAATCATCCTCACCACCTCCCACTCCTTCTCCTCCTCCTCCTCCATCTCATCCCCGCTCCACCAGGCGGTGCGCGCCCCGCCGCCGCCGGCGACCTCAGGGACGAGGGCGTTGCGTATGGCGGTGATCCCGGAGAGGTCGACGCGGGCGGTGGTGGCGCCCCTGGGCGGCGGAGGCGCCACCCAGCCCTCGAGCACCCTCCTGCCGAGGCCGAGCTCCCAGTCCCCGGACGCGGCGTACTGGCGCCGCAGCTCGGAGATCTTGGGCTGGATCCGGTTGCGCACGAACTCCACCTCCGCGATGGGCGCCCCCGCCGCGACGGGCGGCGCGGGCGCCGCCACCGTGGTGGACGCCGACATCAGGAGGTGCTCCAGCTCCCGGTCGGCGAGCGTGCGCAGCGAGTCCGCCCGCGCCCGCATCAGCCGCAGGTCCGCGCTCGCCGAGTCCCGCACTTCCCTCCACCCCCTGTAGATGAACGACAGCGCCGCGCTCGCGTCCCCTCCTCCTCCTCCGCCTCCTCCGCCTCTACCCATCGACGCAGGCCGCTGCGGCGACGGCGACGTCGACGCCCTCGCCTCCATGGCTCGCTGTTGCTGCTGCTGCGGCGGCGGCGGCGGCGGCGTCGAACACCTCCAAGTTCTTGGGCGAGTCGAGTGAGATGGCGAGAGGAAGAAGAGGAGAGGAGAGGAAACGGAGAAGACGACGACGTGACGTGACGTCACGCGTGAAGCACGCTGACGTGGCGTTTGGTGGGGAGACTGGCAGGTGGGGCCGGGGGTGTCAGTGTTTGGAGCGGCGAGGTTTGGATTCGCGGGGGGCCAATGGGGATCGCGTGTTTGGGGTGGGGATGTGCTGACGTGGATGGGAATATCAGAATATGCTTTTGTGTGTGGGAGACAAATGGACGGCTGAGGTTTCCTTCATCTCTCGTCCATCAGATTGTCTTCTCTTTTTTTTTTTTTGTTTCATACGAAAAGAACAAAAAAGAGTTTCGTGCCGTTCCGAAGTGTCGTGCCGCTTCGCAACCATGTGTTAACGATGGACAAACCGAACGAATTGTCAAATTACTTGATTTTGACTTTGGTACTTGATTTTGACACTAGGCCAATACTGAAAAATAAACTACGTTGAAAATATCTCAAAATTAAGTTTGAAAATTTAAAATTTGGTTTTTTTTCTTATTAGGCCATCCGATGGGAGGCAATGGGAGCTCAATGCTCAAGTATCAAGTCCCCATTACCGGTGTTAATTGGGAGCGTGAGATATGGGAGTTTTTACTGCGTCCAAGGGCGGAGCTACAATACTCCCATAGGGTTAGATGACACCGAGACATTTAACCAAATCAATGTTTTACTCTCTGTTGTACAAGCTCGTTAACCCAGGAAAGAGCAAATATTAGAAAACCCCATGTATATGGGCCTTTGTAACGAAAACCCCCATGTCTAAGCTATAAGTTTCAAAGTACCCCAGGCAAATGAACCAGGCTTCAAAAAAAACCCGTATTTAATCAGTTTTTGTCTAACGGGCTTGTTAACGTGGCTATTAGCCCACTTGCAGTTGCTATGTGGTTTGCTGGTGTGGCAGGGGTGGGGAGAGAGCGCGGGAAGGCGCTTACATGGTGCTTTTTAGGCGGGAGGGCACGCATATCAAGCGGTGTTTCTCTCCCTCTTTAGGGCTGAAACAGAGAAGGCAAGAATCATCACTAAAGCAAATTAGCACAGAGCAAGAAGAACGTCCAAAATAAGATGGCAATTATCGCAAACTTTTAACATTGGTCTGACAAGGGCAGGATTTAATTACTTCAGTCGAACCATTTAGAAGGTTTCTAGCTTACCCTTAATTACAAAATATTTGCTATAACTTGTATATAACATGTAATTTTTGGTGGACATCGCTGATTAACCACATCTAATTAACGTACATGGTTAAGTGTGATGGCTCATCTATAGTCTTATAGCAAAAGAACAAAAACTTAGTCTTTCATTCTATTCTTCCTATTGCACTAGCATCACATCCTTGATCAGCACTGAATCAATGCATTGCACGTCCTCTTCCCCGTGCACCTCCACCTCCCCTTGCATGTCCTCGTCCCCTTGCACGTCCTCCCCCTGTAGCTCCTCGCGCCATTGAATGATCAGCTAAGTGATTGCCATGTAGAAGTGTGCCTGCACATGTCACCTCTGGACTAAAGCGTGATTCCTCAGGTATAACTTTATTAGTCTACATTATAAAACAACCAAGTCAGTTGTATATAGGATCCATATATTTGTGCCACAACTTACAAAAACATTATCACTTAACAATCTTACCTTGTGCTTTCTCTTTCTTATTTTCAAATCAGGCCTCAATGGTAGTGGACAACTAGTGTACTTGTGCCCATGATTTTTGCAGTTTGAGCAAGTGATAGTTGTCATTCTTACCCTTCCACTATGATGTGTTTCCTCACCTGCTGATTTTCTTCTACTTTTCTTTGGCCTACCCGGGTGCTTTTCGAACTTTTGAAGGATCTATGTCAGGTGTTGCAGTTCTAACCCAATCATGTTCGCCTGGCACAGGGTATATGAGGTGTTGGTAGGTTTGTTCATAAGCTGCCTTCCTGAAAAAATCATTTACATAATCTTCTAGATACTATCTGAGCTTGTATATAGCTGAAACAGCATGCTTACATGGAATGCCACTCACATCCCACTTAAAGCAACCACATGTTCTGTTTTCTAGGTTGACTGCATAAGTATACTCCCCACAACTCACTTGCCAAATACCCCTTCCAGCACACACAGGCCTACAGTACCTTCAATTTGTCTTCTCTAGCTCCAACTTCTCTACATAGTGTGGGGTTATCTCCCATTGTGCTGCAGCCACTCCTTCTTTTTGTCATTGCATTTCTCCATCAGCTTGGTTCTAATCATCTCAAGCATGGTCACAATTGGCTTGTCTCTAGAATCAATAATATAGTTGTTGAATACCTCACTTAAATTGTTAACGACCAAATCAGTTTTGCACCTAGTGTCAAAAGCATGCCTAGCCCAATGCTTGTGAGGTATTTTATTCAACCAATCCCATGCATTCTCATTTTCATTTTTCAGGTCTTCCATAGCGATGTTGAAATCTGATTTAGTGTAAGCATATACAGCTTGATCCATTAGCACCTTTAAATCTCCACCCTTATATCCAGCTGTGCAAAATTTTGATACAAATGTCTCTTGCAGTACCTCTGGGCACAATCAGGAAAAACTGCTTTGATGGCATGCAACAGCCCCTGCAAGTTTTGGATTTACACTATGAAATATTTGGTTTGAGTAAAAAACAAGTGCAGTACATGATTACTTTCTTAAGACATGACTATCAAGGTGATTTAGTGCAGTACCTTTTGCCTGTCTGACATTATAGTCCATCCGGCACTATCTCCATTATCGTCAAGTGCATAATTGAGCTGATTCAAGAACCATGTCCAATTATGTGCATCCTCTTTACCAACCACCCCAAAAGCTAGTGGAAACAAATTATTGTTTCCATCTCTTGCACTGGCAGCAAGAACTTGTGCTCCATTTGTCAGCTTCACGAAACAGCCATCCACTCCTACAAAATTATTGCTATAGTCAACATACATATAAGTACAAAACCACACATATTATGTAAAGTTAAATAATCAAACTTACCAATAAAAGGCCTGCATCCATGCCTCAAACCCTCAATTTGAGCATTCAAACATATGAAATGTCCACAAAACCTTGGATTTACACCGGGCTTTGGATTTTGCTGTGTTGTCACCACACATCTGCTACCTAAATTTGTGTTAATCACAGTCTGTAGGTAATCTCTGATTCTTAAATATTGTTTTTTGTGGTTCCCAAGGACTTTCTCATATGCTTTGCTCCTTGCCCTGTAAGCCTTAATCTTACTAACATCAGCCCCATACTCTCTCATTGCTTGGTCCATCAATGCAGTCACTTTCCAGTCCGGATCACTCCTTATGTCCTCTGAATAAACCTCACTGAGCCATGTGCTAGTAACTCTTGTGTTGTTCCTAATGGTTCCACATCTGTGTGGTTCAACCATCTCTCTAATTTGCACAGTACTCTCCCCGGCTATCTTCGATGCAAGCATTGAGAATGGACATCTTTCATCAGTGCAAACAACTTTCACCCTGTCAGGATTATTCCTTAAGTACCTGTAGTCTCTATCTTGCACAATATGGTAGCTTTTCAATGCCTTTCTAAACTGCGTCACATTCTGAAAACACATAGCTTTGCATAGTTGACTTTGATCTAAAATCTTGGACTCATCAAACCATATTCTTGCAACTGCAAGCTGTTCTGGCCTCTTCCTCCTCTTTTTTGGTGCAGCAGACACTTCAGCACCATCATCTTCATCGGAGCACAGTTCAACACCAACATCATACAAAGTGTGTTGATCACTATTAGGGGCTGCATCATTACCAACAACACTAGATTTCTTCTTCCTTGGTTTACACTTTGATGGGCCAACAAAATTCTGTGTGTTTAGCAAATAACTTGAACCTGCCCCAAAATTATCATGTATGCATCTTGTTGTTACCTCGGGCCTAACAAATAGGTCTTCAACATCTGTATCTCCTTCGCAATGCAAAAGCGGGTCCTCTTGTTCTCTTCTCATCTCCTTTAATATCTCATCTACGTTAACATCATCTTCCTCAGAATCATCTCTAGTGCCATCGGTATCGAGGGCTTCGATATAACCAAGTTCATCAACCTCAGCAATGATCTTCCCCTTCTTCTCCCTACCAAGAAATTAAATAACCTTCAGTCAAGAATCCACTATGAAAATAAACTGCAACTACACATACTATTCCAAAATACAGAACACAGGGAGTCCCAATTCCATCAACCCTAATCAAAATCGACTCTAATCCAATCTAATCAACCATCCTTATGGGTTTAACTTCATTACTTACCGCTGATCACTGGCGATCTTGCTACCAATAGTTCTTCCTTCGCTACTTGCGTCTCTGCCTGCTTCTGCCTCCCTTTCGCCTCTCTCCATTTTCCCGCGCTGGAGACGAGGAGGCGCCCCCAATCCCGCTCGATGGTTCTGGGAGCGTGTTGTCCCGCCTAAAAGGCTTCCCGCGCTCACGCCTCGCAGCCGCGCCGCCCTAGCCATGGCAGCAGCCCACATGGTGCTTGCAAATGGGCCACCGGCCATGTTGACGGACCTATTTGGTATGGTGTGACTGAATAGGGGGGTTTTTGAAGCATGGTTCATTTGCCTGGGGTACTTTGAAACTTATAGCTTAGACATGGGGTTTTTGTTACAAAAGCCCATGTACATGGGGTTCTCTGATATTTGCTCCCCAGGAAACTACTACTTACGTCATAAAATATAGCTATTTCTATCACAGTATATTGTCATAAAAATAAAGTTATTTCTCTACATACCTCCTCTTCTCAACCAATCACAATCATTAACCTTCACATATTTTTTTCTTTTCAATCAAGCATACACTTTCTCCAATCATTTTCACATAATACTTTCTTAATACACTTGCCAACCTCAACAATGTTGGCAAAATTTGCCCTAGGACACCCAAAAATTGTGTAATTGGCTAGGAGACATTTTGTGTAATTTGCTGTAGGACACCCGAGATAATATTTTATCATTTCTTATCAAAAAGAGGAGAGAGAAATATCAAAAAGACAAAATCGCCCTTAGCCCTGTCTATTCCCCATTGTCGGCAGTTGTTTCCCAGCTCTGCTCGCCAACCGCCGCCGGGCTTTTTGACCGTCATCGAAGTTGTCACCGCCGCCCATTTCCCAACGCTGCTTGCTGCTGCCTCCGCTATCACCGCCACCGTCGAAATTGTTGTCGTCGGGCTTGCCGAACATCATTGAAGCCACCGCCGCCATCGCCCGCTTCCCAGCGCTGCTGCCTCCGCCATCACCGCCGCTGTCGAATCCACTGCCACCTGGCTTGCTGACTGTCATTGAAGCTGTCATCGCCACGCGCTTCCCAGCGCTACTCACAAACCGCCGTCGAACCCGCCACTACCGTCGGCCATCGTCGAAGCCGTGGCCTCTGCCGCCACCATTTGTCATTGAAGCCGCTGTTGCCGGGCTCGTCGACCATCATCAAAGCCATCGCCAAGCTCGCCAACCACTGCCGAAGCCGCTACCCCGGGGCTCACCGGTAGTCATCGAAATTAGCACCGGGCCTCTCTGTGCCGGGTTAGGGGTGTGGACGGGGCGGCTGGGGGGCGTGAGGGGCAAAAGTGTGACTCTAGTGGGGTTAGATAGGGCTGAGGGCAATTTTGTCTTTTTAAAATTTCTCTCTCATGTTTTTGCTCGGAAATAATAAAATATTGTCTCGGGTGTCCTACAGCAAATTTTACGAATTTTATGGCGTCCATCAGCAGCGACGCGATTTTATGATGTCTCCTAGCTAATTACATAAAATTTGGGTGTCCTGTGGCAAATTTTCTAAATGTTAATATTTTGGGACGAAGGAAGTAACGATTTATTGCAGCGTAAAAAAATAGATTGTCTTGGGAAAGGTGCAATATTGTTTCACGCATTAGCTAGGATCACGTATACACAAACCCAGTTTTCTTTGGTTACTCAACTTATTTCTTATAGTTTTGCTTGCCAATAATTTGGTAGAATCAACCTACTTTCACTCGGCTGATTTGCTTTTTGTTATCAGTTAAATAATTAGTAGAAATATAGCTAGAGAAAAGGATTGTTAGCAGCATTACTTTTTCATTAGGTTTATATCGTAGCACCGTATAGTGGTGTAAAAAACTCAAAGCAGTTCTATGTGCTTTAATGTTTGCATAAGAATAACTTTTCTTACTACTGGAGTAGATAGTATAGTAAGATACTATGATTTATTAGTGATCTCTCTCAATATGTTTTCAATGTTAGTATTGTTAAATCACAAGGAGGAAAACCATAATCTGACAGTAGAAAGTGCAGTGTCTCATTTACAGCCTAATCTTTTCGTTTATTCTTATGTTTATCAGCTAAAATTTAAATTTTCAATCTTAAATTTGGAGATGATTTTGGGTTTTTTTTCATCGAAATTTATTTTTCAGCATTTGCTTTTAGATCGTTAATAACACACATATATAAGTTTTATTCATAAATTTTATTTTTCGCTTGCAAATATGTCATTTGGCTTATTCCCTGAATAAGAAAAATATTGGGGCCGTTAGGCTCATGAAAACATCGTTATGACCTTGGTATAGTATAGTACAGTGTAGCTATGATACGACCTTGGTAGCTCCAATTCCTGGCTCCATCCCTCCATCATCTTTAATACTACCAACGTACCAAATTTTTGGTATTGTCAAATTTTGAAAAGGTTAATTTTGGTATTGATCTGAACAGCCCTGAGTGACCGAAGATTCCAAGTAAATACAAAGACCAATGTGTACCCACGTTGGCAGTTGGCACACACAAAACACAAGTCTGGAATAGTCTGCAGTAGCAGCAACTGAACAAGTCTGCCCTGCCCGGAATCCAACGGACATATCGCCTCCCTTTCTTTTCTTTACTCCACCATCAGCGTCGTCGTCGATCCGCTCAACCATTTGGAGTTAAATTACGAATCGGGCTGTCAGCTAGCAGCATCTTGGCAATAATCCAGTGCCAATTAAGCTCGTAGATCGTAGGCGTAGAGCTGTTAAAAAGCTCCTAAAGTTCAGTTAAAAATACAGTGAACTGGAATCAGCGGAAAGCATTTCGAGGCCCACTCGGTGTGCTTTTCCACGCGGGACGAAAGCAGATTCCTAAATACTATTTCGAACGATTGAATACTCGAGTATTCAAGTTTGAAACAGTAGACTCGACCAAAATTTGTATTGAAATTGTTCAGAAACCATCGTACAGTTAAGGCTGAATCGAAAAGGTGAACCTTGAGCATAGCTTACCTTGTGTGCAGTGCACTCGAGAGGAGAGGACTCCAAAACTTCGAAGGCCGGATGGCATGTGTGTGAGCGAGCAGTGATCAAACTGAGGAGTGCAGCAAACGGAAACTTCTAGAAGCTTTGCGTCGCATCCACTCTGCGCGTCATTTTTTTAAGTAAAACTCCGCTCCAAATTCGATTGCAATCAGGGTTCATAATTCAGTGGAATCCGAATTTCCGGACCAGGTCAAAAACACAAAACAACTTGGTTTTTCGATCAAGTTCAAACAAAATGAAGATAAAATTTAAAATTTTAACAAAGTTTAGTCATATTTTATCGGTTTTTTTGTCAACGGATTCTATAAAACCGGTAATACCTGATTGTGAGCAGATTTTGATCAGATATCAAAATTGTGAACCTTTGTATAACCCGTGTGTTCTTCCCCTTTCTTTCCCAACTCATCTTATTCGTTTTCAACACGCACTCTTTTCAAAATGCTAAATAATACGTATTTTATAAAAGTATTCTATAGGAAAGTTTTTCAAAAAAAATTATATTAATCTATTTTTTAAGTGTTTTAAGGCCAATACTCAATTAACCTAGGTTTGTTTTTCATGTCAGGAGATAAAAGGTTGGGAACCGCCTCCCGAACACACCCGCGTTCATCAAACACGGTAATTTCGTGGTGTTTTCTGCGAACCTGGCGTGAATTTAATCTTACCTCGTCTGGTAAAAACTACTAAGAGAAGTCAAGACAGATATTTTTCTCTTTATTATTATTTTTGTTTCATCTCTCTTCTGCCCCAAAAAAGCGAGGCGAGAGATATTTGGTTGCCAAAAATGGGGAGGAGTAAACACGCATGGGGCGTGGTTGCTGGGCCTGGCCCATCCCGCGTACTAGCCCCGTCTTTTTGGGACATAAAATCATTTTTTCCTTCTTCTTTTTCTTCCCTTCCTAATAATAATATATAATAATTCCTCCTCCTCCTCCTATACTACTAGAACCCCTCCTCTCCCTCCTCCTCCTCCGCCACCCTGCGCCGCCGCCCGAATCCCCTCCCACTCGCCGCCGCCGGAGACAGTAGGCACGGTGCGGCCGGCCGGCCGGACGTCCTCCTCCTCCACGCGCGTTCGCTGCCGGCGAGCAGGGGCAGACGAGCACGCGACGCGGCGCCGACCTCCTTCCACCGCCACCTACCTGACGCCGCCGCCTCGGTTCGAACCGAACCGAATCGAATCGAAGGTTCTCTCTTTTCTCCTTGGCGCGGCGCCGCGCGGCTCGATGATCCGGGCGTGGTGTGGGTTTTGGGAGTCCATCCGGAGGACTTGGGGGATTGGTTTTCCTTTGCTTTCCCTGCAATTAACCGAGCCCCGGTTCTCTTCTGGGATTTCTTTCATGTCCTTTAACTGATAGATGCTCGTGTTTCCAAACAAAAAGGTTTTTTTTTTTTGGGTGTACATCCGAACCCCCCATTACCACCTCCACACATTAGGTCTTCCTCCTCTGCACTTGCTTCTGTAGTTTGCGCTTCAAGATTAATTTGCAATTGTTTTACATGTTGCACCCTTTTGATGTTTGTCCTCACTTACTGGGTTCTGATCCCACAGAAGATCGATCCTTTTATTATTTTGCAACAGGAAATGTTTCTGCGGCAATGTAGTTTACAAGGGGGCCTTGATTTCTAGTACTTGCTGGATGTTTTTGGTGTTTCTTGTCACATGTTTTATGTGCTATATGTGTTTCTGGTTTTCGCAGATGAACGGGATAAAGGAGATGATGTTAGAGGGGCTGTAGTTAAGTAGCACAAGAGAGGTGAACAGACGTCGGAGCGTGTTCTCTCGCCATGTCCCGGTCGCCGCACCTCCCTCCCCGCTGCCCGCCGCTGGGTCCTCAGATCACAAGGAGGGACGACAGCTTGTTCACGCAGAGCTGCAGGTTTCCGTCAGAGGATCCGTTTGTCGGTGAGCCGCCGTGCTGGCTCGATGATCTCCTCGCGGACTCCGGGAAGAGCCACACCCTTCCTCCTCTCAGGAGAGCCTGCAGCGATTCTGATGCTATCTTGGATGTGCTGACGACGTTCCAGAGCCCAATTTACCCTATCGATGAAGGGGATCCGCAGCCGGTTGGCGAAGCTGGGGAGTCGTTCAATGCTGCGGCGGAAGGGGGTGGAAGTGGTGCTGGCATCGAAGGTAGCTGTGTTTATGGGCCAAATTCGCCGAGACAGAAGACTAGGCTGACCAGTTCAGAGAGTTCCATGGTTAACGCTGTCCTGGAGAATGTCCCTAGCAACCCATTGCAGTACCTGATGATTGATGCCACAAGTGGTGTGAACTGTAATGTTGGTGCAGCCAATGGAACTGGAGACACAGGTGATGCTGTATGCCACGCTGATCAAGAGAAGTCACTTAAAAGGTACACCGCTTTATATTTATGATTCTCTGCCGTGCATTGTTCATAGCGTTTGTGATTCCAAGTCTTTTCAAATCAATTCCCTGAAATCAAAATTCAACAGTAACCAATGTAATATGCTCCCACTATTTCATATATATAAGTGGGAGTACAGGTGAAAAGAATGTATTGCTAGGTAGTATTATATCAAAGAGAATCAGTACAGTTGGCTGTTTTGGCAAATGCTGACGCAATGTACCAGTATATCTGATATATTATAGTATTCTGCAGTGGAGGGTTAAGCTTGAACGCTAATCTTAGTGACTTCTGTTTGCCTTTTGTCTTTGCCACTAACAATTTAAGGTTTCTATCATCAGCTATTCAGCAGTAACAACTCCAGATATAAGATATTTTTGGCTTAGTCTATAGCACATTGGGTATATGCAACCTCTGCCTCCTGTGGCCTTGTTAAGTTCAATGTGGGTGGGGGGTGGGGGAGCTCCCTGTCATTCTGGAGTAGGGGGGGGGGGGGGGGGTGCGTGGAGCAAGTGGTGGGTATTGCCACCCGGATATGAGGAAGATGGGTAGTGTTGCGGACAAAGCTCGCTGGAGTTAGGTTGGGTGTGGTTAGGGGGCCATGGGAGGAGAGTGAGGGCGAGGCAGTGAGGTGCTGCTGGTCACAGGAAGTGACAATGACAGTGAAGCAGTTATTGGGCAGGATGTGGAGAGTGGAGAACTTAGCCACTGAACATCAGGAAGAAAGTGGCACGAAGGGAATCTCATGGAGTTAGGTTGGGTGGGGCTAGGAGGCAGTGGGAGGATGGTGAGGGTGGTGCTGTACTGCAGGAGGTGAAGCAAAGAAATGGGGATGAGAGCTTGACACCTATATCTGAAGTCGTGAGTGAGGCTGGATGGTGGGCTGTTACTGGAAGGAGCATGGGGTGGAGGTTTTGAGGGACATTGGGATGAGAGGAGTAGCGGTCGGTGATGAGCACCAGGGAGGAGGCATTTGGCATATGACGTGACTAGCCATGCCCTTTAATTTTATGTGAACTTGTTGGTATAATATTTATTTACACAAATATTCAATTTGGAGCATGACCAAAATTCTCTACTTTGGGCTCATTGAACACTCATATGTAAGCGGGCACTGGATTTTGAAAGATCTATTTTAGGATTCTTTTTGGACCATTTCTCACAAATTTTTCATATATGGTGGTTCATTTTGTTTGTCTTTTAAGTTTCAGAAAGTTAAAGAAATTTGGTCTGGTATTGGTTCACAGTTTATTTGTTTAGTGGCACTAGTTGAGCTTAGTAAAGATAACGGTGTCAGCTATTGACACTGACAAGAAATTCATTTAAAAGAGTGCCCTTGTGTTAATGATGTGACAACTTTCATTGAACTTGCAGTCATGAAATCGAAACAGCACTGCAGAAAATCTGGAAATCAGGACTGATATATGTATTCTTCAAAGATTATTAATTGGGTTCTAGTTCTCGGAATAAAAAAAGGATTTATTTCTCGCACTAAGGCTTTTTAACTGTGACAGGTGAATTATGCAAGAATCCTGTTACCAAGGGCATCCCATTGTATCTGTTGGAACACTGACAGATCTTAGATAATATATGTGGTTGAGGAGCTGATAGTATGACCATCTTGATGCCCACACTTCTGCTGATGAAAATCCATTACTAAGTTTTTAACTCTATGAAGCATGATGCTACCAAGTCAAGACCATCTTATCTCTGTAGATTCTTTTCATGTACTATTATCATATTTCATACATGAAACTGAATTTCGTCAACTGTTGAAAATTCTGCTCTAGATATTAAGAACAATAGAATGTGTCTGAATATTGAGATGACATGTTAACATCTGTGCAGGCGCTCAGGCCAAAGATCAAGGGTCAGAAAACTTCAATACATTGCTGATCTTGAGAGAACTGTTGATTCACTTCAGGTAGTGCTGTTAATCCTTATTATTACTCCATTTTGGATTAAGTAGTGCTTAACTCTTTAATGGCATAAATTTATTTTCTGATTTTCAGAACATAGGGGCTGATTTGGCTGTGAGGGTGGCATCTCTTTTCCAGCTTCGTAATGCTCTATCAATGGAAAACAAGCAACTGAGGAGGCAGATCACTAGTCTTCAGCAGGCAAAACTAATTAAGGATGGTATGTCAATCTGTTTGCCCTTTCATAAATTGCCAGCACAAATTAAACCTGTTCGAGTATGCATCCTTGTTTAGTTACATAGATTTTGCGTGCTCTTTAATCAATACCTAAGTACAATTCAGAAACAACACCTATCATTTGGTTATAAATTGTAGTTCTGTTCAATAAGATGACAGGTGAATTCAGTCTGTAGCAAAGATGATGTGACTATTTTTTGTTGGTCTATATAATGTTTCATGCTTTTGCTATCATGCAAGCTATGCTCAGATGTTGAATGCGGGTTATTTGAAGGATTGTTACTGTTTCGTAGATATAGCTAGCCAAGCTATGTGCACAAGGTTCGCATGTGTCAGAAAAAAAACCTGAATCATACAGAATGAAAGTTTACCTTCTTATAATTTCCTAGCAGAAATATAATAGCTCATCCTGCCATGAAGGCAATTCTTATGCATCCAGCTTCATGCAATGCTAGTTTGATAATAAATGTTACAATGGCCACCAGATTTTGTATTTCCATGCTTTACTATGTTTGATTCTGGAGGTCTTCTATTGTTGCTTCTAAGTTATTTGGTGGCCTAATACACTTACCAAATTGTTAGGGCAGGGGCAAGCCTTGTAACCTTCTATCCAGCTGGATTTTTGTTGGATGTACTGTTTGATGATCAGCATGTTTCAGTTCGGATACCAATTAAATCATTATGATACAATCAACATAGAATAAAATTTGGATTTGTATTCATAAATACCTGGAAGCTCGTGTCAGTTTGATATCTTAACTTCAAAAGCTTTCAGTTGTGTCAATAGTTGCGAAAGCATTAGTTTGCACCATTCATGCCGTAGGTTTGATCTTCCATGTTTGGCTGTCCTAACATTTGTAAATGAAAGTGACAATGCCAACTTTTATGCCTTGCTTGAACTATATGTTAAATCGCGTTAAAATCATGTTATCATCTCGTGCATCGCAATGAATGGTTTTCGACGGAATTTCGCAGGCCAAACGCAGATGCTGAAGAAGGAAACCGAGAGGCTGAAGCAGCTCTCAGTGCGCCACCGCAGGAGCAGGAGCGTCACCTCTTGCTTTGAGGCCAACTCGTTTGGAGGAGGAGACCCATCTGCGATCAACTGGCAGATGCTCGACATGTCAAAGCTCAGCTTGAACGGCGGCGCTGTTGTTCCTCCTAGAGGCGGCTACGGCATGTGAAAATTTGACAGCAACAACAACAACCAACATTGCCTGCACTGATCTTCACCTGTGACAGAATTGCTTGCAATATCATTAGTTTGTGGTTAACAGTTCACTAACCTGACCAACCATAGGTTTATTATGGGTCCATCTTTTAGGAGGAGAGAGATTAAGAGAGGGAGAGAGTTGAGAGAACATCAGTCGTTATCGCGGAAGATTTGCTGAGGTTATCATGCAAGTTTTATCTTTTTTGTAGAATTCTGCAATGACTTCCATCGAACACATATGAGATGAAGCAATCTTTGCATTGCTTAAATTGCTGTGTTTAGCGTCAGAGTTTGCAGCTTGTGCTTTGGTGTTATTTTCTCTGCAGTTGAAGCTGCAATGCTTGCTGGCCATGATCCTCCGATTATCCTTGTTTTGGTCGCTTTTGGCGCTAAAATTGTACCTTTGCACGGCATATTCTATTCTATTCTTTTACTAGTTTTTGTAATTAGTTATTAGAAGGTCAGCACACCCCCAACCCAACCCCCCCCCCCCCCCCCCCCCAAAAAAAAAAAACCATTTCCTTTTCGTTTTAGCATTAGTTCTTTTTAAACTTACAATTTTTCCGTCACATTAAATGTTTGGACACATGCATAAAATATTAAATATGAACGAAAAAAAACAATTGCACAGTTTGCATGTAAATCACGAGACGAATCTCTTGAGTCTAATTACACCATGATTTGACAATGTGGTGCTACAGTAAACATTTGCTAATAACATATTAGTTAGGCTTAATAGATTCGTCTGCTAATAACATATTAGTTAGGCTTAATAGATTCGTCTGCAGTTTACAGGCGGAATATATAACTTGTTTTATTATTAGTCTATATTTAATACTTCAAATGTGTCCGTATACTTCAAAAAAATAATTTGAAAAGAACTATACACGGCCTAAATCTGCGGAATGATCAAATCGACAATGCGATGAACTTGGGCCATCTTGTGCTGTGTTTTGTGGGCAAAAGATGGGCCCAGTTAATTTGTGCAATGGTCGACTTCCCCCTACTACCCCGATCCACATAGCACACCATTGTAACTCTGGGTTTTTACATGTAAATTCATTAAAATTTATGAAAATGATCCCACTAAATTATGAAGTAATGGTGTTTGCAAATTTTAATGAATTAATCTGTGCAATTGTCAGGAATGTAACAGCTAATAAGGTATTTAACGGATCTGATGGGCCCATAATTTTAAATTTAAATTTAACAACTCTAGGAACTTTTGAATGGATAGAAAACCTAATCGTTATATATTGTTACAAAGCAGGTACATAATTTAGTCACTAACTAAGATGCTCTATTTTGGCCTCTCCACATAACAAAATTATGAAACTACATAGTATATTTTTCCTTTTTTACTTTTCAAAGCCAACCAACCAGATGGCATGTGCGACTTTGATACTAATACTATGTTATGCTATACCTGATCATATGAGTAAGACAGAGATTTCGTCAAACCTCTAAAACTCTATATGTTATTTACTAAATACTTGATAATTCCTTTAAAAAAAGGTACGCGTAAATTTGCATTAAGAAGTAATGTCACAATATTATAATAATGATTTTAAAAATTTGACTGAATCTTATACATACGATATTTACTATCGAAGTGAATACTGTAATGAATCCTAAATAGGTACTAATTAATATAAATTCAGGTTAGTGTTTCTCCACACAAAAACTAGTTATACCATTTCCAGGTGTTAATTAATTATTCGGAGCTATGTATGAGGCTGTGGGATCGCTTGTTCCCACAGCTTTTTCACAAACACCAATACACAATTGTAACTCTTGATTTATACATGTAAATTCACTAAAATTTATGTAAATGATCCCACTAAATTATGAAGCAATGGTACCCCACAGGGTAAAAATTCTTGACTCCGCCACTGGGTTGTTAATTTCACACAAATTAATTAACAACCGATAGTTAGCCTGGACACCATTTTTTCGTAGTCAGTGGATCCGAGAGAGTAATATATATATACCACAATCTCATATATAACTTCAAGCACTTGTACTAGTATATTAAGTAAACTGTTTGGTGCAACAGACGTGATTAATCATGCATGTACGTACATAGAATCAGTGAGTACGATTTAGAACATTTTGCTGGTTAAGTTTGATCAGCAGTATATATGTGCACATGAATGAATCAACAAGTCATGTAGTACTGTAGTATATATTTGTGTGTATTCGATCAGACTCTGTAAATTAATCTGTAATCTTGAGATCAAACTTTTCGTCGCCACTGGACCAAATAACACTGGATGTGCCAGTTGATCTGTTCAATTGCAGCACTTACGTATACGGAGGAAAAGATCATATTGGAAATGGGCACGTACTAAATGCTCATTTGGTAGGTCGAATGATTCATCACGCTTATATTAGCAGCTGGTGCTGACGATAGGTTTGGTCATGAACCAAAGGACGAAACTTAAAAATTAAAAAACGAAACTGTATCGGTAGGTGACATATGCATGTCCAAGAGTACGTCATTTGGGTCGTATGTGTTTCCTTTTTCTTATAAGACCGTTGAATTTGTAAGTGCTTTTGCACCGTTACATTTAAAATTCTATATATAAGAAGCTAGCATAATCAAGCTATATAATTATAATTAGCATGTTGATATATGAAAGCTCTATGGTAAGCCCAGCTGGCTAGTGACATCGTCTCAGTGCTACAAATCCAAGTGCCTCTTACAAACATACATCAGTGGCATACAATTACAAATAAAGTAGGATTTTTTTTTCTATATAAAATAAAAGTTGTAGTCACTTTGTAAATTTGTTGAATCGCAATGGCCTCCTCCCCGGACATTAGTTGTTCTTGTCATAGAGCTCATTACGCAGAGAGTGGCCTGCAGGGCGACCAAGAGTGTGATGCATGCACACATACTATATGGCTAGCTACCAAAGCCATAGAGGGATTTGCAACTACTACTTGCAAGTGATGGTAATTGGTGCCTTGGTGGGTGTAATGTAACAACATGCATGCCTAGTTGGTTGGAATCAGAAGTAGCACGGCAACGTGAACTGTGGAAGATCGATGAGGATGGTGAGAGATATGCAAAGTAACATGTCTCATTACCTCGTAGAAAAAGGAGGAAAAAAGGGAGATGAAGACCGTGCAGGTGAGGACAGGGAATTACTCCAGGGACGGGTTTAGTTAGCTAGCTCCATCCGTATGTTTTAAATAAAAAGAGTTACATATTATAATAGTTTGTTTAGTAATAAATCTACTAACATCAATTTTACATTATTTTTCTTGTTATTAATAGTCAAAGTTGAAAATGTTTGATTTTTTATTATGCTAAAAATACTTATATTTTAGGACGGATGGAGTATACTTTAAAACTTATCCAGCAGGCTTATCCAAATCAAAATTAATGAACCGTTAACTCGTTCTACAGAAATGAAAGACGGTGCACGTACGTAGTACCACATGATGCATCTAAGATTCGAGTTAGTTATACGTGTATATACCAGAAATTAACATATACTACGTACTACTTTGTACTAAACTGGAGTATATCTTTACACACATAGAGAAGAAGGAAAGCTACAAAGTCACGGTTAGGCATGTGCACTTGTATGTGCACAGTACTCAGACTCTCTGCTAGCTGCATCTGGCTTGCAATTTTGATGGGATCTGGCCGTAGGCAGTGCGTAGGGCACAGTAGTGCACCCCTGGCGCGTGCGGCCGGATCGGAGAGTCGGTGGGAATCGAAAGATATTATGCACCTACACATGAGTACAGTAGGCATGCGCATCATGCCCTTGGGTTGGCCTATATCGATCGATCATCTGCTTCCGCGGCGTTTTGTGCCGGAGGCGACATCACAACCGCCGCGCCCGGTCCATGCGATCATTCCTGTGCCTGCCCTGCCTGCCCCCTGCTACGTACTTCCCAACAACCTCCTTCCTCCAAGTACTGTACATACTTTGGCACCCTGGCTAGCAGGGGTTTACAAAAGAAAAAAAAATACGAATTACCCCTCTAACTATCGCGGTCGATCGAATTACTCTTCTAAACCCGAAAACCAGACATTTCTCATCCCAAACTTTCAATACAGGACAAATTACCCCCCTCAACCCAATCTAGAGTGGTTTCATTCTACGTGGCGCACACGTGGCAAACCAGTCAGCGTTTTATTTTTTAAAAAAAAACTAGCATGGTGGTCCGCGCAGATTGCGCGGCTAATATCATTATATTTTCTCTCATATAATAGCAGAATATGTTTTTTCATTATATTATTCAAATATATTAAAATGACAACATAATTTTAAATTTTGCAATAACTTTACAAAACTACTAATGTATAACACCCGTTTTGTATTTTATATACGTGTTAGTTTTTAAATTATATATATTCCTATATGGGTTGTAGACTCGTCTTTTAATATTTATTTTTTAAAAAATTTTGAATTTTCTATGAATTGTATTTCTATATAGACTCTATGCTCTTCTTCCAATATTATTTATTTTTATTTCTGAATTTTTATTATTTCTAATTGTATTTCTATGTGCACTTTAAACTCATCTTTCAATATTCTTTAATTTTTAATTTCGAATTTCAGTTACTTCTAAATTGTATTACTATATTGACTTCTTCCCATGTTTTTCTTAATTTCGAATTTTAGTTATTTGTAAATTGTATTTTTATACGGACTCTAAACTCTACTTTTAATTTTATTATATTTATTTTAAATTTTAGTTAGTTTTAAATTCCTATACTCTACTTCTAATATTACTTATTTTTAATTCTGAATTTCAGCTATTTCCTAATAGTATTTATATATGGACTCTATACTCTACTTCTAATATTCCTTATTTTAATTCCGAATTTCAGTTATTTTCTAATTGTATTTCTATATGGACTCTAGTCTCCTTTTCTAATATTCCTTATTTTTTAGTTCTGAATTTCAACTATTTCTAAATTGTAGTATTTCTATACGGACTCTACTTTTTCTTTTTCTCCGATTAATGTGAGAATTTTTAGGCCATGAGAGCGAACGTGGAGGCGCCTTTTTCTATTCCTTTAATAATACCTATACTCAACTTTTAATATTCCTTATTTTTAATTCTGAATTTCAGCTATTTCCTAATTGTATTTCTATATGGACTCTATACTCTACTTCTAATATTCCTTATTTTTGATTCCGAATTTCAGTTATTTCCTAATTGTATTTATATGGACTCTATACTCTACTTCTAATATTCCTTATTTTTAATTTTGAATTTCAGTTATTTCCTAATTGTATTTTTATATGGACTCTATACTCTACTTCTAATATTCCTTATTTTTAATTCTGAATTTCAACTATTTCTAAATTATAGTATTTCTATATGGACTCTACTTTTTCTTTTTCTCCGATTAATGTGCGAATTTCTACGCCATGAGAGCGAACGTGGAGGCTCCGTTTTCTATTCCTTTAATAATATAATAGATGTGGGACCCACCTGTCATATCTCTCCTTCCCCTCTTCCTCTCTCTGCCCGGGCGAGCCGCGCCTCCGTAACCGGCCGCCCTGTCCGCCTCCGCCACCATCACCCACTGCCCGGTCCACCTCCGCCGCCACCACCAACCGCCTGGGCGACTCCGCCTCCACCACCACAGCCGGCCACCTGAGCGCTTGCGAGAGAGAAATCAGAGTTCATCGTCTTCGACCGATACAGTGCAGATGTTCCCCGCCGCCGCGCTCGCCTCGCCCGTCCCTGCCGCACTCTTCTCGTCCGTCCCAGCCGCGCTCGCCTCTCCCGTCCTTGCCATCCTCACCTCGCCCACCCAGCCGCGCCCGCCTCCACGTGCTGCCGCCCACTGCCCGTCCTCGCGCGCCCACGCCGCAGCCTCCCACGCGCTGCCATCCGCTTCCCATCCCCGTGCGGAGCGAGGTCCGCCTCCACCGTCAACCGCTGGTCGCCCGAGGGAGAGAGAGATAGAGAGGGAGAGAGAGAGAGAGAGATTTGGGGATGATAGGTGGGCCCTAACGCTTTTTTATTTTTTATTTGCTGACTGGATTGCAATGTTGCCGCCACATGTGTAAACTTAAGCCAAAACCACTCAGAATAGTGCTTGGGGGGGGGGGGGGGTTAATTTGTCCGGTATAAATACTTGAAGGTGTAAAATATCTGGTTTTGTTGTTTAAGGGGTAATTCGATCGACTGTTATAGTTCGGGGGTAATTCATACTTTTTCCTTTACAAAACCGACGAAAACCGGACGCACTATTGAAAAATGATTCTTTTTACAGGCACTCCTACTGCACGAGCGGACCGAGTGGGTAACTCCACGACTGCCTGTACTGAAGTCTGTTAGGGGGGAGCCGTCCTGGTTCACCTACGAAGACAGGATTAATTTTTAGTTAAAATTCAACTTTTTGACTGGCTCGAGAATATAAATTGCTCGCTTTTCTGTCCAAATTTTAAAAATGGATTTGATTTTTTTTCAAAAAAAAACTTGACCAGATCTTGTCTAAAACAAAAGTTTTTTTATGAAAACCAAGTACGGTGAACTTGCTAGCTAGTATAGTCAAGCGGTCTCGTGTCATTATTATTCCATAGGTGTATGACACAATACATGCCCTCATATATGCACATCTTATATCACCGTTTTCTTCTCTATCAATAATGGGTGTTACCATGAACAATCGCTAGTTCTGCTTGTAGGGGATGCCATGCATGAGCAATGCGTCATCCTGAGTTTGAATCCGTACAAATACAGGTTATCTCACTATTTTCTTCTCTATTAATAATGAATGCAGTGAAAATAGTAAGATACAATGGGTACTTCGTATTCCAACAATTTCATATATGCAGTGAAATTGGATCCAATTACATTATCGAAAAATAATATGTACACACACAGTGAGAGTGTGAGACTATAGTTAGATGCATGGTGTGTGTGTCTATATATATATATATATATATATATATATATATATATATATATATATATATATATATATATATATATATATATATATATATATATATATATATATCAACGTATATATATATGACAGATGCGTAAAATTTTAGTTCTCTCATTTTTCTTCATATGCATGCTGAAAATTATTGAGTTTTCAGATTAAGTGGTGGGTGCGCGTGCATGTCTTGAGATCACCAACCCAAAAAGTTGGAAACAATAGCATAATTCCATTGCCGTCCTATACGTTGACCAAATTAACAAGTTTGAGTAAAACTTACTTAAAAGCACCGAATTAGCACACGATCGAGCCTCGATCCATCCTAAGCGCGCAAAGGAAACACACATGCAGTGGGGCACAAATCTAAAGGCAGATTGATCGATCATGCAGAAATCGCCCCCAAACCAGTAACCGATGGCCCATCAGATCATCTACAAGAGGTTACCTAGCATAGCATAGCATAAAGAACAACCCCAAGCACAACGATCCAAAGAATCTTCTTCGGTTGAGACGTAGCTTTCGATCCAGAGCTCTCTGCCTCTCTAGCTAGCTTCAATTCCCTTCAAAATTTAAAGAGTAAAGTGCATTTACAGTTCTTAAACTTGTACAGTTATGTCATATAGATCCTAAAAATTGTCAAAATGCATATCCAGGTACCAAAACTTGTCAAAGTGTATCCAGGTCCCAAAACTTATCTCAAAACACGTCATATCTATGTGGCATGCCACGTCAACGCCACGTAGGATCCTAAAGGAGTTGTGGTGATTTGGGACCTAGATGACACACTATAACAAGTTCTGGTACTTAGATATGCATTTTGAGAGTTTAGGGACCTACATGACACACCCCTACAAGTTTAAATACTGCACGTGCACTTTACTCAAATTTCAAAGGCGAAATTTTAAAACCCTTTTCTTTCTTTGAGCACGGACACTTAAATTCAATTCGTTCGCTCCACTAATCTTAAAAGCCATTATTACTTTCTTACTCGCTTTCATATCTAACGCCCCTCTCTCTCTCTCACTCAGCAACAGCTCGCAGCTCACTCTCTCACTCTACTACTCGTAGCTAAGCTAGCTCGCGCCGCCGCCGCCGCCGCCGTCGCCGCCATGAGCAAGGAGAAGCACCACAAGCGGGAGCACCACCTCCGGCGATGCTGCGGCGGGATGGCGGCGTGCATCCTGGCGCTGGTCCTCGTCGTCGGCTTCATCGCGCTCGTCGTCTACCTCGCGCTCCGCCCCTCCAAGCCGTCCTTCTACCTGCAGGACCTCCAGCTCCGCTCCGTCGACCTCGGCGACCCCTCCCTCTCCGCCACCGCGCAGGTCACCCTCGCCTCCCGCAACCCCAACGACCACGTCGGCGTCCACTACCGCCGCCTCGACGTCTTCGTCACCTACCGCGACGAACCCGTCACGGTGCCCGTCTCCCTCCCGCCGACCTACCAGGGCCACCGCGACGTCACCATCTGGTCGCCCGTGCTCTCCGGCGAGTCCGTCCCCGTGGCGGGCTTCGTCGCCGACGCGCTCAGGCAGGACGTCGCCGCCGGGTACGTCGCGCTGCAGGTGAAGGTCGACGGCCGCGTCAAGTGGAAGGTCGGCAGCTGGGTCTCCGGCAGCTACCACCTCTTCGTCAGCTGCCCCGCCATGCTCGCCTCCGCCGGACCAGGCGGCGTCGGCCCCATGCCTCTCGGCGGCGCCTCCGCCGCCGTCGTGAACGGCACCGGCGCCGGCGCCGTCGCGTCGCTCAGGTTCACGCAGCCGACAGGGTGCAGCGTCGAGGTGTGAGTCACAAATTTGAGTAGCGGCTAGTGGCAATATGGTAATTAATTAAGTTCATCGGTCGCGTTAATCCGCAAGCTGTTATTTTTTTTTTTTGTGTTCATGTAGCTCATGCATACTCTATGTGAGAGAATAAAGTTACGTACGTTCATATGTATACCATTGCAACACATTTAATTTCCTATATGAAGTGTACTAGTATAATTTCGTTGCTGTAATTTTTGAATTATTGTTAATAATATATATTCAGGTAATATTTCTCGAGAAATTAATTAACCATAGTTGTTGACGAAGCAATGGATGAACTGATGAAGTTCAGAGAAGAGCAAGTACACCGAAAAGAAAGGTCGCTGATGGGGTGATGGGGGACAACCACCCAACAGCGCACGTACTTTAGATTAAACGAAAGTGGCATTAGGCCACGCATCCACATCATTCCGTAGTACTAATCCTACACTAGTACTTTAATAGTGACTATCTTTTCCCTTATACTTATATTTATCAGTTAAAATTTAAATTTTTAACTTTAAATTTAGAGTTGATTTTAAGATTTTCTTTTATCGAAGTTTATTTTTCAGCATTTACTTTTAAATCGCTAGCTAGAAACACGTATATAAAAATTTTATTTATAAATTTATTTTCATTTGTAAATATATCGTTTAGCTACGATGGCTCCGATAGTATGCCTAGCTATACTAGCACCGCTCACTGGCTCGCTGTTGTGCCCGTGTGGGCCAAATCCCAAATGTAGGAGTATTAGATAAATCGCGTTTTGAAAACAACAGAACGTATGTAAAACGGAGTAGTGTTAACCTGTAATTAGGTCAAATATCACACCTTGGTGACATAATCCTACTCCCTCCAAAATAATGCTAAGTCAAGCAATTTTAACTTTAATTATTAATAGCTAAAAAATTAAAAACAAGCAATCATGTAACAATAATATTACTAGATTTATTATTAAACTAACTATGGTAATATGCAAATCTTTTTATTTAAAATATTTTATTTTTTAAATATTTTTAGTATACTTGTGTTAACTTATATTTTTCATATTTATATATACGTACATACATACACACACATAACGCTTATACACGTAAACTTTATATATAGAAACTTTGTACATATAATTTTATACTTGTAAACTTTTTAAATATAAAATCGAACTGATTCGAAAAAAAAACAATCTAAAAAGACAAAATGATAATGTGGGCCACAAAAGCCCATCTGATCTCCCCACCCTTTCGGATTTGGGCCGCTCTACAAAAGAAAAGGAAGATGGGTCAAGCCTAAAAGGGAAAGGAAAAAGTATACTTTAACTCCCTCAACTATCGCCCGAGTATGATTCATGTCCTCCAAACATAATGGTTTTGGCTGACATAGCAGCTACGTGACAGTCTTGACCGATTCTTTATCCTACATGGCATTATAACAAAAATAAAAATAAAAAATATGTGGGACGATACATCATTCATACAAATAAAGTATTGTCGGAAAAAAAAAATCCCCCGCGGACACCGCCGCCGTGGCCGACGACCTGTTCGCCGACGGCTGCATCAAGCCGTTCTACCCGGTGTTCGGCCGTGCCGGCGCCGGGGGAGGAGGCGATCGTCAGCAGTAGCTGGCCAAGGACGCTGCGGCGATGGTGCAGCCGCGCGAACGACGGGACGAGGGCCCCGCTCGGGCGGCTCTTCCTCGAGGAGTCCCGTGGCTCGTTCGACAGGTGGTCCTCTTCCACGTACGTCGTCGTCGTCTTCCGCGGTGGCGTCCGACGAGGGCGGCCTGGACGGCGCGCCGCCGGAGAGCTACTGTCTCTGGACTCCCGGCGCCGGCCCCGCCTCGGCCTCGGCCTCCCCACGCCCGCCCAGGAAGAGCGGCTCAACGGGTTCCATGGCGCGGTGGCGCCGCATTGTTGGAGATTCAATGGAACGAAACTAACCTGAGATGACGAACAGAAAAGAGGCTGTTTGTGCTGCAAATGCCACCGCGGGTTTTCGGGTTTTCTTCTCCTTTTATTCACGCGATTACAGATGCAATATGCGCGCTCCATATATACGCCACTACATCGCGTGCCATCCCACACGAACCGGCGATACAGGCGAGCGACCCGGACAGAAAGAAAATGCTCCACGCGCATGGCGTCGTGGGCTAACAGACTCCGACTCAGAGGGAACTGAAAAAACGCTAAGTCTAACAACTAGCTAACAGAAATATGAGAGGGAGACGAGGACACAACAAAGTTTATCAACACGCATCAGCGAGCTCGTCGTCGGCCGCAGCCACAGCGACGGCAAGGAGAAGTTCATGTTCCTCCCCATCCCGCCGCCCAGCAGCAAGGAGAACGACGTCGATCACTTCAAGCCCAAACCCAAGCCGACGCCGGCAAGCGGCCGCAAGACGGTACAGGTCGCCGCCGCCGCAGAGATCGACACGGTCGCCGCCATGCACAGGATAGCTTACAGCGCCAAGTGCCCCTCCTTCGAAGTCCTCCTTGCAGACGGGGCACTGCGAGCCGTCAGACAGGTGCGCTCCGGAGGTCTGCACCGTCGGGAACGAGTCGATGGCCGACGACGGCACGGGCGCTGGCCCCGGCCGGTCGTTCTGGGTTAGCCCCCGACGGTGCCGCCCCTACCAGTCTACCACCAGACGCGCCGCCCATGGAGAAGGCCGGGGGAGAGAGAGAGAGAGAGAGAGGAGTAAGCGAGAGAGAGTGGGGACCGGGGAGGAAGAAGGGAAGGAGAGGGTGGATGATATGTGGGTCCCCCAATACTTTATTTGTGTCGATGACATATGGGTCTCATTTTTTTTTAATTTTTGGTTTTGTTCTAATGCCACGTAAGCGCCACATGGGTCAAAGACTCGGTTAAGACTGCCACGTAGACGCCACGTCAGCCAAAACTATCTCCAAAACCACGAGGGGCATTGTTTGCACCGATTTTGATAGTTGGAGGAGTCGATATACTCGGTTTTATGGTTGGAGGAGATGAATCATACTCGGGCAATAGTTGAGGGAGTCAAAGTATACTTTTTGCAAAGGGAAACGGCTGTAGGCCCAAGAAAGCAATTCCACGCGATCAAGTGGTGCACGAGGTGTCGAGGTTGCGGCGGGGGGCGCTAGCTCGCGCGCACGCGCGAGGACATGAAGTCAGCGAGCACGCGGGCCTCTGCCTCAGTAGTAGTGCTTTTCTTAAACAAAACAGCACGCGTGACGTTAGAGCAATAATTTCTCAATAAAAATAAGTTAAAAGTTTTCAAATATTGACTTGAAAATTTTGAAAATACAATTTGAAAGTTTCCAAAATATCGACTTGAAAGTTTTCAAATATGAGTTAAAAGTTTTTGAATTATGAGTTGAAAGTTTTCAAATCTCGAGTTGAAAGTTTCAAACCTGAGTTGAAAGTTTTCAAATCTGAGTAAAAAAATTTCAAATCTCGAGTCGAAAGTTTCAAATTCGAGTTGAAAGTTTTCAAATCTCGAGTTGAAAGTTTTCAAAATTTGACTTCAAAGTTTAAATTTTAAGTCCAAAGTTTTCAAATGTAACTTGAAAATTTTCAATCTATTAGTAAAATATCTCAAAAAAAAGAAAAACTTTCCTTAATTACTGTCATTATCTTTAACAAACTTGTTAAACACGTTATTATAAAAAAAATTATCGATCTAACAGCGCAGTGCCGCCACGCGTACGTCGTGGGCCATATGGGCCGAAGTGCTCGCACGGGGCGCGTACGCGCGAATTAGGAATCTTGGGTTGCGATGGACTTCATGCACATGTGCGGTGGACGCCGACCGGACTAAACTTTGAGCTTAAACTTTTTTAAAATTCAGCTCAAATTGTAAAAGTTTGAACTTAAATTTTAAAACTTTTGATTTCAAATTTAAAACTTTCAACTCAAATTCGAATCAAAATCTTTCAATCTCAACTAAAAAAATTCAAAATTATACTTGTACTTGTAACGCTCAAGTCAAATTTCCAAAATGTTTTTATTCATGCCATCAAATTTTTTTTCCCAGTCACGAAATGTTGCGTGGTACTTCCTCTATCCCATATTATAAGGTTTATATTTTTTTACACGGTTTTCAATAACATATTTGACTAGTATTTTATTTCATTTTATGATCCCAATAAATATGAAATTAGCATCAGATGAAAGTATTTTAAAATATGAATTTAGTGATATAACATGTATAATACGTAGTATAAATATAGTTAGTATAATTATTACCCGAGTTTGAATTTTCTAAAAAAGCGGCGTCCAAATTGCAAACAACTGCACTCCATACAGCTACACAGGATTCATTAATTACAGGTACAGCCAAAGCAAACGAGAAAAGTGCGTCTATACAGCTCGATATCCATCAGGTATCATCATGTCAATCCAAATGTCATCAGGTCTTATCGATGTTTTTTTTTTTTTTTTTGAGAAGAGGTCTTATCGATGTTGATACCGCACAAATTGACTGGCGGCGGCGACCTCTTGAGCCACTATGGTTTAGATACAAGCCAATTAAAGCCACTGTAAGAACCACCAACAGAAGGGAATAATCATGCTAGAGTATGAGCGCCTAAAAACCATACCTCGATGAACTTGGACCGAAAACTTGGCTGGGGCATAACTTGTTCTGCTCCTGACTAGGCGCAGACGACTCCTTCTTGAACCACTATGGTTTACAAGTAAGCCAATTAAAGCTAATGTAAGAACCAACGAAAAGGAATACCCATAACCCGTATGAATGCCTAAAAACCATACCTTGAAAAGCTTCGAGAGAGAACTTCGGGGAGACTGGGGCATGTCTCCTGTTGGCATGTCTGGGTGGCGCGCCCAAAAGTGCATCTTCTTTAAGAACTGTTGTTTGGAATAGTAACCAGCAATAGTTACAACCTGATTCTAGTGAAAAACATAAAAAATACAAAAAGATCGAGGGAACCTAAACTAAAATATTTAAGGTCTATTAACATACCTCCGGGTGCGAGAACATTAAGCTCCACGCAAAAGTAATCACCACCATAGAAGAGAATACTGCGGCACACACTGCAATTCTTGGTCTCACTTGTATAGCGATGGATATCCCTCCCCCCAATGCCAAAGCATAAAAGAATTCAAATAAAACCAAGGCAGAAGCAAGACCAAGCCACCTCTCATCTTTCTCAGCAGCATGGGATAAGCCCGTGGCAAGAAGGGCCAGAGGAAAGAAAACAAAGAGGAGAGCCTCCAGTATCATCTGGTAATTAACTGACACTTTATCTGGCCATTTAATGGGGTAGCTTACTACAAAGATGGCGATTGTTGCGGTGGCAGAAGCAGCACTAGTGGAGATTGCTTTTAGCAGGCTAATGAAAGCCTGCGATTACATTGGTGGTACATGTTATTCACGAGGATGTGTTTAATCAATGAAGAAATAAGAACAAACAAATTTGCTTACTTCTTTTTGCATAGGAATCATGTCCTGCAGCTGATCAGCTGCTGGTGCTGGTGGCTGTGGTACTGGGGTGACTGGATGTGTTGCATTACTTCCTGCTGGTACTGAGACCGTGGGTGGTGCATTTGCTGCTTCAGATGGTTCAGCACTTCTGGCCTGCTGAAGATTGTTGCCACCCTTTCACCAAACAATAGTTGCAAATTTTAGCTTAGTCACAGAAACAACAAAAAACATCACAGGTCATGTGAACGACTTGAACTCTAATGTGCTGGTTCTCAAAAGACAACCGTAGAAGAAAGTGTAAACAAAATAGACAGGTTTTATTAGAAAAATCAAGAAACATACCTCGAATTCTGGAAGTCCGTTGTTGGGTAATATTGCTGCTACTGTCCGTAATGAATGTAATCTTGCTTCAAGTGCATATTCATCACAGGTTAAGGAGTCATCCTGTCTAAGTAATTCCTGGAAATAAAACTATTGGTAATCAGTGCTCCCCAACAAAGAAATGCATGGCAAATATTTTTTTGCCGGAATGACCGAAGGAGGTCATTCAATATAATTAAGATAGGAAGAAAAATGTTACAAGAAAAGTTTTACATCGACAGCTGGCTGTCGAGGAAGGATGTGCACCAGAGCACACGCCCCGAACCATATGCCAACCGCCCAAACACACGCTACAGAGAGGGAAGCCAAGCACCGAACCGGCCATCGCTATGCGAGACCGATCGCCACCGGGCCAACAACACCACCACGACACGAATACTCTAAAACGACGCCCTCACGAGGGTTGCGACGCCGAAAGACGCCGTCGTCATCCGTCCAAGGAACTGGACAAGGTTTTCACCCAGAGCTCCTTGCCGAGGGAGGATGGGTACCTCAACAGTGCCCTCAGGAGGGTTACCACGCCTGAAGGCGAAGTCACTGTTGGCCCAAAGAAATTGGGCTAAGCTTTCACTCGGAACCCCCTACCGCCGTTGTCCGTCGCCCAATCCGAAACCACCATCTAAACATCGGCGGCACATGGCTTCCGCCACACTTGACCGACGCCCCTCCGCCGGCCAGCTTCCAGTCCTGCCAACGACAGGACTGCCACCACACAGCACCGACGCCCCGCCATCGACTAACTTCGACGAACCTCCATCCCTGAGAACTGGCTCAGGACCCTTCCGATCCACCACCCGCCAATCTCCTCGCCAAATCTGGCCAAAGGAGAACCCTGGACTGGGTGGCATTGCTTCAGCAACCTGGGCTTCCCCCGTTGACAAGCTGCCGCCTCAATCCAACCTAGAAACTCCCCACAAAGAAGGGGAGGAGCTCCAAGAAGGGCGAGGGTGCCGACCGGCAACGAGGAAGACGACCCACTGCCGCCAGCTCCCTTTGCACTACCATCTAGGCCTGCGCCGACGCCGGAAACGCTGCCGCTCCGGCTCCGGTGCCACTTTTGTCCGGCCTCCTTGCCTCACCTAGCCACGCATAGGCCACCACGGCGACGAGGGAGCTCAGCCGCATTGCTCAGCGCTGGTGATAGCCACCCCGCACACGCCTGGCCGTACGCGTGCTGCCGGCCGCCGCAGCGCCTCTACCACGGTGCTGGCCTCCGCAGCCGCCAGCCTCCGCCGTTGCCGGCCAGCCACCTTCGTACGAGCTCCGCCGCTGCACAGCGGAAGCCACCTCCGCGCGCCTCCGTCGGCCGCCGTCGCCGCGAGCTGCCACCATGTAACATCCTGAAAATTCCTGACAATAAAAATCACTAAAATTTTGAACTTTTTAAAACTTTTTCATCATGCTGGTTGTTATGATTGCTATTGCTTGCCAATCCGTAAATGATCACAAGGAAAGTAAAGAAAGGATCTACATTTAAGCAATAAATATAATTTACGAGAATATGTTATTTATTATTAACCATACAAATATTAGTGCGCAAGAAAGCAAGCCAAATCAAGTATAAGTCAAATATTAATTTCTATTATAAATTACAAATCAGACATTAAATGTTCGAACCATGGTTGATAGCTTGATATCACAATTAGCTAAAGAAATAGCAAGATTAGATCTAATTCATTTGAATCCAATCTCACATGAAATATAAGAACACATGAAATGATGATCACCACTATAATGATCGTGTTTGTAAATAAGTAATTCACCGGAATATATAGGTTGATACTTACAACATTTCGCCGAGTTCCTCATGACATGAAAATCACTCATATAAAATAATGGTCGTATAAACAAATTAAGCTTTATATATAAATAAGAATGTGTTGGTGTTTAATTAAACAATTATATTAATGTCGTACTGAGTCTCAATTTATGTTTATAAAATAAATAGATTCAACCTATCCGTGTAAAATATATTGCTATGCAAATAAGTTCAACCAATGTGCTATTATGTCAATATGGATCACATTAAAATATTTTAGTTAATTCTATAACTATCAAAGCCTAGGAGTTATATAGGATAATTCTAGGATAAATTAATTGAAAGCAAATTCATTTAGGATGAAACAAACAAATAAATAAATAAATATTCAAATAAAATATTTGAATGCCCAAAACCAAAATGTATAGATTGCATCTCAAATCAAAATTCCAATCCAGCAATTTTTCACTTTGGCCCCTCCATCTTTCCCTTTTTCCTTTTTTTCCTTTTTCCCTGATTTTCCAGCCGATCACTGTTCATCGTCCGCCATCTGCTCGATCTGGGCCCAACCCGACCCAGCCGCATCCGCTCTTGCCGCATCATGTGCCGCATCGTGCCCGCGCGCGCCGTCGCCGTCGCCCTCGCCGTCTGACGCCGCGCGGCCCGCCGTCCCGTCGCCGCCGTCGTGTCGCCCGTCGCGTCGCCATCGCCATGCGCCGCGAGCCGTCGCCGTCGGCCTTGCGCCCCGAGCCGCCGCACGCCCGTCCTCTCGCTGCCTCGCGCCTGCTCCCCGCCGCGCGGCCGTCCCGTCGCCGTCGCCCTGAGCCGCTGCCGCGCCCTGAGCCCCGTGCCGCTACCACGCCTTCGCGTCACCGCCGTCGCCATCAGCGCCTCGAGCCCCGCCCGCGCCGCGCACTGTCGCCGTTGCGCCGCGCGGTCCCGCCGCCGCGCGTCGCCGTCGCCCCGAGTCCCCCGCCGCCGCGCCGTCCCGTCGTTGTTTAAAGCCGGCCACCCATCCCCGCGCCTATATAAGCCCCTCCCCGGCTGCCCATTGCTCCCCACACTACCCCCACCACCTCCCCTCCCTTTTCCCTCTCTTTCCCATCCCCGGCGTTGCCGCCTCGTTGGAAGCAGCCGCCGCCGCTGAGCCGACGCGCCCCGCTGCCGCGATGTGCCTCGTCGCCGCGCCGTGCTCCGCCGTCGACCTCGCCGCCGCGTCTCCGTCGACCCCGCCGCCGAACCGGTGAGCCTCCCCCTCCCCCACCGCTTGCTGTCGCGCCGTGCCGCCCGCCGGTTCTAGCCGAGGCGGTGAGAGAGAGAGAGGAGAAAACAGAGAGGAGAGAGAGAAAAGAGAATGGAGGAGACAGGTTAGAGTGGGCCCCACCTGTCATTAATTCCATCCAATTTCCCTTAGAAAAATAATTCTGTAGAAAAGAAAATCAAGACCTTGACCCCACCTGTCAGTCACTATAGCTTGTGGATAAGGTTGTATTATAAATAAATTAATTAGGAACAGTACCATTTCGCAATTATTAGAATTAATTCAAATTTGAATCTTTACACTAGCATAACTTATTCATTTCAGCTCCGATTTGAGTGAAACTTGAACCTAAATTCATAAGCTTTCCAATGATATATAATTCACTATTTGATAAAATATATTTATAAATATTAAATAATTAATATCAAGATGATGCATAATAGTCAACTTAAAAATATGCTAATAAATAAAATTAGTATTGTACAGTAGAGTGGATGTAATAATATTTGTCTCTAACATGTCTTGCCACTGTAACAACCACACAAACTAATTTTATGTGATGTCTCAAATGAATGGATGTATAGGAAAATACTAGTACTTATTTAATATTCGATGGCCATATAATTAAATCCATGGCTTATAGGTTATTTAAATCAAGTGTAGCCTTATAATTATGTAACTAAAATATAAACACACATAGATGAATCTTTAACCTGTTTAGGAGAATAATAACAGAGCTAGATGTGGAGGAATCACTAAGTAAATTAATCAATGCAATACCATATAGAATAGCATATATATGCCTAAATTGATTACCACTTATTAGTAACCCAATAGAACCAGTGCTTAAACTTGTCGCATCACATATACAATATCACTCATAGAAACTAGCTAATGTATAATTAAACTACAATATATTCAGGAATCACTTGGAGCATTGGGTAGTACACTTTCTAAATAAGCTCATGTACAGTAGGCGACCAAAACTTTATACGTTGTTGCACACATATATTGTACATCCTATTATAGTTATACAATTAATTTATCTTTTTCATATATTAAACTGGGGAGTATATAACAAACATGAATAGTAGATAAGTACTAATTATAAATCTTGACCTAATATGTTCATAGTTCAATTGTAACTCCGGATTGTTCATTAAGAGATAATCTGTAACTATAATATTATAAACTTCCCGAATTTAACATATAGAGCATGGATAATTATTAGCCCTTTTATAATTTATAATGGCAAGTAAAATATGTTCATAATTAAAGTAAAGCTTCCATCAATAAAATAATAATACAAATAATTCACTGTAATTGTTTGATTGATCCTAAATCCATCTAACAACAGAACCTCTAGTATATAACCGTCCTATTTAGATAGATGCATACATAGCCATAACCCTTCCATAGCCATTTGATAGACTAAACCACCGATTAGCCAAATATATATGTATCCCATAAATGCTATGTTGGTTAACTCCTAAATAGGCCATGATGACAATAGAAAGATTAAGAAACTTTAGCCTTAGCATGATTGGGATCCATTAGCAAACACGAATAGTACATTTTGTTGCGCATATTTGATTGTTGTTTGAATATTGGTTTTTCTCGCGTATTATAGACCTTGTGTATCGGTTAGTCGTGAGGTAACGTCTGCAACTTTGCAACTTCCAGGAGGTGAAGGTTGATCAAGATTATATCAATAATAAGGATTATCCTGAGCAAGGCAAGTCATCACTATTCTTTGAACATGTTGATCCCATGTGAAAAATTATTTTGTTTACAAATAAAATTGCATGCAATAATGAACATCCTACTTGTGATTATGCCATGCCATGATTATTGTTTACCCTTAAACCCTTGTAACCATGATTTACGTATAAGTCCCTAGTCAACTATGACAAATGCTTAGAAATGCTACTCTAGATTTATGCATGCTCATATTTATCAAATGCTATATGCTTGGGCAATTACCTTTGGGAAGGTAATTGAGATGCGGCATGTGGAGACATGAGCGCCACATTGCCATGATATTGATGACATGCTTTGTGAAAGGAAAATGAAACTAAACAAATGTTTTCGACTGGGGCGGATGGAGGATTTGGGTGGTATCCGGAAAAAGGCTAGCGCCGTCCCTGGTCAATTAAGGACCGAGCCATGGAGTTAAGCATGAAACGATCCCGTACAACCGTACTTCTCGAATGGGTATAGACCTAGCGGAGTAGATAGCTGAGCGGAGGCAGTATCCATGCATAGTGGTTTCTTGATGTGTGAGGCAGGGGCTCTACGGTGGGGCAGCCATTGGTAGGACCGCGGGGCGGGTGTCTACAGTGGTGTCGCCATCGGTAGGACTGCCATGTGAGAATTTAAAACATAATTATAACTTAATGCATGTGTGAGTCTTCCCTTCCCGGGTGCGCCAGAACTACTCTCACTGCTAGAAACCGTGTACGCCTAGAGTGTATGAGGATGTAAAATTCATGGAGCGGGTATTGCCAATGCGAGGTTATCGAAATGCTTTGCCGTGACGCGTCTCATGTGTTGGGACGAGGCTCATGTGTTGGGCAGTTGCGGAGTGCGGGTAAAGTGTACATCCACTGCAGTGTGAGTAAACCAAATCTATTCGAATAGCCGTGCTCACGGTTATTGAGCACCGGGACGTGTATTACACTTGGCTAGACTCTAAATTCTTAACTTGTGTGGGATGAGTTATTGCATGATGATTTTTATGCTGATGGAGCCACTTCCTGAGAGGAGGGAAGGTGGACGTCCTCAGAAAACCATGACGACTCAATGGCGGGAAGCTATCCTTGGGATCACAATGGATGGTGGACAGAACCGTCGTTGTTTAATGTGAATACTGGTACTAAAATTTGATCAGTCTATGCTAGGTCTTAGGCTTGTGAAAAGAATTAAAAAACTTGCTTTGCGCAGAAGAACCATAGCCATCCTTTGAATACCTTTATCATGTGCATTGTTGTTGTGGTGGCTTGCTGAGTACGGTTGGTACTCACCCTTGCTATTTATATATCTTTTAGGAGAGTGTTGAAGAGAAGCCCTTGTCGGTACGCTTGCGTATCCAACAAGATGATCGGAGTGCGGTCTTGTTCTAGGTCTTGTTCCCCAGTCGACTGCCTGTGGCATGTTAAACGGGCCCTTATATTATTTTGTTTTCCGCTGTTGTTCTCTGATAGTTGTTGGCCTACCTGGCCCTAATGTAAGTATTTAACTCTTTTAGCTTGAATTCATTCGTGATATGTTGTGATCCAACTATGTATGTGTGTACCAACTACTGATCCAGGGATTGGTACGGATAAACACAGAAGATTTCCGATTTCCAAAATCGGGGGTCTACACACCACCTCCGCTCACCGGCTGCAGCCGACGCGCTGCCCGCCTCCACTGGCAGCCGGACGCAGAGCACCGTCATCGGCCACATCCACGCCCGGGGGGGTCGGATCCGTCTCCGGCGTGCCCGGATCCGTCGCAGCCACCTCCATCGACCTCCGCCTCCGTCGACCACCGCCCCGTCGACGCTGCTCCGCCTCCAACGCCGAGGAAGGGCTCCCCGGGGATGTTCTCCCCGCCGCCGCCTTCCCGGCCGGCCGCGCGGTTTCCGGCGGCTGGCTCCGGCGGCGGCGAGGCGGCTAGAGGCCGGCGAGGTGGTGGCGCGGGCGGCTAGGGTTTTCTCCCCCGAGCCGCCCGCGTGAGGGCGACACGAGGGTCACGCAACGGGTAGACCCTCTATGCCTAGCCCTCTCTCTTAAATGCATGGCAAATAGTAAATTAGATTATGGATGATACAGATATTCTAGGTTATTAGAAGTAAACGTGAATAATAAATATTCTGAAAATAATGCTATAGAGCCAGCATTAAGAAGAGAATAAGGAAAGACAGACAAAATGTAACATAGAATATGCACTATAATGTATACTACTAAAATACAACAGCATATCTCCCCTTCTTTTTATCCTTCAAATGAAACTACAACATCTCTCAAGTGGCATGTCATCAGAATGCACGCGTTTTGGGCCAATTAGGACAAGAATTGTATGGTATTCTATAGAGTATAGACAGAATTAACACATAGATTAGGTACCTTATCCTTTTCTCAGCAGATTTAACCATCCATTCATCTTGCTTGAAATAACCCAACCAAGAAAATTGTGAAAATAGCCCTAACCTTATGCAACTATTTGAAATTGGTTCATAACTTTAATAAAACTGTTTGAAATCATATTTACAAGGTATAATGATTATTTGACATACTTTAAGAAAACAGTAATCGATGTGTTCACTTCATTAATGTATCATGTTTTCTTAAGGATGTTCCAAGGGGTCAAGATGACCGACCTGAACATGCTGACCTCAAAAACAAAGATTACAAAAGGCAGGTGGACTGCAAGCAACTGCTTGGATAGGTATATGGTACATAGAGGGATGTGAAATATTAACAAACAACCCTAGAAACTAAGTAGCCTTCACCACAGTACAAACACAGCTTATTCTAGCTTAATCATGTCCTAGAATCATAGCAAAACAGAAGATGTTGTAACCAGGCCAATGACTGCCATTGAACAACCAAATTCAGAAATGCAGTATGTAACAATATACACATGCTAAGCAGAAGTATACGTTCAGCTTTTTTTTTCCTTAAGCATTTTGAACCTCTTTACATTTGGTGCGAGGTACAGAAAACCCAATGATCTATTATATTCAAAGTATATCAAAAGGAAATATAACATACTCTCAGCCGGCAAATAAAGACGCTACATGTAAAAAATAATTAAAAATAATAATTACCATGAATATTGCCGACATGTTGGTAGCAATTAAATCAATAAAAACGATCTGGTGGTGCTTCAAAACTCTCTGCAACCTCTGAAGTTAGAAAAACAAACCAATTAGCCACGAAACGAGCACAAAAGATAGCTAGCAAGAGCAAACCTTCCAAACAGCAGCAGGGCGGGAGTTGGAAATACAAGGGTGGTGGGAGCACAATATAAGTTGAGAATATGATCTTGGGCTGTGGCCAACCGCATAAGGTGCAATAAAAAACAAGAACCTGGTAAGGACCCCAGTAGAAGGAATAGGTGTTGGACACAGATTTGCAGCAGTAGACCTATCCACGTCATTGGTTATAAAGGAGAGGTGTCAGGAAGTGGAAATCTATAGTGAAGAACTACTAATAAAGAAGCATTAATTATTGATAAGACAAGAATAATGTACCTTTGTTCCAAAGTTAATGTTCTATTTCCAATCAATGACAACCAGTTATTGAATAAGAGGAGAAGATCTTGGCCTAAAACAGCAGTGCTTGCAAGTATTTTCTCGGTAGCAACATAAGCTAACTTCCTAACTTCACGATGTGGGTGGCACGCCGGATGAATTAGCAGCTGTGTAATAAAAGATAATTAGTGCAATTTGATATGATATTTGAAGCGTCCTACTCTACTTTCCATACTCCACAGACGCTACTAGTCAATACAAGGGGTTCAAAAGAAGTTCGGGGCCACAACACAAATCATTAATTTGGAACATTACTCCATGCATACCTGTAGTAATGATTGGATAGAGATTTTTTCCTTAACCCTGCAGTTCAAAAATGGTGCAAGACAAAAAGGACACTGGTTAAGTGGTTATGGCTAATGCAACAAACATAATGCATAAAAGGCAATGCAGATAAATGTAAGGGGAATGCTTAGAGATACCAAGAAAGATTTTCCACAATTAATGATTGAAAAAGATCCACAGCGACCAAGCAATCTTCATCTGACAGTTCTGAAAGCTGCCAGGAGAAAATCGGTATTAAATACACCATAGTATAATTAACTCCTATGATAGCATCAAAAGAACTGTACTAACTTGCAAATGTAAAATTGCTGTCAATTACCATGAAGAACAGCATTACTTCACATTAATTTATTTTTCTACAGGCATGTTATCATGATGATAATACATGCAGCTTTTCATCATATTCAGAAAAACAAACAAAATGGGAATGATATGGTGAAACATACCCCTTAATTACATCAATCGATAATAGACACAGAAAATGACTCCAACGTTTATGACATGATATGAACCAGCAGTGCAAAGGAGATAAAATGTGCAGTCTAAATTATTTTGCAGGTGGTAAAAACTTCCACAGTAGAAATTCAAGGCACCCCAAATTACCGATAGGGCAGAATTCGATGATAGTTCATTTTGGCAAATCAATGTGAAGAGGTCCACTTGCCCACAAGCATCATAGATAGCAGAGCAAATTGTAGGTAAACTTGCATCTGTATCAACGGCAAGAATTCTTGATACTGCAAAGAGTGTGTAAATTCCATCCAATCGCTGTGTTGTGCTTGTGAAACTAATTATCAGCAACTGAACCAGCTGATCCAACAAACTGGTGATCTGCACAGTAGAGTATGTTTTCATAACCAACATGCACCGAAACCCCTTACTTTTTTGGTGGATTGGAGGAAGGCTAGATGTTTTTTTTTTCAGACAAATATTACAAGTATATTTCTTACCTTTCTTAATGCAGCAGAATTTTTGCATACAGCTCGTAATAACTCTAGATAACCCTTCCTTAAATAGACTTCATCTTTCAGGCCTGTAGTTATGAATGAAACAAGATCTGGTTGAACAGCTTCAGCTGATGCTGAACTCAAGGATCCCAAAGCTGAGAGAATTGCCATTTTGACCTGCTTTATACCTGTCAATAGCTGGCAAAACTATGGAGAGATCCATTTGGATGAGAGCATCAAGCATAGATAGGAACACTTTAACTTTACCATCATCCTTATAGCATGTCATGAGGAAACCAGATATTGAGGCAGCAATAGTGTTTATTTGGTGAACAGCTGGAGATGTTGACAGTTCTGCTAATGCATTTATCATTCCAATTCTCTTGTATGTGTTTGATAGTTCTTCCTTAGAACCTGCATAGAACAAGCTTGTCAAGACTTTAAGAGCTACATGAGTTTCTATAGCAAATTTTTTGAATGTGTCAAGAATGAATCAAACCAGCAGGATCTAAAACATTACAAATAGTACTGCTAATATGATCACATAGAATGTATCAGATGACTAAATCAAAATTCACAATGTATAAGAGTTATTGAGATAATAGAAAATATATATGTACAACCTCCTAGACTTGTTGTAATAGCATCCAGCATAGTAGTTAGCGTTTCAGGATCAGTGGATTTTATAATTAATGTCCCAACAATCATCAAAGCATCCGCCCTCATCTGTTCATCAGAATGCTGAACAAGACGTAGAATATCTGGCATAAACACCATGCAATACTTGCTTAGGTCAAGACAGATAATCTTCAGAAGGTAACAAATAGATTGGAGCACTCCTTGAGGATTCTCTTTCAAGGCACTTAAGCATGATGGAAGAACAACCTTCTCAAAGTCGTCACACCCAATATGTGATAAAAGATACACAAAAGCTCGACTTGATTCTTGTGACGGCTGATCTTTCGAATTTATGATCGCTCCAACATATAAATATAGGAAAGCTTGCTGAAAGGGATAGCAACAGATTGTCAATGTTAGAGAAAAACTTAACAAGGGAAGTACCCAGGAAGCCAGGTCCACAGTAATATTTGTTCTGTGTGTAATCCATGCAAGGGTGTTTGTACTCTTGTGAATATATGTGGAACGCACAAGAAACAAATGAAAAGTAATAGCCAAGCATGGGTTTGAATATTTACCTTGTATTCTGAAGACAAGGATGAAGAGGTCATCGCAAAATCTAGTATCAACTTGAAGAATTGTGGAGATTCCCTGACATGAAACATAGAATTTCTGACCTTCTCTACATACATTTTATGGACATCACTCAGCTGGAAAAGAAACAAAATATGAAACAAGTAATCCTGTTAGTTTCGCTGAGCTGGAAAAGAGATTAAATATGAAATAACTATTAAGACAACTATAGCAACTACATCTGATGCAGTTATGTATGTAAAATACCTCAGAAAAAAGACGAACAAATAACTGTCTGCATGAATGGATGTGACGGAAGTTTTCAGTCATTAGTGTTTGACACAAGATTGCTTGTGCATTGAATATTCTTGAGAAATCATGCTCTGCTTGTTGTTTCCATTTCAAAAGACAGATCGACCATCTCAGTAATTTGAAGCATACAAGTGGAGGCCTGCTAAACTTCATGTTTTGCTCCATTGTCTCAACAAGCATAAATGCAAAATGCCCCAACAAGGTTGGTTTTCTCAAAGCCAATTGAACAAGATCATCTACTGCATTATTAGATGCTTGATCATCATACACTGGCAACGTTCGGAAAATGAAACGTATCAATTGTGCAACAAATAATGCTGAATCTGCATTTGGAAACAAAGGAATATGAGAAAGTCGGTCATAGGGCATATATACATGAAATTCTTGCATATGTGACCAAAATGCTGGCACAAAACAATCAAAATCTGCATAGAAACTGGGACTCATGTCAATATGTTATTGGAGTTATTGTGCTTGCTTCATGATAATATGGTATCAGAGCCTACTGTTCATGGGATCGGGAGCATGGAAGTGGATAGGAAGACCAGAGATGGCAGAGGAGCGACCGGTGGTCAGACTGGATTATACTCAGCAAACAGGCGCCCACCAAGTGTTTGATGGAACGCCAGGCCTCAGCAAAACGCTCAAGGCAGTCCTAAATCGTGTCCTCAGGTTCACCACTACACATGTCCTATATCCTATCACTGAGATGGTGCTTCATCAGGTGTTTGATCCTTATGGTGTTGTGAAGGTGTGGAAATACAACAAGAGATATTCATGTCTTGAAGCGGCAAGAGCTATTGCAAATATGCAGGCCCGGTGTGTGCATGATGTTTGCAGCAAACATGACATGAAGTAGGCAGTGGCATCTGGCAAGGCATGGGTGTGGTTGGTGCCTGCAACCTGTTCGGTGAAATGTCGACCCACCCTGAGGCAAACAGAGGAGGTGTCCTTGGTGTCTCCGTGAGACATGTGCTCTATGAGGCCTATGGAGGAGCGGGAGAAGGTCGTTGTGCTTAAGGGAGTGAGTGATCTCGCGTGAGAGCAAAGAGAGGAGCATACCAGATCCGCGGCTGAGAAGCGGCGGGAGGATCTCGCGGAAGAGGTGGATGCGCGTTGCCGTGGAGGAGCTAACGACATCCGCGGCGGCGTCGCGCAGCATCTTCACCGCCATTGGGTCGTCTGCGGATCCTGAGTCGGCCGCGGCGGCGAAGGCGAAGACGCCATGCGCTGCCTCCCCCTCCGCTGTTGCCATCGCGCTCAGTGCGGCGACGGAGGCGGTGGCTGTGAGGACTGTTCAGTCCAGAGCGCTTAATATCCAGAGTATTCAGAGTTCAGAGTTCAGTATTGGCTCTAGTTATGAGTGGGAATGAATCCACGGTCGAGATTCGCTGATACCGGTTTGTTTTGAGCTGTTATGAAGATCGGAGGGTTGTGCTTCGCCGCGACGTGCTACAGAGAGAGAGATTGTCATCCTATGGACGTCATCGCTGTTGTCGTTTAGCTGAGGGCGCACTCCATATAAGCCCATGCGATCTGGCTGTAACTTTTATCGAACTTGAACCCTAATATAATTTCCCCTCCTGTTCTTGCGGCGCACACATATATTTCCTTCGATTCTAGTTGATTTCAGCATTACAATTTCATTTCTTGCTGTGTTTGGATTCCCATTAGTTAGCTATTTGCCATATCTGAATTTTTCCCCCAAATTTGTCTGAACCAAAATCGTTTGGTTCCTGACAAAAAGGTATCAGAGCTTCAGATCTAATGGGAGCACTCCGGATCTGATAGTCCAGGCAAGTGAGGGTTGGGAAACTCGTTTTCCTGGTAAAATTCCTAAGCGAGGCCAAGGAATCAAATCAGGGGAGCAAGAACTTTAGCAGAGCAGTGAGGGTTTGGGGACTAACTAGTTGTTCCCCTGTGAAATTCCTAGATCTGTGTTTGCAACCATGCCAAGGGGACCTCGAGTGGAAGAGCCAGTTCTAGAGGAGGTTCAACCATGGGAGACAGCGGTGGAAGAACTTAGGCTGCACATGGTGGACTTGCAAAGGAAGGTGGAAGAAGACCATAAGCTGGTCCAGGAGCAGCTTCAAAACCAAGCAGTCCAGGCTCAGGTACACAAGGATGAGATTATGCAAAATTTGTTGTCAACTCAAGAGATGTTAGGGGGAACAACTAGTTGCATGGGGCAGGAAATCAAGGGAACACCGAAAACACCTGGTTTTGCACAGTTTGTTGTAGGAGGGGGGAAAAGCGGTGGACACTAATGCAGCTAGTACCAGCAGACAACCCCTTTTTGATTCTAGAAACATTAGCTGCCCAATTCAGACCCATACCATAGAAACAGCAGACCTACCACCAATTGTTTTCACTCCCAAACATGTCTCACCCCCACCACTTGAATGGAATACCTCTGTTTACTTTAACACACCTACAGTTCCACCACCATTTCCACCAGCTCCACCTCCACCACCTAACCAAAACAACTTGCCCAACATCCCAAATTACAATCCCTATAATGTGAACCACCAGTATATACCACCTTTTTATTACCCTCCCTACCCTCCCTATAACACACCTTGGAACATCCCTCCTTACCAACACCCACCACCACCCCATACACCACCTAACCAACCTTTTCCTCACCAGAATTGGGACAGATGATTTGTTAATTACCATGAACCCCCTGGCCGGGAACGAAATCAATATGCCGAGAATGCACATAGAAGATCCAAGCATGTTGATTTTCCTATTTTCAATGGTGAAAGTCCTGAATCATGGATAAGGAAAGCTGAAAAGCATTTCGCTCTAAACCAAACACCAGAGGAAGAGAAAGTTTTAGTGGCTGAAATTTACATTACAGGTCGTGCTGATCAGTGGATTTCCAGCTCTGATGTTCCCACTGAGAGGTTGACCTGGCCAGATTTCAAGACTATGATTTGTCAAAGATTTGCAGCCAAATCCAACATTGAAATCACTGATACCTTCAGGAACTTGAAACAGTACAGCTCTGTTGATGTCTATATAGACAAGTTTGAGAAAGTCATGGCTCTGGTGAAAAGAAATAGACCCAATCTAACTGAGCAGTACCTTTTGGATTATTTCATTTCTGGCCTCAAGGATCAATATCAAACGGCCACTGAAATCCTTACACATTCATTCCTTGGTTGATGCTTATGAACATGCAAGGAATTATGATGTTCCTCCTTGCAGTACTACCACAGTGGCATTGTCACAGAACAAAGACACTCTCAGGATACCGGCAAAACCTGTCTTGAAGGACGATAAACCTCATCCTACCACTGCACCTAAGCCATTTGGCAGATGCTTCAAATGTCAAGAACCCTAGCCATTTGGCAGATGCTTCAAATGTCAAGAACCCTGGGTTCCTGGACATGGTCGAGTATGCAAAGCACCTAAACAGATCTATCTGGTTACATTGGAAGATGATGGGGAAGAATCACCTGATAATGCTGACACCAAGTTTACCACACCACCAGGCAGTCCTGAACATGTGGCCACTACACATCAGGACTTGTCCCTGCATGCTCTGGAGGGTACAAATACTGCTGCTACCACTTTTACTGTTCATGTGTGCATTGGCACAATTTTTGCCACAGCATTGATTGATAGTGGTAGTACTACTACCTTTATTTCCCCTAAACTTGTTAGCAAAGCTGGCTTGGAGATAGTTAACAATAGTCTCATTCCTGTTAAGGTGGCCAATTGGGGCACTATTTATACTGGAGCTAAATGTGTCAATGTTTCTTATACTATTTAGCAGTATCAATTCACCAATTCATTCAGGCTACTTCCCATTACTGGTTATAATATAATTTTGGGGTGTGATTGGATTCTTCTCCACAGCCCTTTGACTCTCAATCTCAAAACAAGAGAATTGACAATTCTTAAAGATGGCTTGTTGGAAATCACATTGCCAGATATCAATGTCCCTTCATCCAACTTTGTGGTACCAGCACATGCTATGGAAAAATTGCTCAACCAGGAAGTGGTGGGAGCTGTTCTCTATTGTCACTCCTTAAGTTCTGCCCTAGTGACAGCAACAACTCCATTACCAGCTCTCACTGCAGTACTTCAGCAGTTCACTGATGTCTTTGCTGAACCTGATACCCTACCCCCAAAAGAGATTGTGACCACACAATACCACTCTTACCTGGAGCTAAACTAGTTACTGTCAGGCCTTACAGATTACCTCATCACAAAAAGAATGCCCTTGAAGACATAGTTCAGCAACTCTTAACCTCTCACACAATTCAGCCAAGCATGAGTCCCTACTCTTCCCCAGCTATCTTAGTGAAGAAAAAAGATGGCACTTGGCGTTTATGTGTTGATTATCGCCAACTCAATGCCAATACAGTCAAAAACAAGTATCCTATTCCTGTTATTGAAGATTTGTTGCATGAATTACAGGGAGCTCAAGTCTTTTCCAAAATTGATCTTCGGTCTGGGTATCACCAAATTCGCATGCATGAACCCGACATACATAAAACAGCTTTCAGCACTCATGTGGGTCATTTTGAATACTTAGTGATGCCCTTCGGGTTAACCAATACTCCTGCTACCTTTTAGGCCCTTATGAACCAGATTTTAGCACCATATCTGTGCAAATTTGTGCTTGTTTTCTTTGATGACATCCTTATTTATAGCAAATCAATCACAGATCATGTCCAGCATTTGAGCCTAGTGCTCCAACTATTGCGACAGCATCATTTATTTGCCAAATTAAGCAAGTGTGCCTTTGGGCAATCTCAAGTGGAATATTCGGGATACATCATCAGTTAATCAGGAGTTGCTACTGATCCAGCTAAAATTCAAGCAGTCCAATAGTGGCCTATTCCTACTTCTATCACTCAACTGCGAGGTTTCTTGGGTTTGGCAGGCTATTACCGAAGATTTATAAAAAAAACTTTGGTATTATTTGCAAACCCATGTTTGATGCTTTGAAAAAGAACAATTTCCATTGGCAAACAACACAGCAACAAGCCTTTGATACCATCAAGCTGCACCTTGCTCAAGCCCCTGTTCTGGCCATGCCAGATTTCTCTCTTCCCTTTGTGTTGGAAGCTGATGCAAGTGGCCATGGGATCGGAGCTGTTTTGATGCAAAATGGACGACCCCTTGCTTATCTCAGTAAAGCCATAGGACCAAAAGCTGCTGCTTTATCCACTTATGACAAAGAGGCTTTGGCTATATTGGAGGCTCTTAAGAAATGGAAACACTACTTTTTGGGTACTTCTCTCATTATCAAAACTGACCAAGCAAGCATGAAATATATTAATGAACAAAGGATAACAGAAGGTGTTCAGCACAAATTGTTAATCAAACTGTTGAGCTATGATTATAAGATTGAATATAAGAAAGGCAAGGAAAACAAAGTTGCTGATGCACTATCCAGAATTCAGCAGAGTAATGCTCTTACTACTACAGTTATTGTGCCTCAATGGATCACCGAGGTGATTGCTAGTTACAGTCATGATCCTAAATGCCAAGAATTGGAGAGCCACCTACACATAGCACCTCAACCTCAATCCCCATATACTCTGAAGGCTGGCATTCTCAGGTACAAAGATCGCCTTGTAATTGGGGCAGGTACCAATTTAAGAACTCAATTACTGGTTTCCTTTCATGATTCTGCCATGGGAGGCCATTCTGGGGAAAGGGCAACATATCAACGACTGAAACAACTCTTCTATTGGCCTGGAATGAAAGCCGCAGTAGCTCAGTTTGTCAAAGCTTGCCCAGTTTGTCAAAAGAACAAGACTGAACACCAAATGCCAGCAGGCCTACTCCAACTTCTTCCTCTCCCAGATTTGGCTTGGTCCCACATTACTATGGATTTCGTGGAGGGTTTACCTAAATCTGAAGGCAAGGATGTTATTTGGGTCATTGTTGATAGATTCAGCAAGTATGCTCATTTTATTGCTCTCAGCCACCCTTTTTCTGCTGACCAAATACTCACTCAATTCTTGGAGAATTTTTACAAACTCCATGGCTTGCCCACTGTCATTGTCAGTGATACAGATCGCATCTTCACCAGCAACATGTGGAAGGAAGTCTTTGAAAAGGCTGGGGTTAAACTTCATTTTAGCACTGCCCATCACCCACAAACCGATGGTTAATCAGAGAGGGTTAATCAATGCCTCGAGAACTATCTTCGTTGCATGACTTTTACCAAACCAAAGAAATGGAAGGCTCTTTTGGCCCATGCTGAATGGTGGTATAACACCACCTTCCACACGTCCTTGGGCATGTCTCCCTACCAGGCTCTCTATGGCACCAAACCACCTATGTTAGCTGAAGTTTTGTTACCGGGTTCTTTGCTGGAGGGTGCCAGAAACACACAAGAAGCAAAACATGCTGTCCTGGAAACAATCAAGTCCAATCTAGCTAAGGCTCAAGCTCGCATGAAATATTTTGCTGATCAACATCGCCAAGAACGCACATTGGAGGTTGGTGATATGGTTTACCTTAAAATGCAACCTTATCGGCATAATTCTTTGGGTCTTCATTCTTCTCTTAAACTCCATTCTAAGTATTATGGGCCATTTCGAGTTCTGGATCGTGTTGGTCAGGTCGCTTACAAGTTATTGCTGCCTGCAAGTAGTCAAATCCATCCAGTCTTCCACATTAGCCAACTCAAAAAACATCTGGGCTCTCATGCTGTTCCTGAACAAGGTCTTCCTCTGATTGACGATGAAGGCAGAATTTTATCTGAACCTGTAGCAGTTCTGGAGCGTCGCTTAATCCCGCGAAACAATGAGCCCGTCGTTCAGTGGAAGGTGCATTGGGCTAATCTTCCAGAGTCTACTGCCACCTGGGAGGATGCAGCTTTCATCACTAAAGTTTTTCCCTCTTTTCATCCATGAGGACATGGATCTTAAGGGGGGAGCATTGTGAGGATTGTTCAGTTCAGAGTGCTTAATATTCAGAGTATTCAGAGTTCAGAGTTCAGTATTGGCTCTATTTATGAGTGGAATGAATCCACGGTCGAGATTCGCTAATACCGTTTTGTTTTGAGCTGTTATGAAGATCGGAGGGTTGTGCTTCGCCGCGACGCGCTACAGAGAGGGAGATTGTCATCCTATGGACGTCATCGCTGTTGTCGTTTAGCTGAGGGCACACTCCATATAAGCCCATGCGATCTGGCTGTAACTTTTATCGAACTTGAACCCTAATATAATTCCACCTCCTGTTCTTGCGGCGCACACATATATTTCCTTCGATTCTAGTTGATTTCAGCATTACAATTTCATTTCTTGCTGTGTTAGGATTCCCATTAGTTAGCTATTTGCCATATCTGAATTTTTCCCCCAAATTTGTTTGAACCAAAATCGTTTGGTTCCTGACAGTGGCGGTGGCGGACTCGACTCGACTGGGATCCCCTGCGTCAGACGCTGAAGCGGCAGCGGCGTCTAGGGCACCATGCGCTGCCTCCCCCTCCGCGGTTTCCATCGTGCTCAGTTCGGCGGCAGCGGTGGAGGTGGAGGTGGCGGTGGCGGTGGCGGACTCGACTCGACCGTGATCCTCTGCGTAAGACGCTGAAGCGGAAACGGCGTCTAGGGCGCCATGCGCTGCCTTCCCCTCCGCTTTTGCCATCGCGTTCAGTGCGGCGGCGGCGACTGCGGCGATGGCGGTGGCGGACTCGGCTCGACTGGTTGGGCGGGGAGAAGCGGAGGCGAGTGCTTGGGGAGGGAAGGAGGGAGCGCCGAAGCGGTGTGGTGTCGCTCGCTTGAAAGCAGGCGAGGCGAAGCGAAGCGAGGGGTCCGGAAGGGAGGAGGAGGCGGCGCTGCTGCTGCTGCTGCTGCTGCGGGCGACTCTGGCGAGGTTGGCGAGAGAGAGCAAGACAGCAAGGGCAAGGGGAGCGCAGCGCAGATCATCTAACTCCCAACCCCAGCGGCCCAGCCCAACCTCGAAGCCCACGTAATGCTGTCCGCTTCAACTCAAAACGAGAGGGCAAACCACCCAGCCGCAGCCCAAGCCCAAGCCCACGACATGATCCATGCAAAGTCGTCGCTGTTCCATGACTCGTCATTTCTTATAATTGTGTGATTTTTCTTTGTAGATTTTAATGCAGCTGATCATTTTTTTTTAAGGAGTCAGGGATTTGTCATATCACGCTACTATGCTTTTTTTTTTCCTTTCAACCACAAAATTTATAACTGTGCGTCGGTAAAGGCCTGGATTCAAAACATTTCCATTATGAAAAGGAAGAAATTAGCTCCCCCTCCAGCTATTTTTCAACCTTTGATTGCAGCAGGGGCGGATCTATAGTATAATCGTCGGTGTCAGCCGACACTGACGATTTTCGGCAAAACCTATAGCAAAACAGCTTCATATACTATAACATTATGCTCTAAGCATAATTAGCATACTATGACACCGATAAACACGTTGTGACACCAACGAACCAATTTTCTAGATCCGCTCACATACTTTAAAATGACAACTACTTCGAAACATAGGGGGGCATATATGACTATAGGGGTTTCAAATCTGCACTCCCTATTTTTGCCTATTTTTGCAGCTAAAGTACTTGAGCTGTAATTTTTGTCCGAACTCTCTTCAACAGAAGGAATTCCATATTTGAATCTTAGCATGTCAAGCACTCCTTCTGTGTATGTGTGTGTATATAGCACAACTGAATTTTTTTCTTCAAAGTTGACCATCAAGAAGCTCTCTAAATGTTCAGTTCGAAAGCATAAAACCATATGTGTAGGTTTTATTTATAAATATTTTTACAATATTATAACTTTGTTAGATATTGTTGTTGTATATAATACTTCTTATGTTCATATTATAAGTTGCTTTGACTTTTTTTAATTAAACTTCTTAAGTTTAATCAAATTTATTAAAAAAAATATTCCCTTCATCCCAAAATATAGCAACTTCTAGCTTTCAGAATCTATCCCAAAATATAACAACTTCTCTACTAACATTTTATTCTTAACCAATCACAATCTTCCGTCATTCAATTTTCCCACTTACCTCCACTTCTCCTCCAATCACAACACTTCCTCATTTAATCATACCAATTTTCTTAATAACTGTGTCCAACTCTAAAAAAGCTTATATTCTGGGACGGAGGGAGTACTATTTATAACACAAAACAACTATATTATCAAAACATTTGCAATCTTAGATTTAATTAAACTAAGAGTAAATTGCATTGGTGGTACACAAACTTGTTAGGTGGGTGCAATTTAGTACATAAACTTGTAAAATGTCTGTTTCAGTACACAAACTTGTCTAGTTCGTGCGAACGAGGACCAAAATATCATTGCTCGGTTTTTCTTTTAATCTTTTTCTACTATGGCCTGGTTTAGTTCCCAAGTTTTTCTTCAAACTTCCAACTTTTCCATTACATCCAAACTTTACTGCACATACAAACTTCCAACTTTTCCATCACATCATTCCAATTTCAATCAAACTTTCATCTTTGACATGAACTAAACACACCCTATCACTATATTATATTCTATTTTTTATTGAAAATGTGTATATCTAATTGCAATCTTCTCAGTTATATGTTTATATAGTATCCTAATCAGTACCAAAATCAATAAGATTAGCCATGTAATGTCCTTTTCGCCTTCATTCGTATGCACCAGATAAGTTCATGCTCCAAAACGAGCATTTTATAAGTTTGTGCACTAGATTGCACCCACATGACAAGTTCATGTACTAGTGATGCAATTTACTCTTAAACTAATATGGTGTTTTGGATGATACTAAATTTTTCTATAAAATTTGAGCAAACATAAAAAATTTACCTAGGAAAATGTCAGGGTTACGGATAAGGCATACCATTTATCCTACGACTTATGAAATATACCAATAAGGTATACCTTCACATGTACGGATCGTTTCAGTATACGCCGTTAGGAATCTATCTCAAATTATGGAAAATATCTCTATGAGTTAAGAAATTGCCGGAGTCCAACTCAGAAGGGGGTAAAGTCTTTGTTATATCGTGCCAGTTTACATATCCCTAAGACTTACTTGGGGGTCAAGGTATTCCACGGTATAAAAGGGACCCTTAGGGGGAGGTGAAGGCTATCGCATCTCACCGTCCACACATCCACCAAAGTTTACAAAGCCGGAGTGCACGGAGCCAAGTCGCCGAGAGATCTCGTCGAATCTCTCGACTATGATCTCGTCGGTACTATCTGTTTCGACTACTTTCTTTGTAATCTGTTCTCATCGTCATCAATCTCATATAAACTGGACTAGAGCTATTACCTGATAAGGGGCCTGAACCAGTATAATCCTTGTCTTCTGTTTGCTTGATGTCGTACTACGTAGACCCTCATTCCAACGTACCCCAATACTTAACTCATCCGATCCGCGAGTATCCCTCGTCGACAGAAAAAAAAATCAAAATGACTTATAATATGAAGTAGAGGGAGTAGAAAAGTAGTACTACCTCCGTCCCAATATAAGTGCAGTTGTGGGTTTTCATGTCCAATATTTGACTGTCCGTCTTATTTAAAAATTTTATAAAAAAAAGTCACATATAAAGTACTATTCATGTTTTATCATCTAATAACAATAAAAATTCTAATCATATTTTTTTAAATAAGACGGACGATCAAGCGTTGGACACGAAACCCACAAGTACACTTATATTGGAACAGTGGTGGTAGTGATCAAAGTTTTATAGAAAAACAAAAAATATTAACAATATTGCATACTCGCTCCATTTCATATACTTTTTTTTAGTTTAACCAAATTTATTGAAAAATATAATAGTATTTTCAATACAAAACAAATATATGTTTAATAAAACTAATTTAATACTCCCTCCTTCCCTAAATGTTTGACACCGTTGACTTTTTTAAACATTTTTGACCGTTCGTCTTATTCAAAAACTTTTGTGAAATATGTAAAACTATATGTATACATAAAAGTATATTTAACAATAAATCAAATGATAGAAAAAGAATTAATAATTACTTAAATTTTTTAAATAAGACGAGCGGTCAAATATTTTTAAAAAAGTCAACGGCGTCAAATATTTTGGGATGGAGGGAGTATTTTATATCTTGCTAATTTTTTCTATAAACTTGATTAAACTTAACAAAATTTGACAATAAAAAAAATCAAACGCCTTACCATATAAAATGGAATTATTGTAAATGGAAATAGAAGGACTATTAAATTGTATATTTAAAATACAGAGGTACTCCCTCCCTAAATGTTTGACTCCATTGATTTTTTTAAACATGTTTGACCGTTCGTCTTATTCAAAAACTTTTGTGAAATATGTAAAATTATATGTATAAATAAGTAAATTTATCAATAAATCAAATGATAGGAAAAAATTAATAATTACTTAAATTTTTTAAATAAAACAAAAGATCAAATATGTTTAAAATATGTTTAAAAAAGTCAGTGGAACATTTTAGGATGGAAGGAGTATTAGCCCCGTATGCAGTAGTACAGTACACATCTGTACGTTAGAGAGGCTCGAAGCAGAGAGACCAAAAACGATATCCAACAGCAGCGGCCACCACGCGCCCACCGCTCCCGGCGCGCGCCACAATGGCGGCCGCCGTCTCCGCGCCCCTTCTCCGGTTCCACCACCACCACCGCTGCCTCCTCCGCCACTCCTCCTCGCCGCGCCGCTACCCAGCCGGCTTCTCGCGTGGGCTCAGCTCCGTCTCGTTCGGCCTCCCGCGCAGCACCACCACCGCCGCGCGCTCCACCGCCTCGCCCTCGGCGCCGTCGGCGGCGGCGGCCGAGGCCACGGATGCGGCTTCCGCCCAGGCGGGATCCGACGGCAAGGGGGATGGGGTTGGGGAGGAGGAGCGCGTCGTGCTCCCCACCAACGAGTCCTCCGACCGCCTGCTCCGCATCCGCCACACCGTACTTGCTTTTTGCTGCCTCCCATTCCTCACTTCTCTACCTGTCATTAATCTGGTTTATTCCAATTTCGTGTTGATTTCGCTAACCAATTATGCTGCTATGTCGTTGGTTGATTCGCGTCATCCTTTGCTTGCTGCTCTAGTGTGCGCATGTGATGGCCATGGCCGTCCAGAAGCTGTTCCCCAACTCCAAGGTGACAATAGGTCCCTGGATAGACAACGGCTTCTACTACGACTTCGACATGGAGCCCCTCACGGACAAGGACCTCAAGAGGATCAAGAAAGAGATGGTATGTATGTAACCGAATTGATTGATGTGTTCCTTTTTTGTAATTCTGTGAACGAACGAACTAAATTGTTGGGGTGAATTTTTGAGTTGCTTAACATGCTATGGTGGTGGTAGGATCGGATCATCCGGAAGAATCTCCCATTGGTGAGGGAGGAGGTGTCCAGGGAAGAGGCCCAAAAGAGGATTGAAGCGCTTAATGAGCCATATAAGTTGGAAATTTTGGAGGGCATCAAGGAAGAACCTATCACAATCTATCACATTGGTTTGTAGTGCCATCTCGTTTGATTTTGAGCATTACATTTTCGTCATGCATTTTTTTTTTTTGGTTGATCGGTGGAGTCTGTGCTCATGTTGGTGAATTCACTGTATACTGTAGGAGAAGAGTGGTGGGATCTCTGTGCCGGACCTCATGTCGAGTCTACTGGCAAAATCGATAGAAGAGCTGTTGAGCTTGAGTCTGTTGCTGGTGCTTACTGGAGAGGTGACGAAAGTAATCAAATGCTACAAAGAATATACGGGACTGCATGGGAGACTGAAGACCAATTGAAGGCTTACATCCACTTCAAGGAAGAGGCCAAGCGCCGTGATCATCGGCGATTAGGTCTGGATCTTGATCTATTCTCCATACAGGTATAATCTTAATTCTGCAACTAATTAACTCGAGAACCATATGGCAGTAATTTGTTAGTAACGGCAAGTCTCAACCTTCATATCCAACATATATCATCTTGTTGATCTTTTTCCCCCTCCATGATATTGGTTATATAATTTTAGCATTACAGTGTGCCATAGCCTCTTTGTATGGTTAGAGTGTGCAAGTCAGTCAGTCCTTTCTTCTTTAATGCAATAGCCATATTTTGATATAGCATCTCAAAGTAATGGAATTGACTCCCAAGTATTAGAATGCCTTGTTAGTTGTTAGTTGTTAGTTTGTTACACTACCAGATATGACTGTTAAAAACTTAAAGTGGCACCTTCATTCAAATCATAGAACTTCATTTTGCTGTTAGTCTGCTACCACCAACATCTGCTGATGCTTCACACGTATTTGCTACAGACCACCAATTATGGCACAGTATCATCCATGTTCCATTGGCTTAGCTTTACAACCCTATGCCACTTTAATTCAGGCCTGATTACATGCATATCCAACTTTTTTTTTTTACTTTTTATTTATAGTAACTGTAGAATATGAATTTTTAACAGGAAGATGCTGGTGGCGGTTTAGTATTCTGGCATCCAAAAGGTGCTATTATCAGACATGTTTTAGAAGACTCATGGAAACAGATTCACTTGCAACGTGGTTATGATCTATTATACACTCCCCACGTTGCAAAGGCTGAACTTTGGAAGGTTAGTGGGCATATCGATTTCTACAAAGAGAACATGTACAATCAAATGGATGTTGAAGATGAGCTATATCAACTTCGGCCCATGAATTGCCCTTACCACATTTTAGTATACAAGAGAAAGCTACATTCATACAGGGATTTTCCCATTCGAGTGGCAGAGCTTGGAACTGTCTACAGATATGAGCTATCTGGTAGTTTGCATGGGCTGTTCCGTGTCAGAGGATTTACGCAGGTGCCTCTCTACTTCAGAATTCTGCTTCTATTTTCTTTCTGATGGAATCATGCTGGTTCTATGCATTCTGCAGTCACTGAATTCAAATATATATTGTACATTGTGATTTGTGTCATTATGGCATGTTTTTCTAGTGAGTTTTCCTATGTATTGTACTAACAGATTTCATTAAGTACTACTACTACCTCCGTTTCAGGTTATAAGACTTTCTAGCATTGTCCACATTCATATAGATGTTAATGAATATGTATTATAAGACTTTCTAGCATTGTCCACATTCATATAGATGTTAATGAATATACATATTCATTAACATCTATATGAATGTGGACAATGCTAGAAAGTCTTATAACCTGAAACGGGTTATAAGACTTTCTAGGGTTATAAGACTTTCTAGCATTGTCCACATTCATATAGATGTTAATGAATGTACATATTCATTAACATTTATATGAATGTGGACAATGCTAGAAAGTCTTATAACCTGAAACGGAGGAAGTACTACCTTTTGATTTCATAACCTTTCTTGTTATTGTTATAAAATAGGTCTATTTGTGCAGGATGATGCCCACATATTTTGTCTGGAGGACCAGATAAAAGATGAAATTAGAGGTGTTCTTGATCTGACTGAGCAAATACTGGGCCAATTTGGCTTTCGGTATTATGAGATAAACCTTTCAACAAGGCCAGAAAAATCTGTTGGCAGTGATGACATATGGGAAAAAGCAACACTTGCACTAAAAGATGCACTAGAAGACAAAGGTTGGGAGTACAAGGTTGATGAAGGTGGAGGCGCTTTCTATGGCCCAAAAATTGATTTGAAAATTGAGGATGCTCTTGGAAGAAAATGGCAATGTTCCACTGTGCAGGTCAGTTGTATATTTATTGAAAATCTTTGAGCACAATGGACCACGTTAACAGTTTACTACATTACAGGTCGATTTCAATTTACCTGAGCGGTTTGACATTACTTATGTCAATTCAAATAGCGAGAAGAAACGGCCTATCATGATTCATAGAGCTATCCTTGGGTCTTTGGAACGATTTTTTGGTGTCCTCATTGAACACTATGCTGGTGATTTTCCACTTTGGCTTGCACCAATCCAAGCTCGTATTCTACCTGTGACAGACAATGAGGTTTGCTTCATTTACTTTGATCATCTAGATGCATGACTACATGTGCTATTAAATTAAAAGCACCCAACTTCAGTTCGTAACAGCATCATTTATCTGAACAACCGAAGTCAGGACATCAGTGTTCTTTTGCATCTGGATCCTGGTTGATTTTATTAGTGTAGATTAAATCTGTTTAAGACTTCAACCTAGCATCTTTTTTGTACTTTTACTTTTGGCTCCATTCAGGAGATATTTCCAGGTATTTGATGTAAACCAGCTGCATCTTGTTTCACATTTGCAGCTGCAATACTGTAACGAGGTGGCTTCAGAACTGAAATCAAAAGGCATTCGAGCTGAGGTATGTCATGGCGAGCGTCTACCAAAGCTAATACGGAATGCCGAAACGAAGAAAGTGCCGCTCATGGCGGTCGTTGGGCCTAAAGAAGTTCAAGCCAGGACCCTCACTATCAGGTCCAGGCATAGTGGGGAGATTGGTACTATGCCTGTGGATGAATTCTTTCGCAGAATCCAACTTGCTATTGCGAACAAATCTTCTTCACTATGAACATTTAAATATGCTAAAGAGCAGTTGATATTGTAGAGTATTAGATCTTGTGCACATACACGATATAGCAGCTGTGCTCTAGAAGAAGTTAGCAACTGAGGTCTGGAAGAGCAGATCAAATAATTTTGTGCATAATTGCCATCGCCGTGTTTTGCAATATAACAAATGTCCAGTATTCTTTTTTTGTACATTAGGGAGGCTCATATACTATTTCCACCAGGTCATAACTATTTTCAAAGGTAGAGATGCTTGCCTGGGGCCTGGCTTTGAATTCGCACGTAGGAACGAATTCATTAGGAAACTAGTGGTTACCCACGCGTTGCAGCGGAGAAAAAAAAATAAAAAAAACTTAAAAAAACTTGAAGAAAATAATTTGTAATGTCCCAAAAGACAATATTATAAGCTTGATAGTAGTTAATAATACTACTCTCTCCGGGCTGATAAACTTGTCGTTTTGGATAATAGCATGGTCTCTAGAAAACAATTTTGACCATTATTTTTCATTGTAATATGTATAAAAGTGTTAACAAATATATGTTTTTATTAAATTACTTTTTAAAACTAATCTATACATGTAATCACCATATTTGAAAGACAAATATTTTAAAAATGATTCATAATCAAAGATTGTAAAGTTTGACCTCACCTTGTCTAAAACGATAAGTATTATCAGCTCGGAGGGAGTAACAGAATTCTCTCCCCTATTGCATGTTCAGAGGAGCAAGTCCAACTGGTGGCTGATCTATTGCAATGTGCTGTGAAGAACCTCCCTATAACTTACCTTGGCCTCCTGCTCTCGACGCAGCATCCAAGCAAAGTAGAGCTCCTACCCCCTCTTTGGCCGGTACTCCAAGAAGATGGTAGGCTAGAAACCGAATCCTTTTGGTTTCCTGTGCACCGCCTAGTTTCTCATCGACACGCGCTTGATGGTCCTACCGGTCTACCTTATGACCGTATTCGAGTTGCCCCCAACGGGCAGTTGATCTAATCAAGTGCTAGTGTTGTGCTTTTCGATGGAAAGGGGAAGAAGAGATCAATGGGGGAAATTGCCTTGTGGCATGGGATAGATCTGTATGCATAAGGAGGTCGGAGGGCTATGCATGAAAAACATCATACTACTAGGTGTGGCACTGCAGCTTTGCTGGCCATGGCACCAATAAACCCAACCAGATTGGCCATGGGTAGCGCTTCATCTGGCAAAGGACTCCGCTCTCGATTCCCTGTTTCACGATTACCACCATAGTAGTGGTAAGGGATGGATCCAAGACAACGTTTTGGACTGATCCTTCGTCAAATATCGTCGTTGCAAGGTTGCCACGGCGTTGCAAGATAAATTGATGGGTGCGGGACATCTGTGGAAGTCTGTCCCCCGGGCTATCTTAGAATACTTGCACATTGGGAAATTGTCACCTAGGACAAGCTACACACCGGTGCACAAGATGAGATAATCTAGAAGTTCTCAAGTGAGGCCTCTATTACAGTGTTTCGTTGTACGACATATTCTTTGAAGGTATGACAAAATCTCTGTCTGTATTCTTTAGAAAGCCAAAGTATCGTCTAGGTGCAAGTACTTCTTCTTCTTCTTGGCGTTCCGAGGAAGTTGCCTAACAGCTGGCAATCTCATGCGTCGGCACATACCATGCTCGATGACAACATGTCTGCTATGCGGCGTGGTAGCTGAGATCCGCAACCACCCTTTCTTCATATGTTGCTACACCAGGCAGGTATGGGACAATGTTCGCTAGAAAATGAAGATCGCCTTGCATCCTGACTCGGATGACTTAGCATCCTAGTGGTTTGAGGCTCACCGAAGCATCCCGAAGCCAGTCATCATGCATTTTATGCAACACTTATCCTAATATCATGGATGGTGTGGAGATGGTGCCACACTCAGGGTCTATGCAAAGCGGCGTTGCAAAGTAGCTCAAGTAATCATGGAAGAATGGTGGACTTAGAGATTGTACTAGAACTATCTACTGCTACTCGACTGTGTGTAAGAGTTCAGGCTCTGCCCTATAGTTCCCCTTTCTCCTTGTGTAACCATGGTGTAAAGCCATAGAGTCAAGTGCAACAACCATGTTTGTTGTTAATCTTTGTATTATTATTTGTGCATTTCTTTCCATAATATAGTTCAGTCGATATTCCATCGGCCTGACAAAAAAAAGATAAAATAATATTAAAAAGCCAAAATAGTATATATTAATTCTAATAACTAGAGAGCTCCAACACACACATAGCCAGTAGAACTTAATTGCAAGGAGTTGGCAAATGAAGCTTACGTTATTGTTATCGAAGATGGAGAATGGTGAAAAAACAAATAACAAGATGTAAAAAAGGGGAAAGAATGGGTGAAATTTTGATTATATGCACTATGGTACAAAACTGAACTGGTATTAATAAAGTACTTATATTTTAACCAAATTATTACTTTGCGAGTTTTGCGATAGTTTGGTCAATATATCTTTATCTGTAGTTTTTGTGAAATTTACTCTATTAATAATTATGAATTTCAATAATTATATGGTCAAGTTATTAGTAATTAATATTACGTAATAAAATGAGAGTGTACCGTGTAATGGTGGATTTCGTACATCGCATGCACGATACATGACTAAATTGTTCGGATATACTACCGGCCCAAATGACATATTTACAAACAAAAAGTAATTTGTAAATAAAACTTTTATATACGTGCTCTTAGCGATCTAAAAATAAAGGTTGAAAAATAAACTTCGATGAAAAAAAACATAAAATCAAATTTAAATTTAAGGTTGAAAAAAAATAAATTTTTGGCTGATACGCATAAGAAGCGAGAAGATAAGGCCGTATGTTGATGACCCATCTCCATCGATATCTTGTTTTAAATTAAATTGGTACAATCGGGTTAGTTTGCACGGTAGTTTTTTTTTTTGACATTTAACTTTATGCCACTTTACGATGTGGCAATTAATTATTTGTCACTCGCCGTCTATAACATGTGAGCCCTCATGTGTCTATGACATGTGGGTCCAGTGGCAAATAATTTATCACCACTCGTAAGAGTGGCAAATAGTTAAGAACAGGTACAATAGCAGGCTATAAGCCAGCTATAAACAATATTTTAAAGAGATAAAGGAAGAGAGAGAATAGCAGCGGGCTACAGATTTGTAGCCAGCTGCAGCACGGACTCCAAACGTAATGTGTGTATTACAGGTAAAATTAGGTATTAATAGTATAGTAAACAACTATTGTAAGAATTGGCTATTACATTAGATATAGGTCTTGTTTGGATCCTCCGGGCTATTAAATAGTTTTCCGGAATCTTGCTATTTATGAGTATTAAACGTAGATTACCGACAAAACCGATTCCATAATCCTTAGGCTATTTTGCGAGACGAATCTAATGATGTATATTAATCTATAATTAGCGACTGATTACTGTAGCATCACTGTAGTAAATCATGGATTAATATACCTTGTTAGATTCGTCTCGCAAAATAGCCTAGGGGTTATGGAATGGGTTTTGTCAGTAATGTACGTTTAATACTCCTAAATAGCAAGATTCCGGAGAGCTATTTAATAGCCCTCCGGATCCAAACAGGACCATAGATGATTTAGAGGTAGTAGTGGGCTATACTATTAAACTTGCTCTAATTATTCCAGTTTTTTGCCCTTTACTTTCTTGACATCCGTTTGCGCTTTTTGCACGGCAGTAGTAGTTCCACAGGAGTGACCACTGGATAATATTATACTATTATCTCGTGTGTTATATGGTGTTAGGCTAAAAACCACGCGAGGTTAAATCGGTCCTTAGCGCTCGCGGGATCGAAGATCTCCCCACGTTCCGTCTCCTGCCTGCGCCGCCGCGCCGATCTCCATCGCCGCCGCCGACGAGCAGCGGCGCCGGCGCCGGCGCTGCGCCGCACACACTCCCCCCTCCTACTCCTCCTTGCGCCGGGCCCCAAGTCTCGTCTTCTCGGCCTCGACTCCCGGAGGTCTCTCCTCGCTCGCTAGCTCTCCCGCCTCGCCTCGCCCCCCACCGCACCTCGACTTCCATCCATCCATCCCCGCGACGGGAGCGGCGGTGGGTGGCCGTGCTGCACGTCGCCCTTCTGCTTCCGCCTCCGGTGAGCACACCCGCGCCGCCGCACGCGCGCACATCCCTCTTCCTTTCGAGTTCGCCTCGAACCTTTCCTCTAGATCTGGAAGCTAGGTTTGTTTTTTTTTTTCTTTTCCCCTTCCTCGTGTTAAACCTTAGTACTAATCTGATCTCGTGGCATTGCAAGGGAGAAGTGAAAGTTGCGGAGCTAGGGCTAAAGGGGGATCCACTTGGTATTCTTGGCTCCAAAGCTGTCTGGGTAGGGACCGTCCAAAATTCAGCGACCGGGATCCGGGGGCGACCTGCCCCAGAGTGGGGAGATCGCTCCTTTTCCTGTGACAAGGAGGGCGAACTCTTATTCAGCCATGATGGAAGCGGACATGGAGAACGGGAGGTTGTATCCGGAGAGACCCAGAACTTTCTCTACCGTACGAACTAAATCATCTCTGCCACCGGTATGAATTTCTCCGCCTTTTAGATAGATTTAACTTCTTGTAGGTGACTAGGAAGAGTATGGGTTTAGCTTTCGTTCATTGTTTTATCCTTATATGTTGTACTAGTGCGATGGTATGGTACATATGTATTTTTTGATTTTGATGAAATGTGTCATTTCTTTTGTGTACATTGTTTTTTCTTGCAAATATATGGCAAAGAGCCAAAGATCAACATAGCACTACCGAATGCTGCATTGCGAATTTTGCACCTCCTATCTGTTTTACACACATTTGTAGTATTTCGCTCTTTTGGAGCTTTTCACTATTGAAAAACATGTAATTAGTAATCAAAGATAGCTCTCTCTGCTCATACTAGAAGAATATGTTTATTAGCTCAAATTATTCAACATTTCTATCACTGTTTTGCATAATTTTGCTTAAAGTTGTTATGAGGTTAAAAGAAAATTCTAAACTACAAGAACTTTAGTTCCCACAGGTTCATATGTTTGACTCTAGACGTTTCAATCTAGATCTGCATAATATATGCTACGAAGTTTCAAGCTACATATGTTTGTTATATGAAAATATTTTCGCAAGTTGCAAATATCAACAGATAAATGTTTTTGTTTACTTACCTATAAGTAGAGTTTATTTAACATGGCATCAGCAACAGTTAATCTCTTATTTTGCATCTCTTCATTCTCTTGTTTTGTTTGATGCAGATCTTCCGTGTGTTGATGAGGATAAATCCCCGTGCTTTCATTGTTCTTCTTCTTTTGGTATTCAGTGGTGTGCTCTATGTAGGAGCCAGTACATCACCAATTGTGCTCTTTGTGTTCTGCATATGTACTCTAAGTTTATTCTTCTCTCTCTACCTCACAAAGTGGGTTCTTGCCAAAGATGAAGGTCCTCCAGAAATGTCTGAGGTATTACAATGTCATATGTTCAATTATGTGATGACATACTGATGCTTCATATTTTCTATATGCTCATTGCTGTATACTGTTTTTCTTTGTTTTTTGTAACTAGCTATTTCGTTGTGTGCAAATGCAATATACTATTGGTGTTATGCATCTTTTGCTTTATTCAATTAACACTTCCACCTAGGAGACTGTAAATGCTCTTTTCTTTTGTCCTGCAGCTTTGCATTTATGGTTTAAATGTTTAGTTATATTTTGTTATTTCAAAAGGGATGCTAGATTTTTGGACATATTTTCTTTTTCTTCTTGACATTTATGGTTTTAATGTTTAGTTATCTTTTCTTTTCTTTTTTAGTTATATTTTGTTTTTGTTGGTGTGGGTTGCAGAATGGTGTTTAGCTGATTTACTATGTTTGCATGTTGCTTAGTACAATATAATTGGAAACTTATGCCACATCATCGTATGGCATCATATCAGACGGATCACAATTTACTGTAATATGGGCCCATTCACTAGTTTCTGGAGATTACTATAGAAGAGTTAATGCAGGCAGCCAACTAAACAAACCAACTTTCTACCATATAGAATAAGGAAATCTGGGTGCATGCATTTGTAATGTAGTAATTAGGCATCTATGTGGCCCCTGAATGCACACAATTTTCCTATAGAGAAGGTGAACATTGGTTCTATGTTAGAGCAATTTTTATTCATACCACAGGAGCTTGTCCAGTACCCACAAAATCAGGGTATCAATTAACTGACCAAATAGTTGTGGTATAAGAATTCGTATTTTACATGTTTCTAGTGCTGTTGTGCACTGGCTTTATGATATGAATTTGTTGGCATGCATGGTGCAACACAGGTATAATGCTACAGTATTTCTTGCTCACCTGCTGATGTTGTTAGCTAGTGAACTACAGTTATATAAATAATTTTTTTTGGACCAGTGAACTGAATCTGATGTCATGATGTTGATATTATATATCCTACATCCTACTGTTCTTGAGAGTTGTACTTAGTATATTGACATCTTTACCTGTCAGATTTATGCTGTATTTTTTATTGGGTGCCTTCTTGATGTTCAGATATCTGATGCCATAAGAGATGGTGCTGAAGGATTTTTTAGGACACAATATGGGACTATTTCTAAAATGGCTTGTATCCTGGCACTTGTCATTCTTGGCATCTATCTCTTTCGTTCCACCACCCCACAGCAGGAGGCATCCGGTGTTGGAAGGTGATTTCCCATTCTTATTCTGAAATCTTATTTGTGCCCATCCTTTGACATCTCATGAATATCATGGTTATATAGGACAACATCGGCATATATTACTGTTGCTTCCTTTCTCCTTGGAGCTTTATGTTCTGGGATTGCTGGTTTTGTTGGGATGTGGGTATCCGTACGTGCAAATGTTAGAGTTTCAAGTGCTGCTCGGCGGTCTGCAAGAGAAGCACTGCAGGTTTTGTTTTATACTCTTGATATACTATACATTTCATGTGTTTGTCCCTCCACAATAGAATTTCAAATTGTGACTAATTTCTCTAAACAGATTGCTGTCCGCGCTGGTGGTTTCTCAGCCATTGTGGTTGTTGGCATGGCTGTTTTTGGTGTGGCAATACTGTATGCAACATTCTATGTTTGGCTTGAAGTAGATTCACCTGGTTCAATGAAGGTTACTGATCGTAAGTTTCTCTTAAACCTGTCTTTTTTCAAAACATGTCCTGCTTAAGAGAAGTACTTTGTCCATTCACTTATATTAGAATACGCTCACTTGATTTGGGCTTGAAGATCAAAGAGCAATTCAAATCCACAAGGATATGCATGTTGAGCCAAACCTCTGATATTAATTGCAATACACATACTTTCCATGAATCCAGTTATCTGATACGGATTGCTTTGGAAGTTGGAAAATTTATTTTCCATTCAATAAACAGTTTAGTAGCTGCAACTAGGGACTCAGAGAAACAAAAATACAGTTACCTTGAAAGAGGTGTGCAACCTATAATTATGAACAGCCATGAGAAAAAATAGTACTAGGTAATAAAGATGAACAGACGGAGTACTGTTTTTTTCTTTTAACTTTCACATCTGGTCTGTAAGGGCTATCTTCTGTAACAGCTGTTTCATCGTGTGAAATCTGATCCTTGGTCCTGGAGAAGCTATCCATGGCACTGACAGGTTGGCCTGGTTCAAATGTCTGTCTGACACGAAGTTCATCGCTATTTAAAAATCTAACCACAGTTTCTAAAACATCAATAAAAAGTAGGAGTAATTAGTTAAGTTGAAGGACCACAATGGGACTAACAGAAAGTGGAGGAAACAAAACAGCTTATTCAAAAAGCTAAGGTCCTCTTCTCTGTTAAAAAATATATATAAGCGTGGTCGGTGGTCGATAACAGGTTTAGGGCCCTGGCCAAATTTGTGCTTTTCCTGGTTGATAACACTGGTTATGGTTATATGTTTGCAATTAGTTCTTTTATTCAAATGGAATATTTCTTTTGTCAATTTCACATTTATTTCCTGTAGTGCCTCTTCTCCTTGTGGGATATGGTTTTGGTGCGTCTTTTGTCGCCCTTTTTGCTCAGTTGGGTGGTGGAATATACACCAAAGCTGCTGATGTCGGAGCTGATCTTGTGGGAAAGGTTGAGCAGGGAATACCAGAAGATGATCCTCGTAATCCTGCTGTCATTGCTGACTTGGTATTGATACTTCTCTTGAAGCCTGTTGTATTTTTTTATTATTTTCTATCATAAACATATGATTTTTTCTTGTTGGATATGCCTAGACATAAGTCATATGATTCTTAAGTTCTATCAAGGATAATATTTCTTTGTATTTTCAATTCATTACGTAACTCCCCCAACCCCACTCCAAAAGAAAAAACCTCCATAGGTGATGGACTAGCATTGTTTCCCAAGGCTGGGGATAATTCTTCATAGAATATATAATATCTGTTATTCAGAACGAATTGTCTGGTTATAGCTAGCTTATATTTTATCTGTTACTTATACATGCTCTTCAGTAAAAATATTTCAGTTTGGTGGTGGACTGGTGGTAATGATAAGTTCTACATCCTCATCCCTCCCACTACCTCCCCTCACAACTTAGAGATGCATCTCGAAAATCACTTTGTATTATTATTATTATCCTATTATGCTCTGTAACACATGTATACATCAGTAGTATACTAAAAGAGGGCTACTCAGGTTGGTGACAATGTTGGAGATTGTGCCGCACGAGGGGCTGACCTTTTTGAGAGCATAGCAGCTGAAATTATCAGTGCAATGATACTCGGGGGAACAATGGCACAGCGCTGCAAAATTGAAGGCAAGTCTCTTTTGCTTGTCATGCAACATCATTGATAAGAATGCGAAATTGTCCAGTGACAATTCCTGTGAGCTCCTAAGGCTGTGTTCTTTGCTCAGTGTTCTCAACCCCTCTCCCTCGTGTTCCGCGCGCACGCTTTTCAAACTGCTAAACGGTGCGTTTTTTGCAAAAAGTTTTTATACAAAAGTTGCTTTAAAAAGTCATATTGATCCATTTTTGAAAAAAAAATCTAATACTTAATTAATCACGCGCTAATGGACCGTTCCATTTTTTGTGCGGAGGGAATGAGTTCCCAACACAGAATCGAACGCAGCCTAAGAACACTGAAGAGCCAGCCGTCAAATGATATTGTTAATATGAGTATATATAATACTTTAGTTATGTAATAACATGATCTTTCAACAAATCTTTATTCATGGGCAGTGCCTGGTTTTGAGTAAAATCGAGATTCATCTTTTCTTCTGCAATAACTTTTTTTTGGTAATATTTCTACTTTATAATCAGCATTCTTTGCTAATGCAGATCCCTCAGGCTTTATACTGTTTCCTCTTGTTGTTCATTCATTTGATCTGGTGATCTCATCAGTTGGAATACTCTCAATTCGGGGAACACGTGACTCTGGGTTAATATCCCCTATTGAAGATCCGATGGCAATCATGCAGAAAGGATATTCTATCACTATACTGCTCGCTGTTGTTACCTTTGGAGTGGTAAATCTAGTTATTTTTGTCATTAATTTACTGTGTCTTCCTTGAGTACTAGTGCAGTAGAAGTTCTGGCGAGAATACTTCATTTGTTTCCATGGGCTTGGATGTAGATATTCTTTAGGGTCAGAAGATGCAAAATGTGTCTGGCATGGTTTGTGTAATTTCTTTCATGTACTATTCTCATCGGCATGTCTTTAAATACTACCTCCGTCCCCAAATATAACAACTTCTGGATAAGGGTATGTCCAGATACATGGCCAAAAGTTGCTATATTTTAGGACGGAGGTAGTATCATTTTTTAATGAATTATGAAAGGTTGAAATGTCTTTCTATTACTGTATTCAATTACAGAAAAAGTAAAAAATTGATGGTACATGGTTAAATTTCGGGGGAGAATAGAAACATAAAGTTTTGAAAAAACAAAAAAAATCTAGCCCAGGAAAGTTCTGACTAAACCATGGGATCATAACCATTGCATGCATAGCAGGAGTGTTGGAAGTAAGAGAACTAATTATGTAACAAAGAACTGAAACACAAAAACATTTTCCCAATGCAGTTACTCTGGGTTATGTTGGTGTTGTCTTGTTCTTCCTTTTCTGCAGTAAACATCAAATTCTTTTTTCTCTGAAGTTTGTTATAATAATTGGCCTGTGTACATTTTCAGTCTACCCGGTGGCTCCTGTACACTGAACAAGCACCTTCTGCATGGCTCAATTTTGCCTTGTGTGGCTTGGTGGGCATCATCACAGCATATGCTTTTGTTTGGATTTCTAAGTATTACACAGATTACAAACATGAGCCTGTCCGCCTTTTGGCTCTTTCAAGTTCCACAGGGCATGGAACTAATATTATTGCTGGAGTAAGCTTGGGACTGGAATCAACAGCGTTACCAGTTCTAGTGATAAGTGTAGCCATCATATCAGCATTTTGGTTGGGGCATACATCTGGATTAGTAGATGAATCTGGGAACCCAACTGGTGGTCTTTTTGGGACAGCTGTAGCTACAATGGGGATGCTTAGCACAGCAGCATATGTTCTCACCATGGACATGTTTGGTCCAATAGCTGACAATGCTGGTGGTATTGTGGAGATGAGTCAGCAGGTAATACACTCATATTTTTTCCCATGTATATAGCAGTTCAAACCAATATTTTGTCTTTGCTGTAGGTTCTTATATACCGTTTCTGTTAATATGCTTTACTCATTTTCCTTTGCAATTTCAAATTGCTCTAAACTGTTCCGCCATAAGAAGCTTCTATTAAATAAAATTTAACATGTAGTTGTAGCCTGTATTTACATGTGATATTTGAATCTCTGTGTTCTCCCAACCATCTAACTGAGCAAACTGTGCAGCCTGAAAGTGTAAGAGAAATCACAGACATTCTAGATGCTGTGGGCAATACAACAAAAGCTACTACAAAGGGATTTGCTATTGGGTCAGCAGCACTGGCTTCCTTTCTCCTGTTCAGTGCATATATGGATGAAGTAGCTGCTTTCGCACAATTGCCATTCAAAGAGGTATTTTATTACTTAGACACGCAAAATACTTACTTTCTGTGCTTATAACATATATAATGGTCTTGTGTAATGGATTGCAGGTTGACATAGCAATCCCAGAGGTTTTTGTTGGTGGTTTACTTGGTTCAATGCTTATATTCCTGTTTAGTGCATGGGCTTGTTCTGCTGTTGGCAGAACTGCACAAGAAGTTGTTAACGAGGTCAGGAGACAGTTTATTGAGAGGCCTGGCATTATGGTGAGTACATGCATATAATTAAGTTTGTCATTTTTCTTATGCCTATAAAAGTTAATGCTAACTTCTAATATAATGTTATGCAGGACTACAATGAGAAGCCTGATTACGGTCGTTGTGTTGCAATTGTGGCATCTGCTTCCTTGAGGGAAATGATAAGGCCGGGGGCTTTAGCCATTATATCACCCATGGCTGTTGGTAAGTTCTATAGATATGGGGGTTATTGCATTTTTGTTCTAGCGTTGGGTACTTTTTTTTTTTTTTTGAAAATGGGGAAACCAATCATGGTTTGCAGGTATTATCTTCCGTATGTTGGGTCACGCTACTGGCCAGCCTCTTCTTGGAGCCAAAGTTGTAGCCGCTATGCTTATGTTTGCAACTGTTGCTGGTATTCTCATGGCACTCTTCTTGAACACTGCTGGTGGTGCCTGGGATAATGCTAAGAAGTACATCGAGACTGGCGCTCTTGGTGGCAAAGGCAGTGAGTCTCACAAGGCTGCAGTTACTGGTGATACGTAAGTGTTTTATCTTTTATGCTCTACTTTTCAAATTCTGTTTTGGGGGTTGTTTCTAGGACTATGTTCACACATTTCATCAAAAATATGTAGCAATATTCCGAATGTTAGTCATATTAAACTTGTGCACAAGAATTAAGAAAGTAGCTCAAGAAGAGTCATGTATTTGTGATAGGTGTATTATTTACTTAGCAGGGGCAAACAAGTAAGGAAATATGGATTTAGGAAATAGTTGAGAAGGCTAAAAGACAGAGAAACAGAGGGAGTGACAATGTTTGTCATCAGGGCTTGGGACCATTTTGTTGTTTTTCTGAATAATAATAATCTCCAAAAATATGGGATAGATACACTTATAGGAGTTTGTTATGCTGCAGGGTTGGAGATCCATTTAAAGACACGGCGGGGCCTTCCATCCATGTTCTTATTAAGATGCTCGCTACAATCACATTAGTGATGGCTCCAATATTCTTGTGATTAACCATGAATGTATCACAACTAATCCTGCGGCGAAGTTATCAAAGGGTCCTGTAGGTGAGCTGTTTACGTGAGTGGGATGTATTGATTCGCTAGCTTTGTGTTTATTTTGCCCGATTAAAGAGAATCACTACTGCCCATTTTGATAGTGTCCATATTATACTGTCACTTTCTTTGACAAATGATACTAATGTTGGTAATATACTGGACAGAGATTAGAAGGGCCTTTAAAATGCACATATTGTTCTCGCAAATCTGCTAACCACTTCCCCCGTTACATTTACATTTGCTTCTGCCCCATTGGTCATCTCCTATAATAGCACGATCTAAGCTTGATACAACACTATCAAGAGCTGGATGTTGTGTTTGTTTTTCATCAAAGGGTTACCCCATGTCCTGGTATACTAAATCAAAGGTTTTATGTGCCCATGGGTTCTCTCGATCGCTAGCTTCGAGGCGTCTGTTCTCCATGGTTTTCATGTACAATTTAGAGTCACATTGCCCATATATATAGTTTGAAACGTTTGATACAACTAGATACATATGCACAATCGTGGTTAATTAAAAAAAAATGCACATGAAAGAACAAATGGAGCTGATGATGTTTGGTGGTGGCTCGTACGTCCGTACGATGATATCATCACTTCATCAGGTACAATACCGGCTGCATCACATTTGATGCTAGCTTCCTAATGGGCTCTCCGTTACAACTGCTGTACAGCACTCTTGCATTATTGAGATATTAGGTAAGCCCGTTTGGTTGCTACCATGAGCAAGATGCCTGAGTATTTTTCATGCTTGAGGATAGCCTGAGCTTGCTTACAAGAGTTACCTGACCAGGCATGGCTTAAATTTAAGGTAGTGTTTGGTTAAAGCCCTGAGAACATGCTCTCTGAAAAAGTGCTCTCTTTTTTCTAGTAGCTCTCACGCATAGAGCTGAGCTCCAACTGATGGCACCAGATTTTAGTGGAGGAGGAGATTTTAGTGGAGGAGGAAGCAGACGGCCTTTTTGCTACGCCTGACTCAGGCGACCTTTTTGCTACGCCTGACTCAGGCGAGTTTCGTCAGGCAAGATTCCTTAGGCTAAAATTCTCAAGGTAGCAACCAAACACGTCTCAGGCAGATTACAGGCTTGGGCTCAGGCCAGGCTGGTTTGCTCAGGGTAGCAACCAAACAGGCTCTATGACCGTATGACATGTTGAAGGGTAACAATAGCTTTTTCCTTCCCCGGTGAAACGCTTAAGTTCTTTTCCATTTAGGTTAGACCCTATGGATAAATATGTAAGAAAACATGTGTGTTTTGTTCAGGAATGAAAAAAAAGAGTGAATTACATAATGAACCATATAAGTTTTATCTAAGTTTTGTTTTAGACCTCTTTATTCCCTCTTTTTATTCACACTGGATCCTTGTTCTTCCTCTTTTCGAGTTTCGATGCTCTAGCTGCTAGCCATCTTCGTCCCCACCGTCTGTCTTCTCTCCTATAGGCCCATCCTTTTCATCTCTTCGCCAATAGCCCTATCACGATGACTCCCGCTAGCCCCTTCCCAAACACCACCTGACTCCACCAAGCACAGTAGTGTGTTACTTTTGTTTAGAACAAATTAATTGTGAGGTTTTTTTTATAACAAATTAATTCGAGTGTAGATGTATTTGTAGCATTTAAGTGTATGAAGGAGTAGTTTGCTAAAAAAACACATCCCTTAATTACATCGTTTAGAAAATTGACATGGTCTATATTGTGTATATATTTGCCCATACATTTTTAATCATTTATTTATATATAAAAAATTAAGAATACAAATTTACGGAAGTATTTTTTTAACAGCTTATTACTACTTCCTCCGTTTCACAATGTAAGTCATTCTAACATTTTCCACATTCATATTGATGTTAATGAATCTAGACATATATATCTATCTAGATTCATTAATATCAATATGAATGTGGGAAATGCTAGAATGACTTACATTGTGAAACGGAGGGAGTATCTTTTTTCACATATCAAACTTATTTTAAGTATTGCGATCTAGATGTTGGTTTTGATTACAAGTATTCTAAAACAATATTATATATACGAGAATGAAATTAAAGAGTAATTATATTAAATAGTACTGAACACTAAATAGTAGGAATGCAGGATGTTCAGCTCCTTCAAATGAGAAAGTCCATTAGCAGTTCAAGTGCGCGTGCACTTATCAATATCATATTATCTAAATAATTATGAAAACTTTTGAAAAAAAAAGTTCTACTCCCTCCATTCCAAAATAAGCGTAGCCATGAGTTTCTGTGCTTAACTTTAATCGTCCATCTTATTTAATTTTTTTTAAAAAAACTAAAAAATATGTCACGTATAAAGTACTATTTAGGTTTATATTCTAATAACAATAAAAATACCAGTTATAAAAAATTTTAAATAAGACATACGATCAAAATTAGACACGAAAACTCATGGTTGTGCTTATTTTGGGACGGAAGGAGTATAACACATATTACAATGTTATGCCTCTCCATGAACATGCGATGCTAAATTCAATTTATTGCACATCCCACAAAAAAAGTACTCCGTAGTACATGTTTGGCTATGAATTGTGTTGGTGCTATTTATAACATTTTTTTATTTTGTTTCTATAAGATTGAATTTAGACTTGGATTTAGGCAAGAAGATAGACACCTATTCTATTATATAAATCTAACTATTTGATTGACATTTATAAATGAGAAGCAAACTGTTAAGTACACATGCACTCGAGTTGTGGAAATTTATTGCAATCCTTGGAGAAACAAGTTAAAAATAGATTTGGTTACGAATAGTACATGTTTGGCCAAGGGGCGAAGCAGGCATGGGGCAGCCCCATGCCAAGCTCCATGATCTTCATTGTAATATTGAAAAATGCCATGTAATTTCTGAAAATATTTAAACTCCCATTAGTTCAGCTCTACATGTGTAGGTTATTTTGGCTGCACCCCTGTTTGGCTATGAATATTATTAGTGCTATTTATAACTAAATTTGTATTTTGTTTCTCCTGATGTAGATCGAATTTAGATTTGAACTTTTTAAAGAAGGTGCATGCCTATTGTATTTATATATATATATATATATATATATATATATATATATATATATATATATGTGTGTGTGTGTGTGTGTGTGTGTGTGTGTGTGTGTGTAGGTTATATTCAAATTTTAAGCTACTTTTATAATTGTCTGATTAACATTTAAGAAATGAGATGCAAACGAGATAATTAACAAGAATTCAGCTCCCCTTCAACGAAGTCTTAGCAATAGTTGGAGAAGCAAGTTGCAATAGTATTCCTATTAAGCCGGCCTTTCATAAAAGCTGTAAAATACCCACCTTTTTTTGGGGGTCCCCCTCAATATAATCTCTAGGCTTGTGTTGGGATTGCCAACCCTCTCTCCTGTCATGCATGCATAAAGCTACGTGCTTTGTCCTCCCAAAACGTATCCATATCTCACATGAAACAAAAAGCTCCCACATTGCATTCTTTCCTCTCTCTCTCTCTCTCTCTCTCCTGTAACACTACCCTTCTACTGTTTTTTTCCTTCTCTCTCTCACCTCTTTTTGACCAGTCCAACAGTGCATCTAGCTAGCTATACCAAAACACACACCAAATTAACTATGAGACCAAATGAACCCTTTCCCCTTTAATTTGCTCTTCTTTTACTGGCAAGGTAGCACATCAAAGAAAGGAGAAAAAAGAATACCAAAAAGACAGAAAGGAGCAAGGGAGAGCACATGCTTTGGAAGAAGAGGGTATCAGGCCATCAGGGTAGTATTTGGTGGTTTGCTGTCTATCTTGGTCTTTCTGCTGCAGGTATAGCGCATCATGGTAGCTCATGATGCTACATGCATGGGAAAGAGGTCGAAATCAAAGCCAACAATGTACCTTGGATCCCCATGCCATCAGTGACCACTCTCTCTATATAGCTACCACTTGATCGATGATAGCTCAATTAGGTGTCTATTTTTCTTTGCTAAAGAAGTATTCCCATGGGTTTGAGTTGGTATTGTTCTCATAATGTTGTATTGAATAATTATCCGAGTCGATTGCTTCCGATGCATATAATGCACACAGTTCTAGTTTTTGGTTGGGTTGGCTCGATCGATGGCTTTATATGAAATAGCGGTTTTTGACCCTTCTTATGTCTATTCTATTTATTACGGAGAAAAGGTATGTTCATTATTCCCTTAATTCATGGCTCATTTAGAAATAACCAAATTCATGGGGGTGGTTCATGGTTGGAGTATTTCTTGACACCTACATGCATGCATTATCCATACAAAAGCTATATTACTATACACGTGCCTACGTATACACACTATAGTTTGGAAGCATTTGTATGTGAATATCATGGTTCCTAGCTAGCTATATATATAGCTAGCACAGTTAGGTGTCAGTGAAGATGCTTGCCATGATCACTAGGCAGCGAGAGATCCAAGAACTAGGCAAAGCCCTCACTTTGATGCTGCAGAAGTGCAGAGCAGAACGTATATATGCATGTATATTGCCATGCATATCGTCTCTGATGTGCATATGCAATGCATATATGCTTTAGCTTCTTCTCTCATATGATCCTCACATACACATGAAAAGAGGAGCAGATCAAAAGAGAAAAGAAGAGAGAGAGAGTTTCTCCTCGAAAGTCTCTAGCAAAAGCCTCTGAGCTGTGGAAACTTTGTCTCTCCATGACGCCTCGATATCTTTCATTCACAATTAGCTTGCTAGCTAGCTTTGTTCAAACATATCGCTCTACCGATAAAGCTTAACTAATTAACTGATGAAATTTAAGTATAATATCAGTTAGTTAATCACAAAGTAGGCGATCGATCACAAATTCATGTAATGAATGGGAAGGAATTATATATTCAGGGACACAAATTAAAACAATATCGTTACTACATCCGTTGTTTTTTACTTGATGTTTTGCATGTTGACAGTCTATTCAATGTATATGTATATGAATATAAAACCATATATTCAAATAAGTATATGAGAAAGGAGGTGGTGTATCTGAACAAATGGACTATACATCTTTTCTCTTACTACCTCCATATAAAAATGTAAGGCATGTTTTGTTTTGTTATAACAAGGCTTTAATTAACTAACAAGTAGTTGCTTTACTAATTAATATATTCCCTCCGTTTCATATTATAAGACTTTTTTATAGTATTTTTTTTAAGTTTAACTAATTAACTTTGTACAATAATATAGCAATATTTGCATCACAAAACAAACACATTACCAAAATATATTTAATATTATATTTAATTAAACTAATTTGATGTTGCTAAATTTTTTATGAACTTAGTGAACATAAATAAATTTGACTAAAAAAATCAAAACAACTTATAATATGAAACAAGAGTATCATTTATGTGATACAAAAGTGTAATCCGTACTTTTAAATATAAATCTAATAACATCAATTTTGTGTCATAAAAATATTCTAACAGAGCAATTGGTGGTCAAAATTTTGTGCTAAGGAAATAAAAAGCACCATATATTTTTTTACGGAGAATTATATTTTCAACATGGCACCAGTAGTGTGTTATATATTGAAAGAATATTAAATTAGTGCGGTTTTTCGGTTCACATTCTTTTGCTCCCATTCCTAACTTCCACGTATAAATTGAGCATATGTACCACAAGTGTACTAAAGGGAATTGAAGAGAGTCTCTTGAGGTGCTAAAAAGCGTTTGCAACATGCACTTTAGAAAAAGGAGAAAAGGGCAGGAGGACAGGAGTAGTAGTACACTATATATATACTACTTACAATCAAGACGCAAAATTCATCATCCATCTCGCAAAAAGATGTAGAATCCCTAGAGATGCCGATCAAAGTCCCATTCCAGGTTTGTCTCATGATCACAGATTGGAGGGGGCAGAAGGCCAGAGACGGCGGTTGAAGGCACATAATATATATGCATGTCTGATGATAAAAGGAGCTAGATGCTGTTCAACGTTAGCCCATGCTAGCTATATCATGCATATGCATGGTTAGCTAGCTAGGACGGTTGCAAAGAAAGCAAACACACTCGTTCTAATAAGTATGCCATCTGTGCTTTTTTTTTTTTTTAAAAAAAAATATAAGTATATACCAATTGGTTTTGTTCTTAAAAAATAATGGATGTCGTTTAAAGTTTCTAGGTTAATTAGCATGCATGCGTCCCCTTTGTGTTGTGTGCACGAGAATTTTCCTCAAAGATGTATTATTCACTCAATTTTTTTACAACTTTTTTTACAAGGATCACATTTTTTCCTAAGAGGCACAAATTGCCAAGAAACCATGATAACCGCGCTAGTGAAAACAAATTTGTTGGCCAATCTTCAAGGAATACTCGCCAAGTCTAGAGGGCAAAAGAAATTAATTCCATTTCATTTGCGGTTAACCATTGGGGAAAGCTTAATTGGTGGTCCGCTCTCGATACAGAAAACTATAGCCATTTCAAACTTTCCAGTACGACAAGAAATCAATACTTGTCGATTGAAACCACCAAGAATACACATTACCTTTGGGGGTGCTTTGAACCACTAATTCAATATCCATTACACACTCAAGGTAACATGTCATTGAGTGCGATAAGTCCTGTTGGAGGCGCCAACCACCAAGCAATTCGTCTTTTCATTGTCGGTTGGCACCGTCGAGCTTAACCTTTTTTGTGGTTTAGGCTAATATATTTGCGGTTCAAACCACTGAGCTCCCCATAAAATTAATTGGTAACAACAAAATTTTGGATTCTGATAGTTAGTAGTAATGTATTTGCAACAACACTATTATGTTTCTTTACATGATCACCAAAGTTTCACCAGGTACGGATTAATTTCTTTCGTCTATAAATAACATAAGAAAAAAGGAGTGCAAAAATCACATTGAGTACAATATTGTGTAAAAGTGAAAAGTGCTAGTATTAACGACAAGTTAACAATTTACAACTGTCCTCTTTGCCAGACTAATTTTAGGGTTCATCTTCAGATGGAGGGAAATGATAGAAGATCTTTCTTTCCAAATGATCCTAAAGCAACAGACTTTAGGGTCCAAGAGGCATATATGCTTATATCTTCATTTTTTTTCTGTGTCTATGTTAAGCTTTTCACACACCTCACTACTTTCCAAACATGAGAATGTTGGGCTTGTGAAAACCTAAAGCAAAGGCAAGAGAATTGTAAAAGAAAAAAAAAGAAAAGCAAAAGGAAGCAGGGATCCCTTTTCTAAATCACATTCGTCTACCATTAAAAGAAGTGCCCTTTTGTTACATTTCTTAAGGGGGAGATTGTTCCTTTGCCTTCTAATATAAAGTGACTCCTCCTTTGCACAAGCTCTAAGTTTTGAATCCCTTGTGTGTTTTTGTACCCACCAGTACGTACCACGTCATCTAGCTGGTTTATATATGTTCTTAATTATTTTCTCATGCATGATTTAAATTTGTATGATAGGAATATGGATAGGGTGCTATATACCTTTCATTTGTTGATCACCGGCATAGCTTTGGAGCTGGGCACAAAAGGCCCGGTGTGTCTGGTAGCTAGCACACACTCAACCTTATCTGATTCTAATTAACAAAGTGGTGCATGCAATTTCCTTTATGTGTAATCAAATGCTGCATTTAATTTCGTTATGCTCCTCAGAGATATGGTTAAAAGTTAACCGTCTTTAATAGTACTATCTAGACGCCGTTGTGTGATAGCCATATAGAGATTCGGTATATGATGTCTGGACACAACTCATGTGCAATGTGTGACATATATAACTAAAATTGTACACCCTCTGTCCCATAATATAAGCATTTCTATATATGTCCAAATTCATATGTTATATATATTTTGAGACAGAGGTAGTGTGTGATACTATTATAAATGATTCTTATTTTAAACCAGCTGCACTAATAAAAGGTTGAACATTGTTAAATTAAAAACCATATTTCTGATAATATTTTACCTTTGCCTCTCTTACAAAACTTGAATTTCGCGCTCATTGCTGTATAAATAGTCTTCTAGTTTCCATTTCTCCCTCCTCTTGTCAACTCGTGAAAAACAGCACGACAGGCATTTTGGCACAAATTGCTAGCGATCAATTAAGGCGCGCCGTAGGCGATTTGAGAGTTTGCTCATCATGGTTGGAATGTTGGTGGCTTCGCATGGAGAAAATAAAATAAACCTAACTATACTTATATATAGTTATGTTCCTTGCTGGGATTTGTATTTTTTTTTATCATGCATGAATCAGCTAGTCAAATTTGATCTATCATATATATTTTTGTGGATTAATATACGATATTGAAATTTTTGTTATCGAATACTTTCATATTTTTTTTGTCACCGTCTAGATTGCATATTTTGCATGCAACAAATAACGCCACATGTCCTAAAGGCAAAACAATATGTACATACATGAAGGACAACAGTGAGATAGATAAAAACTACCAAACCATATATAAATGAGTAATAAGTACCTTAAGATAATAATAATAATATTATTAAAATACCTTAATATATGTTGACCACAGCTAGAAATTTACAAGCTAGCTAGTATTTCCATCATATATAGATCAGTTCCATATATCCCATGCATCCAATCTCATGATCTCCAAAGATCGACAAAAAAAAAACAAATATAAAGGAAAACTAACAATAATTAAACATGCCAACCAACAAAACAACATAAACAATTAATACACATCGACCAATTTCGATCGCCAGCATTAATATGATCAAGAACCCCCAAGAAAATTTCACCAAAGATTGGAATATTGATCACAATTATTCCCCAATTGATCTGAAGAACAGCACCCTGTCTACTGCCTTGAGCAGCAGCAGATGATGATGATGGCCTGCTTCTTCTTCTTCGCCGGTGCAACGCTCCTCCGCCGCCTCGTCGTCGTCGTCCATGCTCATGTTCAGATCAAAGCAAGACGGCGACGCCGCCGCCGCGACGGCTTCCTTGCCATGGTGATCATCACCATCCTGGTCGAGCTTCTCCACGCTGTACTCCGTCTTGGCCTTCTTCGCCGGCGTCGTCGAGCTTGGGTTGAGGCTCTCGCAGCTGAGGACGACGATGGCGTCGCCGAGGAAGGCCTCCTCGCCGCCGCCGCCGCGGCTCCGCACCACGCCGCGCTCGATGGCGTCCCTGATGCCGTCGTGGCACCGCGCGTCGGCCCGGTCGACGCGCTCCATCAGAATGACGCGCCGCGGGTTGTCGCGCACGGCGTCGTAGAGCGCCTCGAGGTGGTCCTGGTCCCGCCCGCTCGTCGTCGTCGTCGTCGTCTCCGCCCATGGCCGCTTGCTCCGGTGCGGCTGCTCGGTGGAGCCCGACGACCGCGCCGGAGACGACGACGATGACGACGGCGGCGGCGACGCGTTGGCGGCGCCGCCGATGGACACGAAGCTCTTGGACGAGCCGAAGACGAGGCTCGCCAGCTCCCTCGCCACCCTCAACTTACCATCCGCGTCGCCGCCGAGGAAGAGCATCCACGTGTGCTCCTTGGAGCTCGAGCAAGAGCTCGACCTCCTCGCCATGGCGGGCGCCGCCATGCCCGACCGGCACCGGAGCACCGTGCTGGCGATCTCCGGCACGATCACCTTCTGCCACGGCACCTCCTTCTCCAGCGCGCCGCAGAGCACCTTGAGGTTCTCGGCGCTCACCTCCTTGAACCTGGGCCGCCGCCACTCCACCTCCACGGAGCCATTGGAGGCGCTCGAGTCGTCGGACTTGATCACCACCTTGGCCGCCGCCGGCACAAGCCTACCAGCGCCGCCATCGCCGGCGATGTATGGATGCTTCGTCTCTTCGGCTTCGTCGTCGTCGTCGGCGACGAGCCATGGCTGGTACGGCTGGTGCAACCGGGTGTACTGCTCGTAGGACGAGACGGAGGAGCACGGCGACACCGCCGTGGACGAGATGTTCAGCGCCGTCCTGCGCGACGGCGAGCCGCCATGCGCCGACATCCATTTCTTCATATGAGCTGCAGGCTCCTGCTTAATTAATTAAGAGTGCAACAAAAACCTAATTAGTCAGTGGCCACTATACATGCACCAACCAATTCAACCCAAAAACCTAAGCTGATAAGAAAGTACGGACAACTTCAACACACAACAGCAAATTAAATTCACTCGATCAAATTGGCAAATGTGAATTTGTGTGGGTATATATATTTTTACCTGATCGCGGCAATGGTGCAGCCATGGAGGGATGGTGGTGGTGGTCGTCGTCGCCGACGGCGGCATGAAGACGACTGACCGTGGCAGCAGTGCTTTCGTCGCAGCGGCGCAATCGCCGCCGCAGCAGGCGCCGGAGACGGCGGCGGCCATCACCGCCAGCTGCCCGGAGCTGCAGGCGCCACCTGCTGCAGCAGCGTCCAAAAGTGACAGGCAAGGCGACGGCGACGTCGATCCGTTCGCGCCTTTGGCTGACTGGTGATTGACTGCTGCTGCTGCCATTGCACCACTGCAAACAAACGCATGCAGGATATATATATATAAGATGGTGATAAGATTCATCTGTCATGCACTGAAGATTCTACCCCACCATGAACATATATGTGTATTGATCATGCCTGCATATATATAGGTATGTACTCTTTGCTAGCTGATGAGTAGCTATACACATCTAATTTTGGGAACCTGTTTTAAACGCTCGGGTGGACATACACCCGTTTCTCGTATGTAACTAAATGGTTTGAAAAAAAATAAAAAAAATTAACAAGTATGTAATATATCACTTTACAAACACGCAAGTTCAAATTTGACTTGTACAAGTTGTAACTTATGAAGTGGTAGTTACAGTTCTACACAATGCACACGCACTGATTAATTGTTTCAATTAGGTGGTATAGATCCTTAATTGTAATCATGAATGTATATATATATATAGTAGTGTTGAAGGAAAGATGTAGTAGTAGTACGTAGGAAATACTCAAAGATGCAAGCTAAAGGGATAATGTGAAGCTGATGACCTAGCTAGCTCATTGCCTGATGAAAAGCTTGGAAAGATGCGAGAGCTTTAGCTCTCATCACTCGTGGCAGGCAAGAAGAAAAAGGCGCCAATTGTACCATCTCAACCATCTCAAATAGATGAGAGTACATCGATCGTCGAACTGTGTTCGAACAGTCGCTGGCATTTCGTTTCAAATCAATGGTGATTAAAATGGATTATATCACCGCGCTTAACTGATTAGGGTTAGGTTAATTAATTACCTGTCGTCGTCGTCGGCGGCGGCGTCGGCGTCGGCGCAGGTGAGGCTGAGGGCGAGGCTGCCGGCGGGGACGGCGAGCGTGTGGAGGCCCCAGAGAGTCTCCAGCGAGGGGTGCCCCGCCCGGCACCGGATGTTCGTCTGGTACGTGCCGTGCCCGACGAGCCAGACGCCGCCGCCGCCGCCGCCGCACGCCAGGGCGCGCACCTCGGCGACGGCGTGCTCCACGGCGCAGTAGTAGTAGCCGCCGGCGCCTGCGCCGCAGGAGGATGGCGGCGGCCTCCTCCCGGCCCAGAACTCGGCCGCCCACGCGAGGTCCTCCACGACGAGCACCACCGCGCGGCCGCCGCCGCCCCTGACGGCGCACCGGAGCTCCGCCAGCCGCCGCTCCGCCTCCTCCCTCGGCACGCCGCGGAACCGGGACACGGCGAGGGTGACCACCTGCGCCTGCGCGTGCTGCCTCGCCTCGCCGCGCCTGATCCTGTCCACGGCCGCCCGCGCCGCCGCCTCGGCCGCGGCGGCGCACTCGGCGACCACCATGACCCGCTTCTTGCTCAGCGTCGCCAGGCAGTCCAGGATGGCCGCGACGTCCTCCTCCCGCACCACCACCTGATCGATGCATCTACTAGGTTTCGCCTCTTGATGAGCCGCCGGCGGAGGCGAGCTGCTGCTAGGGTTAGGGTTTTGGGGCTTGGTGGTGGCGGCTTCCATGGAGGAGGAGACGGCTTGCTCGACGTTGGCCTTGACCTGGGTGCTGGAGAAGCCGGCCTCGCGCATGACGCGGCTGACGCTGGGGTCGTCGAGGATGGAGATGACGAGCTGCTCGAGCTCGATCTTGACGGCGAGCACCGGCTGCTGCTGCGTCTCGACAGAGCCCCGCCGCTGGTGCGCCTGGGCGCGCTTGAACGCGGCGACGAGCGCGTTCGACAGCGACGGCGGGTAGTAGACGCCGACGCCGTGGCCATGGCCGAGCAGCGGCGACGCCCCCGCCGACGCCGGGAGGCGGTTGAGGGCGACGTTGAAGCAGAGCTCGAGGGCCTTGCACTGCAGCGGGTGGGAGTGCGACCGGAGGCACGCCGCGCGGAGGAGCCCCGGCGCCGGCGCCGCCCCCGCCGCCTGCAGCATCGCGCTCGCCACGTGCAGCGGCGTCACCTGCGCGTTCCCGCGCCGCCGCGCCAGGCTCACCGCCTGCTTCACCACCGCCGCCGCCTCCGCGGTCAGCGCCTGCTGCACCGTGCACCCCCCAGCTCTCATCTCCAACGATGATGATCAAATCAAAAACCTATCTTAAGATCTTTCTAGGATCGATCACAAGCTGATGATCACACTAGCTAGGTTTTGGAATCTTGGATTGGGTGATTAATTAGGTATAATAGCAACAGTGCAATTGATCTAGCTATAGGGAGAGAAGATGAGATGAGATGAAAGAATGAACAGGTGATGGAAATGAGGGGTCATGGGTTAGTGGGGGAGTCTGCTTCTGCTGCTGCTGCTTTATATGGTGTTTGGTGTGTGTCTCTAGCTAGCTGAGTGCTCATCTTTTTGCAGAGAGAGTGTGAGATGGTACAACACTGCTACTGGGTTGGGTTGGATGGATGGATTCTTGTGGTGTTTGGGTTTTGTGCTTTTCTTGCAGGGGAGGGCTGAGTTGGGGTTTCAGAGAGGGAAGAGGGTTTCTTTCTTTGGTCCAAAGGGGATTTTGTGGTGTGGAAAAGAGGATTGCATGTGCTGACAAAGCAGCTACACAAAGCTACATCAGCTTTCTCTCCATCTCTCTCTGGATGGACACAAGCTAGACTACTGTAGCTGTCTTGATACTCCCTCAGTTCTTTTGTAAAAAAAAAAAACTAACTTCTGATGACGAATCTAAACATAGAGTCTATATTTGATTCCTAGCTAGAAGTTGGTTTTTTCTGAGACAGATGAAGTAAATCATTCATGCCCTGTTTAGTTCCCAAAACAAAAATTTTCACCATGTCATATCGAATATTTGGACACATGCATGGAGTATTAAATGTAGACAAAAAAAATAAAAACAATTACACAGTTCGTCGGGAAATTGTGAGACGAATCTTTTAAGCCTAATTGTGCCATGATTTGACAATGTGGTGCTACAGTAAACATTTGGTAATAATGGATTAATTAGGCTTAATAAATTTGTCTCGTAGTTTTTTGGCAGAATATATAATTTATTTTGTTATTAGACAACGTTTAATACTTTAAATGTGTATCCATGTATCCGATGTGACACCCTAAAACAAAAATTTTTAGTAACTAAATCGGGCCTCGGTTGATAGCAGAGCACCTAGGTGTATTGGTGGAGTACTAGCTAGTACTAGATGGCTAGCTGGTTTAGCATATGGATGGGCTAGTGCACAGTGTCTGTAACTAGATTGTTTGTTTGTTTTCTTGTCATGCATGCATGCAAAGCAGACTTGCAATGACTGTGATAAGCTACTACTAGCTGCCTGCATTGCATTGCATGTATCTGCATCTAAAGAATAGAACTCATACATAGTACTAAAAACCTTATCTGCAGGGATCATTTTGATACTACCATTTGTGTGAATGCATGCATCAAAGTGAGTAAACTCAACCTCCTAAAATTTAGAACCTGATCTGGTAAAGATTTAGGGTGTCTCCAAATTATGACTTGATCTATCATTGGTGCAGTAGAGCTGATCATAGACTGCATTATTTTTATGCAAGCGAGATTATGCATATATTGATGGATCATTTGTGCTTTTTGCCGAGCATTTTTTTTTTGCCAAATCTGGCAGGGTGCATTGCCGCAGGTAGAGGGGGAATACGAGGGATGGGATGCCTGCGCCAGGGAGCAGAGATTCCATTTGCTAGCTACTTCTGCTTTTTTACTAAAGATTTTATTTCCAGTGCCTTTAATTTAATTTGATTTTTTTCATACAGTTTATTCATGGATGTAGAAGATGGTTAGTGGACAAGGCGGAAAGCCCGCACGTTGCTGCAGAAAAATTGAGCGATAAAATGACTCCACGATCGAAGAGAGTTAGAAAGATAATATTGTCGTATATCAAGCTTCCCAAGGCTAGAAGTAATTAAGATGACGTAAGATTTGCTAAAAAAGAGGTAATTGGGAGAGCAATTGTAAAAATGCATCATATTAACTACTAATGGAGAGCACTTAAATGAGTACATAGGATTTAGGAAAAAAAAAAGGTAGGCAAATTATACCTGTCTTATCGTGTCATCTATGGAACAAAGAGGCAAAGGCTCCTAGCACTTATGATCACAATGAGTTTCTTTATAAACTCGACTCCAAGTACCACCCCAACTACTCCTAGCTAACAGTAGACTAAAATTCACAGCATGCATGGTGTACATATATCTGAGAGATTCTACTGACACTTTATTTGCCTTGGGATCATAACAAACGGACCCATCATGTTAGTTAGGGCATGTTTAGATCCATTTGGAATGGCAAATGGCAAATGGCAAAAGTTTTGGCATTGCAAAAGTACTAGTTAGTGTTTAGATGCATGTTAAAGTTTTGCCATTCTAGCACTAAAGTGAGAGAGAGAAAGAGAGAAGGAGTGGTCCCAAAGCACTTTTTAGCACAATTTGCTACTATGGACTAGCAAATGCCAAATGCCAAATTGCTAACTTTTGCTACTAGTGTTTAGATCCAAAATGGCAAAAGGTGCTACAAAATGGTAAAACTTTTGCCATTTTGGAGGATCTAAACAGGGCCTTAGCTTTAATTTGTTCTACTAGCTATGGTTAGTACTAGCAAGGAGAATGGATAATGTCTAATATTGCTAACTTTAGTAAGGCCCCACAGCTTTTTCTTGCAAGATGCAACTCCAGCAAAAGTATTGGTCCTTCTCCTTTCATCTTATAAACATGGGTACCCTATAAACATATATAATTACAATCACAATTATGATATCTAACTACTTCCTCAGATTCTAAATGTAAGTCATTTCAGCCTTCTCAACTCTTTCATAAATATAAGTTGCTTTAGACTTTCTATATATGCACTTTTATTTCCAAAAAAATATATCTTAGTTCTTGCTAAGTAATGCCCTACCCCTCATAAAGAAATGTGTCTCAACTTTTATGTAGTACTTCCTCTATCTATTTTTGATAGTCATATTTCCAAATCTGAAAAATTTATTTTTGATAGACATATTTCAATCCAACAACCTATCCTCTTAATGATTTTCTCGGATTTAATGCGTAACTCTCCATTTCTCCACACAAGATTGGCTGCATGGGCATCGAGAAATGTAAATATTAATAAATCGCGTGTTTACGAGGAATGGCTAGTAGCATGTTTAAATGGATGATAAGTAGAATTACCTATCCTTTGGTCGGTGTGCCAAGATAAAATATGACTATCAAAAGTAGATGGAGGGAGTATAAATGAGTGGTAACAAATTCATTTGACCTGCTACGTGCCTTATACTAGCTTCTTTGTGCACAAATCTAAAACGACGACTTATGTTTATTTGGCACGGCTCAGGATTCAATATTTGTTAGAGCTAGATATCCCTAGCTAGCTCTAGAAATCTATGGTATCTGGAGCTATTAATTTACATTGATAATATTGTGATGAATATCGTTTTATTCCTATTTCAATTGAAATATAAATTTTAAAACCGTTATAATTTAACTTAGAAACTCCAAATTCAGCGCGGATATAGGACTTGGAGCTATACCAAATAGGACCTTTATATTTCAGTAATGCTCTTCACAAATTCACGGTTTAAACGCGTACTGATCTTCTTTTACTAGTGACTGATAAACAACGAGGCTGAAATGAAATGCTCGTTCCTTCTTGCAACAAGAAGGGGAGCAACACGCATACATCATGAGATCATCAGCATGACACATGCGTATACATATATAGTATTATGTATATGTACTAGGTATGTAGTATTATACGGGCATAAACCAATAATTAGCATGCAATAGGGAAACGGCCGGGAATCCCCAGAGCAGGTAGCAATGATGGTGATGCAACATTTGATACTTTATGTGATCGACGATCTGATCGATGGATCTGATGTGGCCTCTCATCTTTTGAGAGAGAGGGAACTTGGGCCCTGCCTCTGCAGGCAGATCGATCGACTGATCGATCGATGGATCAATAACGATCGAGAGGAGAAGACGATGATCTGCAGCTGCAGGCATATGTATGTATACGCATATTGCATGTCATTTCTTTTTTCGCCAGGTTATTGCATGTCATATCTACTGCGTACTCTCTTCATCCAAAAAGAATACTCCTTTTATTCTATTTTAAGTGTAGTTGTGAGTTGTTATGACCAACGTTTAACCATCCGTCTTATTTGAAAAATTTATAAAAAAAATTAAAAGAAGTAAGTCACGCATAAAGTACTATTTATGTTTTATCATCTAGTCAATAAAAATACTAATCATAAAAAAAATTAAAATAAAACGGACGATCAAACATTAGACATAGAAACCCACAACCACTACATTTTAAATAGAACGGAGGGAGTAACCGTTAGAAACGAATCTGGACAAATATATGTTCAAGTTGGTTTTTTCTAAGACGAGATGTACGTAGTTTGTGCATATGGAGTATATCAATCGGGAATTGTGTTCGTACGGCCTCTTCCTGTCTGGACTGTGATCAAAGGTATCAGCAGGAAAAGTGTCGACACTGAACGCACTGCGTAGATATGTCACGCACTGACGAATGAATGCATGCATGCAAGATTTCAGTTTATGTTCTATGTGACGTACCATGCATGAACTAACATCTCTCTCACAGGCCATAACACTGTATATTCATGGCCGTTTAATTAAAAAAAAAAGCCCAAAGGTTGGAGCTTTCTATATTTCTGTTCCCTCAAAAGCAATTTATATACTTTACGAAATATGATAGTACTTTTATATGGCCAACATTCTATATATACAATGCCATATATATAGGGATGGAAAAAATAAAAATTCACATATATATATATGTGTGTCACAATTTCTAGCTCATTGACAAAGAATTACATTTCATTACTTTGCATAAATTTCCATGGCTATTAGTACTGAAAAATGAATGGAGAACTGCTTCGTCTTTTGATGGAGATCATTGTTTATATATATTAGTGAGATCATTGATGTGCTGGGTAGATTGGTAGGAACAATTAACAGTAAGGTTAAAAGCCAAAGCAATGCATGAAAGTGCGGTTAAGCGCCATTGACTGGGTCATAATTGCGTACATTTGCATATCAAAAGTCGTGCTTCAACGTTGTTCTTTGTAGAGATATGACCAGAGAGATGGGAAAAAGACTAAAAGATCAAACACTAATGATCATAAGTTGCTCAATTTTTGTCAGGCCCTTGCACCTTCCAAGAAATCTATCTTCATTTCTCAATGATAAATTCTCAATATATTTGTGCGCAATCCATGATACACATCAACATAAAAAACAGTAGTGCAAAACATAGAATATTTGAATGTTTGCATGCAGACTCAAAAGTATGAGCAAAATTTTGTCATGATCATCTAACCATCTCTAGTGAGCTTTTTGATATATGCTTTCTTTATAGGATTCTGAGTAAGCTGTCTATACATAAATTACTACAATGCAAGATGATCTTTCTCACCGTATGATCTTTTCAAGCTAATCCCAGGTCACAGTCAAGAAAAGCTTTTGTGACCATATGGGGCCCAGAGGACAGCAAAAGGACAAGCCCTAATGATAGCAAAGGCAGTGGTATTCTGCAAAGGCAAAGAGGGAAAACTACAAAAGGAGAGCTCTTCATGTAAAAGTACACACAGCATCATCTAAGCTGCTTGGCAAATTAGAAAAGCAAAGAGAAACAAAGTGGGGAAGAAAAAGGATACAAACCATATGAAAGGGGAAAAGGAACACAAAAGACAGTAATTAAAACCATATAAGCAAGGCACTAATCTCTCTAGCTCTATCTAGCTTTAGTTCTTTTAGCCCTTAATTAGTCTTTGCTTAACTAGTTATCTGTTGCAAGCAAAGCATGCATGCATGACACAGGAAGGAACAGCACAGTACATGCAACAGGTTAGCCTGTCAAGAGATCAGATTAAACTAATTAAAACAAATACTATCAATTAGCTAGGCCAGCCCTGTCATCTGTTTCAGGAACCGATCCTTTTCAAAGCTGTAATAAAGAGGGAAGAAGGACGCTAAAAAGCACTTATGTGGCATTATCCGGCTAAAAGCATCCACATTTTACTACTATACACAATGTTTAGTGATGCTCTTTCCTTCACAAATAGTATAAAGGACTTTCATCCTCTCCATTTGTTCACAAATATAAGTACTTAGAGTAGTACTTGTTCTATCGATGATCGATCACCTTCTATTCAAATTTCTTCTCGTCTTACTCTAAACTACCCTTCGGTCTCCAACCACTTCTTATATATGATGAGAGATATCATTGTCTTATTTTGTTAATCTTTTATCTTTTTGAAAGTGTCAAAAATCTCTTATAATTGTCACGAAGCGAGTACCTGTGGCCTACGGCCTGACCTGACCCAACCTGACTCCGGTGAGAGGAGCATGCAGCACTAGAATGAACAGTACGTTCAAGCAGCTAGCAGAGCAGCAGCAATGGAAAAGAAAAGTGCATGTCAAATCATTCCTCCTTCAATTCCTTAAGCTGAATGCATATGCACATGCAGGCAGGCAGGCATGCAGGCAGGCATGGTGATTTGTCAGTGAGTTACGCATGTACAGGAATATGCAGAGATGCGTGCAGAATTGCGGATGGATGCAGATGGGAGATGTCATGTTTGTGTTTGTGTTTGTGTGTGTCCTATCACTTCTGCTCGTTCTAGTGGTTGCTGCTAATTGGGCGCATGTATGCATGCTTGGATTGTGTATTTGTGTTGTGTTGTGTTAGATCAGGAACAGTAAAGTGTTAGTACTGTTGGTAGCTAGGAAGAATGTATACAGGAATAGGGAGGCAATGAGAAATTAGCTTGGAAAGAATGGCCGGTCATCGCCAACTTCGTCTGGTTGTTGCTGTGCAATCGGCTATTCTTCTACTGTCTTTTTTGCCTTTTTGCAGCTGTGAGAGATCTCAGGTAGATCGAAATATTCCTGATCCGCGTCGGCTTGTTCAAACGGCAGCATGCATGTATCATGTATGGATGGTTAATTGGTTTCTTTCCTCCTTTTAATCTATCTATGGGCGCCGGGATCACTACAGGATATGATGTTTTTTTGAAGAAAAGGTAAAAAGTTAATCCTTCTTATAAAGTGCAGATGCAAAATGATTTTTTTAAAAAAAAAAGATGCAAAATTAATGATGTACTACCTATGTCTCAAAATATAAGAAGATTTAGGATGCAAATAGAAAATTTTGGTGGAATGTTGTGATTTGTTGAGAAGAGAATATAGGTTAGAGAAGTTATTATATTTTGAAAAATAAATTGTAAAAACCAGAAGTTGTTATATTTTGAGGTGGATTAAGTACTTTTTTCGACTAGCAATTTTTTTCTAAGATGGCAGATAAATTTTAAGCATAAGTTGTACTACATCTATATCCTCTACTTTATAGACATACAAATAAATTAAATTTTGCTAAAATCCAATTGGTTAGATTAAAAAGTTTGTTACACGTATGTCGCCGACTTGCAACAAAGTTGTCTCATGAGGATCTTCCCATCGCCGTGTCCCCTTCCTCCTGCGTCTCTGATGTCCTTATCACTGGCGAATTGGGGGAGAAAGGGAATACGTCTTTTGTTTTAGTTAAGTATGTATTTAAGGTATCCTTCTAATAATTCTTTAGAGGTTTAGATTTATTAGTTCGTATAAAATTTTTCCGCTTTGGTCAATAATGGAGTTATTAGGTTTGTATATGGAATCTTGTTCTATCATTTTGTACGCGGCTACTCCTTCGTTACGTCCTTATCAAGGGGGAATTTAACTATTTGCCACTATTAGGTTTGACAATTATCTAAATGCCCCTCTTAGATTTGCATATATTTTTTTTTGCCTTCTTAAGAGATGCTTTCTTAACTATTTGCCACTTTGCCCACGTGGCATGCTAGCGTGGCAACGCAGTGTAGTAGAAAGTGGATGTGGGACCCACTAGTCAGCCACCTCTTCCTTTTCTCCCCTTCTTCTCTCCTTCTTGCCCAACCGCCACCGTCTCTGAGGACGACATCATCGGCATCGGTGCTGAGGAGACAGCGGCCGCCATGGGACACCGCCGCCATCATCCACCACCACCAACTGCCGCTCCGGAGTTTCGGCGGCCATGGCGAGGCCGAGGCTGCGCCGGTAGGCTTCCTCACCAGCGAAGCAGTGGCCTTGGCGTGGAGGAGCTCGAGCGCCTCGTTGCGGTGCGGACTTGCTCCGCGACCTCAACACCGCTGTGACCGCCATGGGGGGTGCCGCTGCCGTCATCCACCACCACCAGCACCACCACCTGCCGCTCTGGAGCTCGCAGCGGCCATGGCGAGGCCGAGGCTGCGCCAGCAAGCTTCCTCACCGGCGAAGCAGCGCCGCAACGCGGCCTTGGCGTGGCGGAGCTCGAGTGCCTCCGCTACAGTGCGGACCCGGCGCCGCCGTCATCCACCACCACCACCTGCCGCTCCCGGCCTTCGATGCCAATACCGGCGGGCACAGCCACTACGCACCGCTACTGGTCCTACCGGCACCTCCTCCGCCGCCGCCGGCTGCTACTTCCACTCGTCCTCCTCTGCGACCACAACGTGGTGTCGCCGGAGCTGTAGTTCTCCCCTCCCCTCACTGGAATTGGAGAGAGAGCAGGGGAGAAAAGGAAGAGGTGAGGCTGACTAGAGGGTCCCACATCTAGTTTTTACCATGCGTTGCCACGCTGGCATGCCACGTCGGCAAAAGTGGTGAATAGTTAAGACATCAATATATGCAAACCTAAGATGGGCATTTAGATAATTGCTAAACCAAATAGTGGCAAATAGTCAAATTCCCGCCCTATCGAGGGCTTGTTTGCTGGTTCATCGATTATCTAATTGGTTATGTTGCTTTAGGATCCTGATGATCAATTAATTCTGTGATGCCGGCTTGATAATTTGTCAGAGTGAATTTGGTGCGGGCGATGCTTGTTATTGTGATGTGTCAAAGTTGGTTAGTTCTTTTTTCTTAAACAAAGTACAGACGCGTTCGTTCACAACGCACGCATACTCTCCCATATCAACACACACGTATATCTTATCCCTATAAACACTTTTGAAAAATTGGATCAACATATCTTAAAATTGACAAAGACATCATAAACGCCTCGTGGTCGATAAATGTCCCCTACCATTTAAAAAATAATTAGCCATACATGTGTTAAGCACCATGTAGGGCAAAACCATCTTAAAAGAACGCTCGTGGAGCCGATTTACACCGCTTTTCAAAGACGAGGGTTTTCGAAGAGGGAGGCATAATACCCGGTTTTATGGTTGAGGGAGGCAATTCAATCAGGAGCAAGAGACAAAACTTGACATGGGCTTCTTACTCTTGGGCCTTCCCTCCCATCTTCTTCCATGTCTTCCGGCCGGAGTTAATACGGGCTGAACCAATACGGCCCTTCATCTGCACAAGATGTGGCCGCAGCTCGAACACGAAGTCCCGAACAAACCAGTCTGACCGAGAAACACAAGGGAATGAAAAACAAAACCGTGCGAGCAATCCAACCCAAAACAGAAGCGATCTTGAAACGCACTAACATGTATACATGTATAACACGACCAAAACAAAGCCTTATTTGTTAGGGAACAAAGTAAAAGCTGTGGCGAACAAGTAACAAAATCCGATCAGACGAGCACACGGTACTACACTTTGGAGACGAAACGCAATGGCTCTCGCGAAAGCAAAAAACTCCCTACATCCATCACCAGGCATATGCATGTGTGTGCTTAGATGGCCGCGAAGTACTCCTTGCTGCCCTTGGGGTCAGGCTTCATCGACTTGTCACCGGGCTTCCATCCGGCCGGGCACACCTCGTCCGGGTTGTCCTGGACGTACTGCAACGCCTGCAGAGTAGAAGCATACAGCAAATGTGTGGTCAGGTCAGCTGAAAGTTGTAATAATCAGTGAACCACCAGGTTAACTGAAGAAACCCATACTGGAAAACACACATGAACTGGTCCCTTTATGGAGGATGGACCAGGATTGGCCCACCGCCCACCTAGCAACTTCCATCCCCCCATAAACCACACAAGATCACCCTGCCAGCTTGGCCCGATTAAGTGAGCCTGATACTTCATGTTGAGCTATGCCCAGGATGAGCCTAAGCAGATCCTAGATGCACTTTTCTGAGCCTTTGTTTTTTTTTTCTTCAGGTTCGTCAGGTAAATATTGTGGGTCCTTGATGGGTCTACAGTACTCTTACAATATGTGCAGAAAGTAATGTATACTCTAGACTCGATGCCTACATGTAGAACAATGTAGACGTTCATCTTAGCAAATAGAAGTACAAAGAAAGGCATTCAGTTCACTGGTTGAAAGGTGGTTGCATAATCTAACGAAGTGCATATAACGTTTCTAAAAAAACAGAGCACTACTTTGCTCTACATCAAAACGCACCAGAACCATTTTATGGTGCATGAGTTGTGCTTCAAGATAACCATCTTTGCAAAATGACGTGTTTATCACGCACTACGGGTGCTCAACAAATGTGCTCTCTTTCTGGGCTAAAATTCCAAAATTAGCAACTAGTCATTTATTATTTTATTTCCTAGAGGCCATAGACCCACAGAGAGGCCCTACTCAAAAAGCAGCAATTTGATGTAATGCCATACCTGAAGGGTCCTCATGGTCTCATCTACACTGCGTCCAATGGCAAGGTTGTTAATGGTAGAGTGCTGAATCACTCCCTCCTTGTCAATGATGAAAAGTCCTCTCAGAGCAATTCCCTGACAGATAAACGTTCAGATTTAGAAAACATAACAAGCAGCTAACAGATCCTGAAAAGTGCACCAGTTGATAGCAAAGAATCTAAAGCAAGAATGCTATGGTTGGATGGAATATGGATACCTGGTCAGGGATCAAGACACCAAAGGACTTCGAAATTGATTTAGTAACATCTGAAATCAATGGGTATTTCAGATCACCAAGCCCACCAGATTTCCTGTCTGTCTGCACCCATGCAAGATGGGAGAACTACAACCAAAGAATTATTTCACATGTCAGATCACCACAAATGATGGAAAAATACCACTAAGGTTATTGCTATAATGGAACTACAGAAAATAAATCAAATACTGCCTCTGATTCAGAAAGAGGGGAATCAATTCTTACTTACCGTAGTTTTCAAGGTGTCACTTTGACCATAATATTTACTATAGTGTATTAGCATGAGATTTAAAAGATGCCTTTTATGATAAATATGCCCCCCAAATTGTATTGTGATGAATATGGAACAAAAGTGGAACATCTTTTGTATCAAAGGGATTAACATATCATAACTGTACAAAGCAATAAAGTAAGACGTAAACGCTCTGCTCCACTAACAAAGTAGGTCATACAACACGACAACCATGTGATCTAGAATAAATAAGTATGATAACACTTAAGGCGTCATAATAAGATACAAAAGGAAAGATCTTAGAGACAAACTTCTGCTATAAAATTGATTTTACGGTTAATCAATACATTAACCAGGCATGCATTTTAATGGGAAACAAAGCATGTGTGACCCTATCCCATCGTCCACGTATTTTTAGTCACACCATCACTCCCAATACGAGAATAGTTAGAAAAAGATCTTCAGAAAATGGTGAATTTAGCTAAAGAATTACATGCGACTACACTGAGCCCACAACTATGTTCTGTAAACCATTTCTCCTGGAAAAAAAACAGTATCCAAATATGCAAAGCTTCCAAAGATTTCTTTTAGAACTTGGAAGTGCTAAAATTGCACACATAAGGACAGTAGTTATGCTCCAAAGGTGACATAGCATGTGAATTTGCAGAATATTATATACAACCGATTGATCTAGCCACATATATCTATCTATAGAGAGAGGGAGACACTAATTTATGTTATGAACTATTACGTACTAGCTTAATCAAACTTGCATGGCCAAGTCTATGCCAAAACTAAAAGAACTCCACATAGAACCACATCTTGAGTTGGCAGGATCTTCAAAAGTTTTGTGAATGTGGCTTGGCTTTTGGTGGATTGATGTTTGATTGCAAATTATATATGTTTTACTCAAGATAAATATTTAATTTTCAAGTTTAGAACTTATGATAATTCTTTTTATTTTCAAATCCATTGCAATGCATGGCTATTTTGCTACCATCACCTCTTGAGTTGGTGGGACCTTTTAAACAACAAGTAGATATTTGCGTAAGTGGCTTTTAATAATGTTATGTGTGTGGATTGATATTTTTTTTCTTTTGCAAATTATATATGGTTTCCACTAGGAATTACATAAAACTATTCAAGTTTAAAATTGATTTGAGCCCAATCGCAGTGCACGGGACATTGGATAGTATTGATGAAAGCATGGAGTATGAGGGCGCTACAACATACCACACTGTCAATTGAAACACCGAGGATCTCAGTGTTCAACTTCTCGAACTCATCGTATCTGTCACTGAAAGCGGTAATCTCTGCAAACATCAGGAATGCATTAATCGGTGCACCAGAGCAAACTTCAATGGCACTCAAGATGAGCATGATTGGGGCCCTTAACGCGAACATTGCGTGCTCACCGGTCGGGCAGACGAAGGTGAAGTCCAACGGGTAGAAGAAGAGAATGACGTACTTCTTCCCGATGTAGTCGGACAGCTTCACCTGCAATCACATAGGGACGGTGGCAACCAACCAACCACAGGAGCAATAATCAGACCTCGGAGCATACACAACCACCAGCTACCAGGAAATTTCCTGTATCTGAGAAGTGAGATATGAGCCGATGAGACGCATACGTTGATGAACTCCTGGTCGAAGACTGCCTCCGCATCGAAGTCGGGCGCCTTGTTCCCGACCAGCGGCGCATCGTCCTAACACGGCAAGAGCAGAAGTAAGCAAGCAGGAGAACCGAACCAACGGAGAGCAATCAAATACAGGTAAAGATTGACGGGGCTCACCACACCGCCGGCGCGGGCGACGAAGCTGCTGGCCCGGGCGGATCTGGAGGAGGAGGCGGAGAGGCGGAGGGGCTTGGCGGCGGCGGCGGGGGAGCGGGGGAGGGAGAGGGAGTGCGGCGAGGCGGGCGGGATGCCGGCGAGGGGCTTGGCGGAGGAGGAGGAGACGGCGGTGGCGAGGGAGGAGCAGCAGGCGGCCATGGCTGCAGAGCGGAGTGGATGAGGAGGGGATTGGGTTGGATTGGGTGCGAGAGGGGTTTGGGAGCTTGGATGCCTCCTGCCACTGTGGGATCGAGCTTTTAAATAGGGACGTGGCACCACAGCGCACACGATCTCCACACTTTCTGGGCCTCCAATCTCGATCCGCCTCTCTCTGCCGCACGCACCTCCAAGCCAAATTTTGGCAATTTTAAAAAAAAAAATCTCACCCCAACAGCATCTCCAATCAAATGGCTAAACCAAATGGTTGCCAAATTCCTTCTTTCACTGACCAAACTTGACTATCCAAACTAACTTGCCAATTATGGGTCTCACGTCTTTGAGACTCTTCTCCCATCTCTCTGTGCCTGGTTATGAGGAGCAAGGGAAGAGGGCGCGGCAGCAGGGCAGCACCGATTTCCACTCGTTGCGACCTCCAGCACTGTTGTAGGGAGCATCGCCTCAACCTCCAGCACCGATTTCTACCACCGCGACTTTCAACGCCGATTTCCACCACCGCGACCTTCAACGCCGATTTCTGCCGCTGTGAGATCCGCATGTGGCCGTGCCAAGGTTGCGAGGAACAAGAAAAAAAGGGCCAAGCGACAGGTCGTTAGCTGGTGAGCCTCATCGCGGCCTCCCACTCGCCGCCGAGGATGGCTACAACGACAGAGGGTGCAATGATGACGATGAGGCAAGAGTGAGGATGAGGAAGAAGGGGCTGAACCCCTCTTCGACGTTGGCCGCCTCGCCTCCATTGTCTCCATTGACGGCCTCGTCCTTCGGCACCATCGTTTGGAGGCCTCCATCACTGAGGTCTGGGCAGCCATCTGCCACCGCCGTGTTCGCCTCGTCCGACGCCGTCGTCACCAAGCCTGCCATCTGTGCAGCTACCGCGCTATATTTCCTGCCATCCGCGCAAGCGTCGGTGTCATCCAGCCCCCCAGCCATTGCGGCCATCGCCGTCGCCGTGCTCACCGTCCCTATCCGTTGATGTCGTTGTCACCATCTACCGCTAGGGAGAAAAGAGGAAGAGTGGGGAGAAAAAGAGGAGGAAGAAGAAGAGGGGTAATAGAGGCTGACAGTGGGTCTTATTATCATAGACTTAAAATAGAGAGTGTAGATGGAGAGGCTGTTGGAGTACTAGTTTGGTTATCCAAATCAATTGGAGAGCTGGCTATATGGGTATTTGACAAGTCTAATTTGACTATTATGTTGGAGATGCTCTTATAGGAGTAGTAGAATTGTAGAAGTAATTGGGCCTATTTAGGAGAGTTTTTAGCTGCGGTAGGTTCTTTCAAAACCAAAAGTTTTCCAAACAATTCAGCTTTTGGTCCCTTCTCTGAGAAGCTATAGTTGTAGAATCTAGAAAATGAACTAGAAGTTAGAAGCTGGAAAACCTAGCTTTTCCAGATTCTCAGAAGCTGGCTACCAACAACAGTTTCTCATAATCTTAAGCTCCCCATACAAGCCCATATTAGTTTAGAGTTATGTATAGTAGATGGATTATAAGATTCTTTATTTTCTCCTATCTCTTTCTCTTACCTATATATTTATTATATTTATCTTGAAGTATGTGAAGAGTTAGTTTTTTATGAGAGTAATACTATTTATTTTTCTAGTTCTCTCTCTCCATATAAGCTTATAGCTGGTTATAGCCTACTATTAAACTTGCTCTAAGTTGCATCCTGTAAGCCATAGTTGTGTAAGTCCTACTACTCCCTCCATCCCAAAATAGATATCACTTTAAGAATTAAAATTTGTCTAAAAAGCTTGTTATTTTTGAAAATACATTTTATCACATTAATCATCTCCAATTTAAAAATTTATCTATTCTACCCCTAACTATCAACCATACGTCATTTGATAGGTTATTATTGTCATTTTTCTAAATCTTAATCTTTACTAAATAACCTATAAATGACTACTATATTAGGACGGAGGTAGTATCCACTTTCACTCTCGATCAATGATCTAGATTGTGGAGAGCTAATTTCATATTATTCGGTTTCATTCATGGTCGAACTTTCTTCCTACCATCACGTTTTGTGTAATAATCGCTTTCATGCTTTTTATTGTTTTCTAATCGGTAGTAGTTTGTCTCCTATATATCCCTACCAATAGTAGTCGATCAACTTATAGTTGTACTTCTTTAGTACATCTTCTACCTGCATGGTTGTATCGCTTTTTATGCTATATATTGTCGAAAAAGTTTTTATCTCCAATAATTAAGATTTCTCTCAAGCTTGGAAGAGTACGTAATTAGCACTACTTTAGAACTCAAAGTAATTTTACAACTATAATGCAGAGATATAAAGAAAAAAGACTCTTCAAATTTGCTGGTGCAAAATCAACTAGGATAAAAGGAAGGCACTTGGGTATCCTAGATGTTTTACCTTTCTCTTCCATACATTTTGATTGTTCATATGGTTTTGACACCAGTTTACTTGTTCAGTTTATAATCATTGTTTAAATATCCGGTTGCTGAAACTAAGTTAACTATGTCCATTACCTCATAACTTAACTTCATTTTTTTACTTCAATGTGTTGAGTTTCAAGTTGTATGGAACTTACAAAAATATTTCATGCATCAAAATTTCATTGTCGAGTAATATTATTTATGGATAATGGTTACTGTTTTGATATCATATCCACCTTCATGCTATAGACAACTATGCGTACAAGTTGTAACATTTTACCGTATATAATGAGATATTTTATAAAACACCACATGTCAATACATCGATGGTGGTTCGGCATAACTAATTTAGTGGGAAAAATGATAATAAGCTTCAAATAAATTGTACCTATAAGGTACTATAAGGTGCTCCCACATTTTCGCCTACTCAAGCAAAATTTTATCCAGGTGTTGGCGATTATGTTTATAAATTCAAAGTAAAATGCATAATTCTTTTGAATTTTTGTCATGAAGCTTGTAGGTATGCAAAATATACTCCTACTTGCAGTGAGCATGAAGATTTAAACTATTTAAATTTCTATTTTGCTCTAGAATATGCGTACTATATGTATCCATGAATTCATGGGAGACAAGCCTATTTGGTAGAGAAAATATATAAAGAGAAATGCAAGGTTTAATTGGGTAGGGATTTAGATAAATGTAAACAAAAATGGAGTAAGATCAATGCCATTTGGAAGAAGTAAACAAAGAGAAGGATGTTTGACCTGAACTAGACTTGAACACTTATAGGTTTGCGTTGTCTCTTGATGAAGTTGATACTTTTCCTTGGTAGTACTAGCAATAATGGCATCTAAAATAACCCTAACTATGAACACTAAAAAGAGAAATCATTGAAAGTGAATTCTAAGATATTATGTAGTTAATTGGTCATTGCTACATTATTGATGATATTAATGAATCATTGCTTTAATATGAATGACTACATGCATACAAATCAAACAGAGAGAGAATAGTTTTATTTACAATTGTCATCACGGATAAAAAAGAGAAACCATTGAAAGTTGGTCATTACTACGTTCTTGATGATATTTAATGGACATATGTTTTAATATACATGATCATGCACATAGTTATAGTTGTTTATTTATTTTTCAAATAAAAAAGAACATGAAACATATTAAATTGTCCAAACAACAACAAAAACGAAACAAAAAATTAGCTTTAATCAAATGGTCTTCAACTTCATCGCATTTTCAACATCGAACTTAAAAACCACATTAACACAACAAAAGCAAGAATGTCAATCAACACATCATATTATAAATTTATTAGCAAATCATCTTTTCTTGAGGTGAAATTCTCACGTAAGAGCATACCATTATATTATATAGTAAGTTAATTATATTAATTGTATGGATCTGGAATAACATGGGTATTGTTTTCTTTACCGTATAATTTAATCCATTTTTTCACATTAGTATGAAAGAAAATCATGTGTGAGATGTTACGGGATGCATACCATGATCTAAGAAAAGAATATCATAGGATACCCTTCGCTGAACAGAAGGTACTTGTGATTTAGCAGTCCAAAGCAACTCCACCACCACCTCGTCAAGTCCCCCTCCTCCATCTCCAGTGTTCACGCTAGAGAACAGGAGGAAGGGGACCATCTCTCATTTGTCTGTAGTGAGTTTTAAGGGTTTTCTCAACAAAGTCTTAAGATGATTAGATCTATTAGATAGTCAAGAGTTTGTCTTCCATGATGTTTATGGAGTTTGGCTTTTCTTAAAGTCTTTTGCCTTTTCTATCTCTTTGTTGGTGGTTATTTCATTCGGAGGTTATCGATGAAGATCTGGGAAGGCTTGTCTGTCAGGTCGTCGATAATCAAATCGGTGACACCGATGTTGGGATCTTAGTTTTTTTTACTTGCTCGTTGATATTGGTTTGATGTTCTATCAAAAGAATGAAGATGGTGGCCGCTATTTGTTCATCCGTTTTACATGTGCCAGAGTTGATCAACGTTTTGTTTACGCTCGTCTACTCATATGTTTTGTGGCGTATCAAGATATGAAACCTCTTTATTCTATATCGATAGGACTTTAGTGTCTATTTTTGTAACATCAAGATTGTAATTATCTTCCTGTCTATCAAAAGAAAAATGATTGTAGCCTTCCCCTTATTTTCAGAGAAGTTTTGTACCCTTTCACCAATTGAAAAGATAAGATTTGGACTAGATTAGATATAAATACAAAGATTTGAAATTCCAATTACCTCTCGAAACCTACAGCAGGGAGCAATTTGCTTTTTCATCTATCGTGTCATTCACACATCTTGTGAGCTGTCTTTTTAATTGCAAGTCTAAAAGGTTGGTGTAATAAGCTAAAGAAAAAACTAAAATTTGAAATTTCAAGCCTGATTTTAAAGTTGATTTTTTTTAGATGTTTTCAACGTAATTTCTTTTTAACGGTAACTTTTAAGTCGTTACAGATAAATATATAAAAGTTTTACCTATAAATTAATTTTCATTCCCTAGTGAAGTAAGTCATTTGGTTTATTAGGGATATGGGCAACCGATGAGAGCAAAAGAGGATGGCAATCAATTAATTTCTAAATACAATCATTATTCACCTCGTAATATCCTACCCCTTTCGTCTCTGCCACGCCCGTGCATACCCGTCCGTTCTGCCTCGCCTACATGATCTGTGAGCCAGCTTAGCCGTAGCTACCGCCAGCTTGTTTTATTCCACTCTCCAAAACGTCATTACTGATTTGCTTTTCTGGGATCCAATTCCAAAAATTGAATAAAAATCACCAATTCCCTCTCTGTATGGCATGCTGCGCTGCAGAGGCTCCAATTTCCCAACCCTTTCCAAAAATCCCAACTGGAAACCCTTATCAGAAACACCCAAAAATTGGGTCCCAATTAATTAATTAATTAATTAACCGCCCAGACGTACAGCATTAATTAACAGCGGCGAAAAAAAAAACAAACGGTAAAAAAAAATGCGTGGGTAAAAAAAAAAAGAAGAAGAACAAGAAGAAGGGAAGTGGCCCGGCCCACGGGGCGTGAAACCTCCGGCCCATTGGGCCGCGTTTCCCCTCCATTATGGTCCATATCCACAACGAAGCGGCCGCCCCAAACGCGACGCGGACTACTTAATTTCCCTCCTCTCTCTCCCCCCTCCTTCCCTCGTTTTCTGCTAGCTTTCTCTCTCTTCTCCCCTCTTCCCTCCCCCTCTCTCTTCGATTCCCCTTTCCCCCCCTCACCCACCCACCTCCACCCCCCCGCCGCCGGCCGGCCGGCCGGCAGGAACCCTAGCTCCGGCGAGCCCCTCCCACCCCCGGCCCCAGGCCTGGCTCCACCCGACGCCGCGCCCCTCGATCGGGTCCCTTGCGGGGCGTCGAGGAGGGCGATCGTGAGATCGGGGGAGGTTGTGGTTGCTGCTGCTGCGGGTGGGCGGGGGGAGGGCTGCCATGGCGGGGAGTGGGAGGCCGCCGGCGGCGCAGAAGAAGATCCTGCAGTCGCTGCGCCCGCCGCTGCCGTTCGCCGCCTCGTCGAGGTCGCCCTTCGCGGCGCCCAACGACTACCACCGCTTCCCCTCGGGTGGCGCGGCGGCGGCGGCGGCGGCGTCTGGTTCGGGTGGCATCGGCGCGGGCGGTGCTGGCGGCGGCGGCGGCGATATCGAGGAGGGGCTGGTCATCCGGACGCCGGTGAGCGCGCGGTTCTCGATTTACTCCGTTTCTGTTTGGAGGGCGGGGGTTTTTGGGGCGCGGGAGCTGACTAAGCTGCTGTGGTGGTTTGAGCTCTCCTGGTGAGGATTATCGGTCAAAATCTGCGCGTTCTATCTGTATGCATGTGTCCGTTTCAGTGTAGCCGTCAGAACCCTGGGTAGATTTGGGTGGAATTTTGGTCAATTTCTAAACTTCCGCTAAGTCTTCCTAGTCCGGTCAAGCATAATTGCTCAGTAGCTCCAACTATTCTTATGCTAAGTAAATGTCGACTATGATAGACACACGACACGGATCGATAAGGAAAGAATTCGATCCATGCAGTCGTCGGAGCCAAGGTTTGAACTCAAGGGGAAGTTTTTATGTCAAATCATAAGTGTTGTGAAGATAGTGATGACTTTGTTGACCACATACGGAATAGATGGAAACTCGTACGGCAGATGCTAATCTAGCTATTGGAACCATGGGTAGATTTGGGCAAGAATTTTGGTCAATCTGACAATTTCTTGGCTTCCCTCAAAGTCTTCCAAGTTTAGCCAAGCATAAATGCTCAGTAGCTCCAACTATTCTTATGTTAAGTGTCGACTATGTTAGATCCATGATGTGGATCGATAAAGAAAGAATTCAAGCCGTGCAGTTGTTGGCGTGTCAGCCCGTGCAGGGCTTGAACTGAAGGGGAAGTTTTTTATGTCAGATCATAAATGTTTCAAAGAGAAATAATCTGTGCGGCGACTTTGTTGACCAGATAGGGAAGCAACGGAAACCTGTATGGCAGATGCTAATAACAGAGGCCACTTAATCTTGCCAGAATCGCGTGTGCTTCCGTGACTGGCATGCTGCAGTTGTGGGCGCTCTATCTCATTTTACAAGCTATTTTGTATACAATATCCTTGTGTTGTGATATACTGCTATCCCACAGCTGACATCAGATACAGGATATACTACAGTAGCAACACCACAGGTGCTTCTGTTTACCTTCATAATGTTTCTTAATTGTTGGCATGATTAATATTCCAAGTTGAACTGGATCTATGGAGTACATCGAGACAGTCCCTCTAAACCAGTAAGGATGGGAATATGGTGTTTGTTTGTTCTTTATATGTTGTCTAGCATCCATGGATTCTGTTGTTAGGACCCACATTTGTCATATGCTTAAGATGATACATTTTTGTTCTATGTTCTGAATTTACCAATGATCGACATATCCCTCTTGGGATGTTTCTCATTACTTTTAGCGACTATAAAATACAAGCTATTCTCTCTTCACAGCAAAAAAGAAAAGCACCAGAAGAAAGTGATGTTGCTGAGTCTAGCGACTGTATGATTACTAGCCCTGGATTTACCGTCAGTCCAATGCTCACTCCAGTCTCTGGGAAAGCTGTTAAGACTTCCAAGTCAAAGACTAAGAACAACAAAGCTGGGCCTCAGACACCTACATCAAATGTTGGTATGTGTAATCTTCTTTCTAGTCATTTTCTCTGTGTGTTATGTTGTATGAACAATTAAACATGCATATTTTTCTGTTTACAGGTTCACCACTTAATCCCCCAACTCCTGTTGGTACATGCCGTTATGACAGTTCATTAGGTGATAATGTCACTCTCTGCCTACAATTGTTTTTTTCTTTTTCAAATCTTAGTCTGAGACATTGCAATCCAACTTCTATCATATATAAGTAAAGTCTGGGAAGCTTATATACATTTTGTATTTTGTTACAATTTATCTTGCCTTTTCGGCTTTTCATATTACTGCGTTGTTACTTGTTACTTATATTTGTCCTTGCAATTCATGTCCAGGGCTTCTCACAAAGAAGTTCATAAATTTGCTGAAGCAGGCTCCGGATGGCATTCTAGATTTGAATAATGCTGCAGAAACACTAGAGGTCACAGACTGTTATAAACTATAATACTATATCATTTCATCTGACATCTCTTTTCTCTCACTTTATACACAATTCACATTTTCCTATTTTCAGGTTCAAAAACGGCGTATATATGATATTACCAATGTACTTGAAGGAATAGGGTTGATTGAAAAGACACTCAAGAACAGAATCCGTTGGAAGTAAGCACTTTTATTCCTTTAACCCTTATCTTCCTTTATTGCCACCCGATCTTATTTCTTTAACCCTTAAATTGTCATTCTAATCTCACACAACATTTCAGGGGCTTGGATGATTCAGGAGTGGAATTAGATAATGGTCTTTCAGCTTTGCAGGTATTTGGTCATGTACAGTTTAAATTGGCGTACTATCTTAAGTGCACCAAATACCTTTATTCTGACAAGAATGCTGTTGCATATTTCTAAGCACAAATCCATATGCAACCCTTTCTGCAGGCAGAAGTTGAAAATCTTAGTCTGAAGGAGCAAGCATTAGATGAGCGCATAAGGTTAGTAGCTGTCTGTGGTTTCACATGGACCACAATTTTCTATGCTACAGAACCTAACAAGAACATGGCTTAATCGAAGAGCTTGTGTTCTATGCAGTGATATGCGTGAAAAACTAAGAGGTTTAACTGAAGATGAAAACAATCAAAGGTATTTCTTATTTAATTTCATCAATAGTGTGAGGGAGTCATCATCGTGTTTACTAATGTACAGCATCTATTTCATTTTTATATAGATGGCTCTATGTGACAGAAGATGATATCAAGGGATTACCCTGCTTTCAGGTTTTCTATTCTACTTACATGCCATAACAAGGCCACCTTGTTGTAGATTATCATTTGATTAACACATGTATTATAGGTAACATATTTTTTTTCATTCTGCAGAATGAAACACTAATTGCAATAAAAGCTCCTCATGGCACTACACTTGAAGTCCCAGATCCTGACGAGGTAGGAAGCAGTTAAAATTAAGGGATTCTGTATGCAACAATAAATGGCATCGTGATACTGGTTCACAGCTTCTTGTAATATGTTCCCTATGCAGGCTGGTGATTATCTCCAGAGAAGATATAGAATCGTATTAAGAAGTACAATGGGCCCAATAGATGTCTACTTAGTTAGGTAATGCTGCATTCCTCTGTTGATGTTAAATACATGAATTGATTTTCACCTGATCAAAACCTTACCATTTTATTTAGTCAATTTGATGAGAAATTTGAGGACTTGGGTGGGGGTGCAACACCATCAGGGCATGCAAATGTACCAAAACATCAACCTACTGAAGTCTTCAATACAACAAATGCTGGGGTTGGGCAATGTAGCAACTCAGTTGCTGTGGACAATAATATTCAGCACAGCCAGACGATTCCTCAGGACCCTAGTGCTTCACATGATTTTGGAGGAATGACAAGGATTATCCCTTCAGATATTGATGTAAGTCAGATCCACTTTAATTTTGATTTTCCTTCCAGAATAGCATAATTCATAGTTGTAAAGTTACAGCTAGACGTTAGGGCATGGTACATGCATCTTTGAACTTTTTTGCTTTACTTCTCTATTGTTTTTTTAGCTATTCAAACATGCAAATCTTTCGTGTGTAGAAACTATTATATATTATTATGTTCATTGCTGCTCTGTCATAAGTTGTTCTTTGCCCGAGAACCTCTTATGTCAAAAAGACCTAAATATATCATATCATACTTATGGTCCTTTTTACACTATTTTGCAGACTGATGCTGATTACTGGCTCATATCAGAAGGGGATGTCAGCATTACTGATATGTGGAAAACAGCACGTATCCTTTATGATCGTTCATTACACTTTTGTTTGGACTATTCATAGTTTTGTTTAGAAGTCATTTGTAACTTATAAGTAGCTACTGTTGCAACTTGAGGTACTTAACATGGAAACAGCAGATGTGCAGTGGGATGAGGGCCTGGATACTGATGTCTTCCTATCTGAAGACGTTAGAACGCCAAGTTCACACAATCAGCAGCCATCTGCAGTGGGCGGGCCACAGATGCAGGTCTCAGACATGCATAAACCCTAGGATCACAGGGGTTACAGAAGTGAAAAGATGACATCTGGAATTCCTGGAGCGGTGTTTGTAGTGAAAAGTGAAAGCATGACAGCAAATGCTCATTGCCAAATTGTAAAGAGCCGGGTGGTCTTCATCAGAATATCTGCATCTTCTCGAGACACCAAGTCCGTGCGAGAGATCAGGATGACACCATTCCGGATTCACATCTGCTGTGGAGGCTGGTGGCGTCAACTAACTTACCAGCCTGCTGTTTCAGCACCCTGCTTCAGTCGAACGGGAGTAAATCTTGCTGCTGCTTTCGCTGTGAAGCCTGCTGCGGTGCTCATTAAGGCACTGATATATTTTTTGCATTCAAAACTAACTAGTCATCAGCAAGGAAACGGTGGGCTTTGCTGTGCTCTGTCGAGTATTCTTTGAAAATTCTTTGTACATTGGGAGGTATAAGGGCATGCAGGGCTCGAGTTATTGGTGTGACGGGAGCAATGAGCTGAGTTAATGATGTAACCGAGCCGTCTTTGTAAATTGTTCCATTCTCTTCCTCAAATACAATGGATAGACTTTCATTTTGAGATATGATGCTTCAGTAGTCATTTGCTAGTCACCATGGAGTGATGTGATACCTTTGCTACTGGTATGAACCTCAAAATGATACCCGCCGTTAATTTTTATTCTGATGTGTTTATGGAACAATATAAAGTTATAATAACAGTATACTAGGTATATTAATAGTTGAAATTGTTAGAAGTTTCGAATAAAAGGTTAGACAATTAATTTGCCCCAAGTTTTGAATACTATGTCCCAATGTATAAGGTTGGATATGGATATTAAAAAAATAGGTAGCTTGGGAGAAGGGTTGAGAAAAGAAAGTATATGAAGAATTTGAATGGTGGAATGCTGTGATTGGATCAAAAAATTACGATATTCTAAAATAATTCCTAAATGCTAGAAATTGTTATATTTTGGGATGGTGAGAGTAGTTCTGAAATTTTTTTCTGCCCTCGAGAAACATAAAAGTTCTATATGTTTCAAGATCTCTGCATGTAGTGATTTTTTATAAAATAAAACCTATCAATTTTATACTACATATAATAATTTCGTGTTTTTTTATATGTAAGTCATCTTTCCTATGCCACACATAAATAATTTTTCACAAAATAAGAACATTTAATGTTGAAACTTATACACAACGTCCTGTGTTAAGAAAGCTGCACAAATATTTTCATATTTTTTTTACAACTTTGAGTGGGTAAATCAATTGTCAATGTTTGTATGTCTATTAGGATATTATGGGTATTTTCAAACAAGCATCCGTACCCCAATGACACATTATTATAGTAGAAACAATTAATAATCTCAGGGGACAAAACATCAATTTAGCTTTTTACAAGAATGCACCCAATGATTTTCAGGGGTTAAGATATACGACAATTTTGTGTTTATGACTATAGATATATGATAAGCCCATTTTTACTCTTATTAAATTTTCAAAAGGCTCAGTACTGATCTGAACTCTGATGTACGTATTTTCTATATTTGGCTTTGTTCAAAAGATTGCTACCTTTCAAAAGGCATCTTGTTACTAGGTAGTGGTTCACCTAAGCATGTTGCCCATGGTGCTAAGCATGTTAGCAGCATAATTGCAATTCAGTACGCCCAACTGATTCCATGATAAGTAATGTCAATCCATTTCTGAAATATTGATATCAGTTACTATTTTCCAGTGTTGTGGAAGATGGAATACGGTTGTCAGACGGAAATGGTATCATTCACCGGTTAATCGGAATACGGACGATTAGTCGGAATTATACGGAAATTTAGCATTCGAAAATATATGTAAATTTTGATAATATTATATACTTAGTTGAAGATTTAGATGTGTACAAGTATATAAATCAAATATGTTCATGTTGTTTTTTAATTAAACAGATAAGTAAAACATTAATTCTTCTAATACCGGATTTATATATCACATGGTGGTAGAATTGTTGCATTAAATAAGTAAAATACAAAAATATATGTTACAAAACAAAAACAATTCTAAATTAAGTAAAAAAACTACTCTAAATCATCACCAAATACAACGTACCAACGATTTATTGGGGTGATTAAACGGAAAAACGACCAATTAATCGCTAAAAACGGAGTTTTGACGTTCATGAACGATAAATGTATACCGTGTTACATTAATGGGATGGTTTTACTACCGTTAACGTATATACGGCTGATTAATCGGTCAGTACGACCGTTTTCCACAACACTGCTATTTTCATCCCACAATAGCTTCCTGAACTTTGGTTGCCTGAACTTCATTGAGGAAAATGAACATTCTTAATCCTGCTCCTTTCTTGAATGCTTGCTCTGTCACCTATACTTAGTTCTTCATGTATCATTATCAACGAGGTGTTGATTGTTGGATTTGGGCGTAAGGACCATGCTGTGGGAGATATTCGTGGTGTCTGATTCAAGGTTGTCAAGCTCTATTTAGGGAGGAGGAGAAGTGATGTGACCATCAACTATATGCATACAACCAAGCATGGGAAATATAAAACATTGCCAAAGAATACATCGGATGAATAAAGAATCTACAAGATATTCAAGTCCAATGAGTTTTGAAATCCAGTTCGGCCTCCAGAGACAGTATTGATTTCAAACGGACCTAGCACATTCATGACAACTCCGATTTGGGTGATCTTAGACTTGATGGAAAGTTTATCTCGCTATATTTCAAACGCATCCGGTCTCATATCCAAATTCATTCCGAGACAACGGGAATTGTCAAAACAAGCTAGTGGTGTTGCTGAAACCGAACTTGGCCTTCGGCCTTGTAATAGACTAGGCCCATCTCGAAAGTGTCTCCCTCCACCTCCACGAATTAGATCTAGGGTTAACCCTAGATCTATTTTCTCTATAAATGTTACACTCTCTAGAACAATTGGGTTTTGTTTAGTTGAATTTTGTCAAGTGCCATTCACTTTGTCTCTAGTCCTCGCTCGATTAGTCAGCGAATAAACAATATATTTAAGTGCTTTCTTTGTATTGTTAATTTATGATTCTGTTGGCAAAAACCACAGCCTGTTAGAATTTTTTTTTCTTATGTTAAGGCGAAGTACTATGCTGAGGTTTGTTCATCGAGCAATTTATTTGGCTTCTGCTAGTTCTGTTTTCCCCTCTTTTGCTTTAACCTCCCCTCATTATAACAAACTATTTTGAGCCCAACATGAAAAAATTGTACCATATTGATATCACATTCATATATTTTCTCATATATCTTGATTGGCATATACGTAATGTGGGGTTAATTGCTAGGCTAAATTTACAACTTCCTTTTGCAAGAAAAAATCCCAAGGTTTGAATTATATTAAGTCTTTGGGGGGGGGGGGGGGGTGAATTTAACAATAATTTTACATTGCAATAAGTTTATAGTAATAAAGTTATAAGAATATGAAATTATTTTTCAAGCCAAATCTATTATAATAATGTATAATAATGTATATCTTTGCTTGGATATTTGGGTTTTGAGATATTTCAACATTTATATTTCCAACATATATAGCTTTTTTTTGTTTTATTTACACTTATTTCAAGTTCCATCATAGCGTTAGCACGTGCATATTACTAATCTGAAATAATTACTAAATGCTAGAAATTATTATATTTTGAAACTGAGAAAGTAGTTCTGAAATGTTTTCTGCCCTCGAGAAACATAAAAGTTCTATATATTTCAAGATCTCTGCATGTACTGATTTTTTATAAAATAAAACCTATCAATTTTATACTACATATAATAATTTCGTGTTGTTTTTTTATATGTAAGTCATCTTTCCTATGCCACACATAAATATTTTTTCACAAAACAAGAACATTTAATGCTGAAACTTATATACAACGTCCTGTGTTAACAAAGCTGCACAAATATTTTCATAATATTTTTAGAACTTTGAGTGGGTAAATCAATTGTCAATGCTTGTAGGTCTATTAGGATATTATGGGTATTTTCAAACAAGCATCCGTACCCAAATGACACATTATTATAGTAGAAATAATTAATAATCTCAGTGACATGTTTTATAATGGAACAGTCTATACAGACCACTGAACTAGGATGAACTCTTCAAACTTATGGGGAAAAAAGGACAGGAAAATGTTGTTGAATAATTCTCTCTCCCAGCAGACATTGTACAATCGGGAGGAAAAGCACAAAGACATTGCAGGAATTCCACAAGAACGAAGAAACCATTCAGATCCAGCAGAAACTAGGAAGCATTGCCCTGTCTATTCAAGAAACTAGAGAATTTCCAATTCGTTCTTAGTTTCTTTGTAACCTGGTCATCCACGAAAAGAACACAAAGCAATTAAAAGTAACATGCATTAAGGACATCAGGTCGTCTCATTCAGCTCTTACAGCGTCATGGAGGAAAGCCGATGCAAAATCAGGCAGCAACACGGCAAAAAACAGTATAAGCAAGCAAGCAGCCCTCCTTACCATATGAGTTGCAAGTTCTCTCTTATTCCTAGACACAACACCCACTGGCTAAAACCGGCATAAGTTCAAGCTGAAGGAGATACTACCATGTTGCAACTTACTAAGGTAATATGGATGACCCGAAAGTGGCAACCTAGCTACTTGTCAGGCTGCTCCTATATGCTAATCACCTTTCTTCCTCTTTGGTGTGGGGGCGAACACGATCACATCGTCATCGCTATCCAAGTCGCTTTGAAGCTCCTGGACTGGTCTCTTGCCTCGTGGAACCACTACCTCCTCCTTCAATACTTGAAAGTTCAGCCCCTTCTTGTCATCGGTAGCGTCAATGGAAATAGTTGACCCATTTCCAGCATCTCCTGTAATAAGCATCTCAGAGAGCTTTGTCATCACATTCTTCTGCACCCACCTCCTTACTGGTCTTGCGCCATACATCTGAAAGAGATGAAGCATGGTTAATTATGTTAGTACGAACTGAAAGATCTCATGGTCATTACAAAGTGGTAGACTGAACTTGTGATGATGTTGAAAAGAATCTGCACTTACTGGGTTGTATGATTCATACAAGATGACGTCCAAGGCATCATCACTTGCAAGTAGAGATACGCCCTTGTGAGCCACACTGGTAACGACACTCTTCATCTGAATTTTGACAACCTCCTTAAGATTGTCGTGCGAAAGCGGCTCAAATATCACAATCTCACTCAGCCTGTTGAGAAGTTCAGGCCTGAAATACTTCTGAACCTGCATGTGCAAAGTATATATAACAATCAGAAAGAAGCTACTGCAGCCAGTCCAGGATATCATAATCAGGATAGATCGGGACTAGAACAAACTTGTTTCATAACAAGGTCCCGTGCAGCTTCCGTTGATCTTTCACCAGTCACTCCTTCAGTTAGGTGCTCAGCTCCCAGATTTGAGGTCATAATGATGATGGTGTTCTTGAAATCTACTGTCCTTCCTTTGCCATCAGTCAACATGCCATCATCGAGGAGCTGAAGGAACACGTTGAAGACTGAGGGATCTGCCTTCTCCACCTCATCAAAAAGGATGACACTGTAAGGACGCGTCCTAACTTTCTGTCAATTGTCCACCATCTTGATGGCCATGGTAGCTTTAAGATGCCCAAGAAAGCACTAAAATAAGTCAAAATAATGAAAAATATGAAATAGTTTAACTAAGGGAGCAGGGTATGCAAAACCTTGGAGGTGCTCCAATGAGACGCAACACAGATCCACTCCCAACAAATTCAGACATGTCAAAGCGGATCAACATCTTCTCACTGTCAAATAGCTGCTCAGCAAGGGCTTTTGCAAGCTCCGTCTTTCCAACACCGGTTGAGCCCAGAAAGAGGAAAGAGCCTATAGGTTGGCCAGGTTGTTCAAGGCCTGCCCTAGAACGTAAAACTGCCTGTGCAACCAGTTTGACAGCTTCATCCTGGCCAACAACTCGCTCGTGCAATCTGTTTGCCAGGTGGATTAACTTCTCCTTCTCCTCTTGATCAAGTGTAGTGACCGGGATGCCAGTCCATCGGCTCACAACCTTCATATAACATGTGAACATAATTAGGATATTAGATTGAATGATCGAAACAGAATTATTATACAAATACAAGTAGCATGCTTACTTGAGCAACATGATCTGGGCCAACAATTGCTTCGTTCACTCCATTCACTGACGTATTTCCATTGTTATTTTGCATTCCTGTGGTGTTCACCCCTTTTTGACTATCAATCTGCAGCCTTACAGTGGAGCAAGCCTCATCAATCAGATCAATCGCCTTGTCAGGAAATTGACGACCTACAGGAAGAAATACTATCTGTCAAATTACCTAACTCTCAGCTGTCATGCGCATGAAAATCACTAGAAACACTGTGCCATATTTGCCCATGAAGCATTCTCAGGAATTCTATCAATCTTTAAATTCATGTGATCCATTATATCAGGAGATCTTGCATAAACTTATGTAAGAAACCACACAGAACAGCAGGGAATGAATGATTATGCTGTCAATTGCAGTCGCCTTTACAAAAATAGTTGAGTTGATCAAGTCAACAAGTGAAGGTACAGTTAAGGAACGGAACACAACCATGATATCCAATTAACGTTTTATTCGATTTTCTTCTCTTTCTTTTTATTGCAATTCCTAAATGTAGGTGACTGCAGCTACTAATAATCAACCCTCATGTTGGATTGGTAATGGGAAAGTCTAATTAAAAGGGTCTTTAACGATTGAATGATATAGCCCCACAAATTACCAGTTGCTCTTTGGTGGATAATCTCAGAAGCCAAATATATATGTAATGAACTTAGAACTCACAGTACAAGGCATAAAATGATTAAATGCATTTTCACTAACAGCACCATAATATTTGAGCTAATAATAGTATAGAGTAATCAGGGTCAACAAGATGACTTCTTTTTTCTGAAAGTTCATGGCCTGATTCATCTGACATACATGACTTAAAAATAAGAATTCTTAGCTCCAATTAAAAAAAATGGATTGTACAATTTTAAAAATGTCTAACATGAAGAGTCACCTAAGTCCTCTCCCAGATGTTAAAACTTGACCTAACTCCAAATTTTCATATAGCCAAATACTGGCATTCCGACTGAGATTCCTAGTGTTGTCCATGCTACTGAATTCATAAAAAGGTGAAGTTATATACCACTAGCTTCTGACAAAGTACAAAATCTAAAAATAATTTACAATTGACGATGGGAATTTGATATTAAAATCCCTACAAAACTTAGCCACAAGGAAATGTAACCACGGAACAAAAATTGTAACCCCCAAAACACATGTACTGTTACCCTAGAATATGTGCAATCCCCCTTAACCGGTAGTATCATGAAAGCTAGCAGAAACAAGCAATAAACTAATTAAACGGTTTTGCTAAAAAATATGGTGTCACTTTTTTTTGGGGGGAGTAGCTATATTTGTGACGCCATATTTTTCACCAAAAATTAGTCAGCATGTATTTACATTATAAGTTCCTAAATTACATATGTAATAATTTTAGTGTATTTACAATTTTAAGTCCAAATATTACATACTAATTACATATGTAAGTGGTGTGTAAATTTGTATTACTAATACATACTAATTACAAATTTATATTTAATTGAATTTGACTTTTTTTTACACCTAAAAGACCCTATTTTAATCACTCATTGAAAGCGGCAACAAACGCACTTTTAAACCACGCAATCATGCACCCACACGATATAGTAGCACGAATCTTGGAAACAATCTGACCGAACAAAAATTCGACTGTAATCGGCTGGAGAATGTGGTGACACAATTATAGCGAATCCCTTTTTTTTTACTTGATTGCTAACTCGCTCTCTTTTATATATAAGTATGTTTCGCTCTCCTATCTCTTCTTCCTAGTTACTAATTTGCATACTATACAAAAATTACATTGCAAGAGAAACTTATAGTGTAAGTGTAAATATGTGTAATTTACAGTGTCATGAAAAGTTTGAGTGTTTTTTGGTGGAGAATTTGGTTCCATAAATATAACTAGTCCCTTAAACAAAATGAAAATTCTCACCGGTGATGTAGCGGCCCGCAAGCTGTGCGGCAGCGACAATGGCGGCATCCTGAATCTTCAAGCCATGGTGCTCTTCGTACCTCTGCTTCAGCCCCTGCAGAATAGCAATGGTCGCCTGCGTGGTCGGCTCCTCGACGAGCACCTTCTGGAACCGGCGCTCGAACGCGGCGTCCCTCTCGATGTGCTTGCGGTACTCGTCGAAGGTGGTGGCGCCGACGCAGCGGATGCGGCCACGGGCCAGCGCCGGCTTGAGCAGGTTGGCGCCGTCCATGCTGCCGCCCTTGCAGGCGCCGGCGCCGAGCAGCATGTGCATCTCGTCGATGAAGAGGATCACCTTGCCCGCCACGCTCTCGGCCTCCTGGATCACCTTCTTGACGCACTCCTCGAACATGCCGCGGTACTGGGTGCCCGCCACCAGGGAGCCGACGTCGAGCTCCACGACGCGCGCGCCGGCGAGCGCGGCGGGGACGTCCCCGGCCGCGACGCGCCGCGCGAGGCCCTCGGCGATGGCCGTCTTGCCGACCCCCGGCGCGCCGACGAGCACGGCGCTGTTCTTGGTCCGGCGGCACAGGATGCACACCACGCGGTCGACCTCGTCGTCGCGGCCTATCACCGGGTCGGCGGCGGCGGCGGCGGCGGCAGCCCCCGTCATGTCCCGCCCGTACGTGCGCAGTGCGGTTTCCTTCGGGGAAGGGACCGGCTTGGCCTTGGTCACGTAGGCGGCGGCGGCAGCGGGGACGCCACCACTCGGTTTCGGCTTCGGCTTCGTACTCCGCCTTCCGATGACGTCTTCGCCGGCGGATCCCACTACGGCCGACGACGAGGTGTCCCCCTTGATGACGGCGTTGGTGGAAGACGCCGGGCCCCACACCGACCACTCCGGGGCGACGAAACGGACGGGCAGCGAGGAGGAGAGGTGGCCAGCGCGGAGGTGCTTGCCGCCGCTGCGCGGCCGCGACGACGCCCGGCCGTGCGAGCGGTGCACCAGCGGGGCGGCGGCGGAGGGCCCGCCGCCGACCACGTCGTCGTAGAGGATGGCCTGGCGTCGCCGCCGTCGCCGTCGCCGTCGCCGTCGTCGCACTCGTACTTCACCTTCACCATACCGCTGGACCACTTGTTCGCGTGGACGGGAGGGAGATCGGCGGCGTCGGCGTCGAGGATGCCGTAGCGGTACTTCTTGCGGTGGATCGACATGGCCGGCGCGCGCGGGGGGTCGCCGGCGGAGAGGGAGGTGGAGGAAGGGGAAGTGGAAGGCGTTTTTATTACTGCGGTTTTACCGCACTAGTAGGCGTTTTTACCGCGTCCTATGACGGTGGACGTGGGATTTTTACCGTGAGCTGCAGTTAAATTTCCTTTTGGGGTCCGCGCCGACCATGCCGATGCAACCGACATTCATCCGTTAAGAAACCACGAATTTCGAGAGATTTGGTTCTAATCCAAACGATCAAATTCTAATGAGTAAAGCACTTTGGACCAATGGATCATCTAGTATCTCTATCTCTACAATTATAAAAATTAAAGATGTTTTTACCTACGTCATCCGTAAATGAGTCGGTTTTTAAGTTCGTTTATTTTGTAAATACATATCCGTATTTAAGTCATTTTTTAAGTCGTTCACTGTTGGTAATACAGAAGGAATTATATAAGAAATCTGTTTTAAAAAACTCGCATGTAAACTTGAGCAATCGGACTCCTAACTGCAGCTCATGATTAAAGATGTTTTTGCCGGTATTTTGGTACGTCATCCGTGTATAAGTCGGTTTTTAAGTTTGTTATCTTTACTATTATAAAAATTGAAGATGTTTTTGCTGGTATTTTGGTACGTCAACCGTGCATGAGTCGGTTTTTAAGTTTGTTTGCTTTTGGAAATACATATCCATATTTAAGTCGGTTTTTAAGATCGTTCACTTTTGGTAATACAGAAGGAATCATATAAGAAAACTGTTTTAAAAAACTCGCTTGCTAACTTGAGCAATCGGACTCCTAATTGCAGCTCATTATTTTCTAAAAATATATTATCCAAGCGAACTCCCACAGTGTTTCATCTTAACTAAACCATATAACAATAATAAGATTAAAATAAACTTCACCCGTTGTAACGCACGAACATTTTTCTAGTTCCTACTAAAATTTCACTTTAAATTATCACATATCAATAGGTGGGAAAATTTTTTTAGCTGATTAGCTACCCGGTCCAATGTGTTCATAATGACATGGGACTATGGGAGCCACTCGGTTTAAAACATAAGCTGTGTTTAGTTACTTTCAAACTTCCAAAAATTTCATCACATCAAATGTTTAGACACATGTATGGAGCATTAAATGTGGATGAAAAAAAACAATTTCATAGTTTACATGTAAATTGCGAGACGAATCTTTTGAGCCTAATTACACCGTGATTTGACAATGTGGTGCTACAGTAAACATTTACTAATGACGGATTAATTAGGCTTAATAGATTCGTCTCGCAGTTTACAGGCGGAATCTGTAATTTGTTTTGTTATTAGTCTACGTTTAATACTTCAAATGTGTGTCCGTATACTTTAATTTTTTTTTGGAAAGGAACTTCAAACTTTCGAAAATTCTGTCATATCAAATGTTTGGACAAATGTATGGAGCATTAAATGTGGAAAAAAAACTAATTGCACAGTTTGCATGTAAATTGCGAGACGAATCTTTTGAGCCTAATTACACCGTGATTTGACAATGTGGTGCTACAGTAAACATTTATTAATGACGGATTAATTAGGCTTAATAGATTCGTCTCGCAGTTTATAGGTGTCAGAGTTACGGGTCAGGCATACCCTTTACCCTTCGATATACGTTACATATCGATATGACATACCCACGCGTATGCGGATATTTCCTGTATATTCTAAGGAAACCTTTCACGGAATCTACAGACGGGAAGAATCCTACTCGGGCAGAACTAGGTCGTTGGCGTATCGTATAGGGTCTGATACCTCCGAGTTCTACATGGAGACCTCCAGATCTGCGATATAAAAGGGGCCCCCCGAGGAGGGTTTAGGCGTCGAATCTCAGAGCCAACATAACCTATACAGCCTATGAAGCCGGAGCCTACGAGGAGCCAAGTCATCGAGAGCTAGTCGAAACAACTCGTCTACAATCTCGCCGGATCCGACAAGTTCCCTTGTTCCCTTTGTAACCTGTGTTTTCTACCATATAATCCCACATCAACTGAATTAGGGTTATTACCTATCAAGGGGCCTGAACTAGTATAATTCTTGTATTTTGCTTGCTTGATGTCGTACTACGTAGATCCTTGTACCAACGTTCTCCAATACCCTCTATATCCGGTCTACGGGTATCACCCGTCGACAGTGGCGCGCCAGGTAGGGGCCCTTGGTACTCAAGGTTCTACTACTATGTCATCCAGCTTCGTCGACAACAACGTCAGCACCAGCCTCAGCCAAGTACTCCCTGCTTCAACAATGCTGGTATGGACTCAAGTCGGCGAAATCGTCTTCCCAGTTTACACCACGACGCCGATCTCAACCGGTCCTCCAATGACCGGAGACGAGAATGCAGTGGCTACGAACCAAGGCGATTCCATGTCGAAAAATCCTCCCGTCGAGACGGAGAACGGAATATCGACGACATCCAAGCTCGAGAAGGATTCTAATACGGCCAAACCTTGTCCTTCCGACATGAACCACGAGCCGATAAAGATGACTTCCGAAGCCACAAGGTCTTGGTGTCCTATCCACGAAACTAAGAAACACACTCTGCAAGATTACTGGGTTTTCCTCAACGTCCGTGCTGAAATTCGCGCCTGCAAAGAACGTGGAATTCAGCGTACTTCTCCAACTCGGGATGTCTATTGTCCTATTCACAAGACAAAGAATCATGACCTCTCGAGCTGCAAAGTCTTTCTCGGCGCCATGAAAGCTCAGTCTCCTAAGTCATATGTCCCCATCAGGGATAACGGCAAGGAACAAGGAGCGACTCCAACTTCAGATCGATTCGTTGGGGTAATCGATATCGATCCTCACGAACCATCGGTCTTACATCTCCTCGAGGACTATGGGTCATCGACAACGAGCGCGCCGTGGGAGGTATTGGCTATCGATGACGTTGGCACGTCAGCGCACGCCAACGCAGAAGCGGGGAATCAATCGACTACTCCAGCCCAGTACATCAGGGCCGTTCAAGCGATACTGAGGGAAACTCCTTACGATCCCGTTCTGAACGTTGACCTCAAGCGTTGGACATAACGACTATGGGAATCGGTGACTAACCTCAGCAACGCGTTTGAAGAAGCCGCTACTGCAGCACACTAGGAGCAGCCACCAACTGGCGAGGCCAATGGTGAAGATCCGGAACGGAGGGAATCACCTCAACGAGCTACCCCTCCACCTCGCGGCACTAGCGATCTTCGAGATCAAATCAACGGCCGCCGAGAAGCACGACGCACACGAGACAACGTGAATCGCTCTCGGCGTCATGTCTCTTCACGGCGCCATGATATCGGAAATCGAGGAGACCGCTCAAACGAGGACCGGGACCGCGACAACCACCACGATCACAACGATTGCGAACGACGGGTGCCAGACAATACTGGTCATGGCCGCCGCCGTATCGACGACGACGATGGGGATCGGCGCCGAGACAACAGCGGAAGACGACGACAGGATTCCTGAGATCCAGGCCATCATCCTTGTAATCGTACGCCGGAACCAAGCGACCCATCGTCATCGTCATCATCCGCGTCCTCCTCATCGTCAGACAGACATCCACGAAGGACACACGACCACCGACAACCCACTGCCCCCAACGCTGGGTGTAGGGCTTTCGGTCATTCCCTACGTGATGTCCGATGGCCTGAGAGATTCCGACCCGGAGCAATAGAAAAGTATGATGGGAGCACCGGCCCAGAGGAGTTCCTTCAAATCTACTCCATAGTACTCTAACGCGTTAGCGAACTATTTACCAACCGCGTTGAAGGGTTCTGCACGTTCATGGCTGATGCATCTTCCTCCCTACTCAATCTCTTCGTGGGCAGACCTGTGGCAACAATTCATCGCCAATTTCCTAGGAACATACAAGTGCCACGCGATCGAAGACGACCTACACGCGTTGACACAGAACTCGGGTGAATCATTGAGGGAATATGTTCGACGTTTCAACGAGTGCAGAAACACAATTCCTGAAATCACCGACGCTTCTGTAATTCGCGCCTTCAAATCCGGTGTTAGAGATTGCTACACTACCCAGGAGTTGGCGACAAGACGCATCACAACCACTCGGAGATTATTCGAGATCGTTGAGCAATGCGCCCACGCTGATGATGCGCTAAGACGCAAGAACAATAAGCCGAAGACCGGGGGAGAGAAGAAACCAGCCACGGACACATCTGAGTCAAGCAAGAAGAAAAATCGCAAAAAGGGGAAAAGTAAAGCTCAAGCGGAAGTCCTCGCAGCAGAATACGCGAACCCTCCCAAACGCCCAGACCCACAAAGTAGCGACACAAAGAAATCATGGTGCCCCATACACAAGACGGACAGACATTCTCTAGAAGATTGCCTTGTTTTCAAAAAGTCGCTCGAGAAGCACATGGCATTTGAAAAAGCAAGCGAGTACGCGTTGTCGAGACGAACGAAGAGACGGCTCCTCACGAACCGGACTTAGCGTATCCAGACTCCGACCTCCACGTCTCACACATCTTCGGCGGTTCCACAACGTACTCCTCCAAGCGAGAATACAAGAAAGTGGAACGTGAAGTCTGCTCGACATGGCAGGGGGCTGCACCCAAGATGAAGTGGTCTGAGCAGAAGATAGAGTTCTCGGAAGAAGACCACCCCAAGACCGCCGTTATCCCAGGACGATATCCGATCGTGGTCGAACCCACTATTCGGAACATCAAGGTAGCGCGAGTTCTCATTGACGGTGGCAGCTCAATCAATCTTCTTTTCGCCAGCACTTTGGACGCGATGGGAATTCCGCAAAGCGAGCTGACACCAACTGATCAACACTTCCATGGAATTACTCCCCAATCATCGTCCAGACCTTTGGGCAAGATTACGTTGCCCGTGACTTTTGGCCAAGCCAACAACTTCCGAACAGAACAGATCACCTTTGATGTTGCTGAATTCGATACAGCTTACAACGCCATCATCGGGAGAACTGCACTTGCGAAGTTCATGGCCGCATCTCACTACGCATATCAAGTGCTTAAGATGCCGGGACCGAAGGGAACAATCACTATTCAGGGGAACGCAAAGCTGGCAGTGTAATGCGACAAGTGGAGCCTCGACATGGTCGAGCAAACGCCCAGCCCACCTGCCACGACTGAGCCACCCAAGAAAGTGACCACCGTCCGACATGCCGGGGGTCCCCAGGGAAGTGATTGAGCACAAACTCATGGTGCGACCTGATGCCAAGCCAGTAAAGCAAAGACTGCGGAGATTTGCACCAGACCGAAAACAAGCCATACGAGAAGAGCTCGACAAACTTCTCAAAGCTGGCTTCATCAGAGAAGTACTTCATCCAGAGTGGCTAGCCAATCCAGTCATGGTGCGGAAGGCCAACGGGAAATGGAGAATGTGTGTCGACTTCACCGACCTCAACAAGGCGTGCCCCAAGGATCACTTTCCACTCCCTCGAATAGACCAACTGGTGGATTCAACAGCCGGTTGCGAGCTATTGAGCTTCCTCGACGCTTACTCTGGCTACCACCAAATCAGCATGGCAAAAGAGGACGAAGAGAAGACAGCATTCATCACGCCGTTCGGGGTATTTTGCTATGTTAAGATGCCGTTCGGACTGATAACAGCTGGGAATACTTTCCAGCGCACGGTCCAGGGCGCACTTAGCAACCAGCTTGGCAACAATGTCGAGGCTTATGTCGATGACATCGTTGTCAAAACCAAGACAGGCGACTCATTGATTGACGATCTGCAGGAAACGTTCGACAACCTCCGACGATATCGCCTCATGCTCAATCCTGAGAAGTGCACGTTCGGAGTACCGTCGGGCAAGCTGCTCGGATTCCTTGTCTCTAGCAGAGGAATAGAAGCAAACCCCGAGAAGATCAAGGCAATCGAGAACATGAAGTCGCCTACAAGACTCAAGGAGGTACAAAAGCTAACCGGATGCATGGCAGCACTAAGCAGATTCGTCGCTAGGATGGGAGAACGAGGACAACCTTTCTTCGCTCTATGAAGAAACAAGACAAATTTGTATGGACAAGGAAGCCGAAGAGGCATTCATTGCACTCAAGCGCTACCTATCAAACCCCCATGTACTTGTTGCTCCCCAACCTAATGAAGAATTATTCCTCTATATTGCCGCCACGCCATACTCCGTTAGCACTTTCATTGTTGTCGAGAGAGAGAAAGTACAACAACCAGTTTATTACGTCAGCGAAGCTCTCCACGATGCAAAGACAAGATACCCATAGATCCAAAAGCTGCTTTACACAGTCATCATGACATCAAGGAAGCTACGCCACTACTTTCAATCCCACAGAGTCACAGTTGTCTCCTCTTTCCCTCTTGGCGAAGTTGTGAGAAACAAAGACGTTGTCGGCCGCATTGCGAAATGGGTAGTCGAGCTGAGCCAGTTTGATGTCCACTTTGTGCCACGAACAGCCATAAAGTCCCAGGTACTCGCCGACTTCGTTGCCGATTGGACTATGCCAGATAACAAATCAGACAACTAAGGCGACAATGAAACATGGACAATGGCGTTCGTTGGCGCACTCAACAGCCAAGGAGCAGGGGCAGGATTTATCTTGACGTCTCCCTCCGGAGACCAATTCAAGCACGCAATCCACCTCAACTTCAGGGCGACCAATAACACTGCAGAATACGAAGGACTACTCGCCGGGATACGAGCTGCAGCTACACTTGGGGCCAAGCGACTAATCGTCAAAGGGGACTCCGAACTAGTCGCGAACCAGGTATACAAAGATTATAAATGCTCTAACTCCGAGTTATCCAAGTATCTTGCAGAAGTCAGGAAGCTAGAGAAAAGGTTCGATGGGATCGAGGTCCGACACGTCTACCGCAAGGACAACGTCGAGCCAGACGACCTAGCACGACGTGCGTCCAGACGAGAATCGCTCGAGCCCGGCACTTTTCTCGACATCCTGACGAAGCCATCGGTGAAAGAGGTTAGCGGCGAAGTCAGCCCGAACACACCCGACATTAGCTCGGAGGTCACCGAGGCAGAACGCGCCGTTACCGACATCGAAACCACAGACGAATGGCGCATCCCACTAATCAAATTCATCAGCAGCGAGGAGTTGCCCGAGGACGATACAGAGGCCGAGAAAATAACCCGTAAAGCGAAGATCTACTGTATGGTCGGCAACGATCTATACAAGAAAGCGCCAAACGGGGTACTTCTCAAATGCGTCTGGACCGACGACGGCAGACACCTCCTCCTCGACATACATGAAGGCATATGTGGGTCACACGCCGCCGGTCGGACATTGGTCGGCAAAGCTTTTCGACAAGGCTTTTTCTGGCCAACCGCCCTTAAAGATGCATGCGACATGGTCCAGCGATGTGAAGCCTGTCAATTCCACAGTAAACACACAAAGCTACCCGCGCAAGCGCTCCAGACTATCCCTTTGACTTGGCCATTCTCGTGCTGAGGGCTTGATATACTTGGGCCATTCCCACGAGGACAGGGCGGCTACAAATTCCTATTCGTGGCGATCGACAAATTCACCAAATGGATCGAAGCAGTACCCACGGGGGAAATCAAGGCCGACAACGCCATCAAATTCATCAAAGAGATATTTTGTAGATACGGACTACCACACCGCATCATAACTGATAACGGGAACCAGTTCATCAGCGCCGATTTCCAGGACTACTGCATCGGGCTGTGGGTCAAAATATGCTTCGCCTCGGTCTCTCACCCTCAAAGCAACGGACAAGTCGAGAGGGCAAACGACATAGTACTACAAGGGATGAAAACCCGCGTCTACGACAGGCTCATGTCACACGACAAAAAGTGGGTTGAAGAACTCCCATCAGTACTATGGGCCGTACGTACCATGCTGACAACGTCTAATAAGGAAACACCCTTCTTCCTCGTGTACGGCTCTGAGGCCATGCTCCCAGGCGAGCTACAACATCGGAGTACACGAGTACAGAAGTACTCCGACAAGAACCAGGAGGAGCAGCGAGATATCGATGTAAATCTTCTCGAGGAGCATCGGGAACGAGTTGCCGTCCGAGCAGCCAGCTATCAACAGACCCTCCGCCGTTATCACGAGAAGCGCATCCGTGCACGCATACTTTCGATCGGCGACTATGTCCTCCGACGAGTTCAAAGCCAAGAAGGGCGAAACAAACTCTCACCTAAATGGGAAGGACCTTACACGATCACACAAGTCTTGCGGCCAGGCGCATTCAAAATCGCAGACGGCGATGGTCGTGAATTAGCAAATTCTTGGAACATTGACCAACTACGTAAATTCTATGTATGAGTCAATACCATCCATACCTGTAAGCACCCTTACAGTATCAATAAAGCCTATTTCTAGGCCCACATCACAATCAACGTGATTCGCCCGATGATCCCTCACTCTGATGACACCTAGCGTTGAAACCTGTCCTTATGCCCCTTTACGCCGTCTCAACAAGGCCTCCGAGGAACCTAAGGGATCTTCGGTTGGGGACGCCCAGAGCCAATAAGGCCTTGTCAGATCCTGTAGAGACGAAAGGCCATGTAAGATCTGGTCGTGTAAGAGTTCTCGCCGTGCGTATTAACCAAGCTGTGAAATCGGAAATCAACTTTCCAACTTCACGGCTGGGGGCTAGGGTCAGAGCTTATTCAACCAAGGCAGGTCAAAGGTCCAAGAGCCTTATCCTCCGAGAAAATTCCTCCGACGACAAGGTTGGGGGCTAGGGAGAGTGTACGACTCAAACGGCTGACTAAAGTCGTTAACTGAGAACGCACTCTTACACATGACATCCAGAGTAAGAGACATTTGTCAAAGATAGATTTTTTTATTCACAAAATACTCCTTACAGTTTTTTTCACAAATCTTTCGCTACATTACATCTTTTCCTAAGATATTTGTCACAGGGTACGAGTACTACCAAGAAGGCCAACGCCAGTCCATAGACTGGAAGATCTTCTCGGCCAACGGCGACATTGACCTTGCCAGATGGTCTATCTCCGCCGGAGTCCTCCGAGAATGAGCAAAACCCTCACGAAGATATTCGAGGTCCAGGCGCGGGCGATGATCTCGTAGGCAAGCCAACACGTGCCCTCCGGCATATCGGCTCGATCGACGACACTCCTGCTTCAAGGCCTCGTCGATACGCTTGCCGATTCCATCGAGTTGGGCACAGGCCCCATTAAGCCACGAGATGTACCCGGCCGCCGAGTCCTCGGGATCTCCGCGGACTACTCGAAGCTCCCTGCATACTCTGGCTATGGATGTGCAGCAACTCTTCAAGTACGAGTTAAACCACACCTCACGACCTCGGAGCGTTTCCACAACCTGCTCTTTCTTCACGGCCAGCATGGTTCTCTCGAGCTCCGCCATTTCAAACTTCGTCTTCCAGTATTGGATATGACGATCTTGGTTAGCAAGGGCACCCTCGAGATCTGCTAAACGTGATAACCACTAAGTCAAGCTATACATCTCTTTCGGGAACATGGCTGACCTAGTCAGGAGGGCATTAAGGGGTGAAGGGACTACTAACCTGAGGAAGTCGTCGCCATCCCTCCCTCTATATCAAGGGGTTGATCCACATGGTCAGGCGAGACGTGTGGTTCAAACTCGAGTACCGGAATTATTGCCAGTGACTCGGGGTGCCCGCGCTGCTGGACATCCTTGTCATCAGCATCTCTACAAAGGACAAAAGTTCCCGAGGTCAGCATACCAAAGTAAGCCGGGATAGTAATCGCACGCACGAAGACGGTCAGAGTTCGAGTTTTACACATTATCTAGGAAATACAAGAAGTCCTACTCTTCAAAAAGGGGGAGAACAAACTCCCCCAGATCACCGACTTCTTCCATCACCTCCTTACGCGTGTCGCTGGCCGCCCCCTGGTCCAAGATCTCACGCAGATCGAGTTCAGGACGCGACAGCCTTACACACGCGAGGACATGACACGCCCCGATGTAGATCCCGTTTGACGTCTCCTCCGTAATCCTGGCCGCATGCTTGGAGGGGATTTCCCCCATCGCCGTCGCCAGTTCCGCGAGAGAGGAGGTCAACGAAAACTCATCGGGATTCACCGGGATCGTGGACTTGACGCCGCATTCCCCGGCGAGCTGGTGAAGGCCAGTGTAGGTGACCCTCAACGAGCCCCGAATCTCGGATAGGTTGTTCCCGAGTTCCGACATTCGGTCCTCGAGCCCCTTCCGTTGTCGCTCGTTGCCGGCCGCCAACTCCCTCATCTTCGTGAGGTCTTCACGGGCTTCAGCCAACTCGCGCACCAGTCTGTCAGCACGCGCGTTCGCCGTCGCCGCTTACGACCTCGCCTCCGCAATCTCGCGGCCGATGCCGCGAGCACCAGCTTCGAGGAGGCGCCCCATCTCGACTTGGAGCTCCTCCCAGGTGAGGACTGCAGCTGGCAGATCACGACCTGCCGCGGGGTCGCTGACTGGGCCACTAGGTGTCGCCTCCCGGCTCCCGGCTGCGGGCACGACATCCGTCGAGGCCATGACGGGCGACGCACTGGAAGCTCCTCCGGACTTGGCTTGCGCAGCCTTTGCCCGCGCCTCCCTACAGGACGACCACGAGTCAGACAACAATCGAATAAGAAGCGTGGGGATTCAAGAATTCATCTACTTACTTCTCGCCGATCGTCACAATGCGTTGTCGTCGTAGAGGTGGGGGAGACGCGTCCGAGGCCTGAAAGACAATCAACGCAAAGTAAGGAAAAATCCTTCTTGCTGCATGATTTAACGACAAAATAAGTTACCGAGGGGGTCGACGCCTTGCGACGATGTCCGCTTACAGACGAGAATTTCCTCGGCTTTGTCGGAACATTGCCACCACTAGTGGTGGCAGCATCAGACACCTCCTTGATGACCTTTACTTTCAGAGATGACGCCACCTGATGGTCCGCGAGCGGTCCGATGATGTCAGTCAAAGGAAGGGCCTGCGCTCAATCAAGTCATAAAGTGATTTCGAAAGGAGAATGCGGGATGCTTATCGAATATACTTACGTTGATGGCTTCATCACATTCCGCCGCCCCCTTTTCACAAAGGGCAACAGGGATGTCACTCGCCGTGGTCGGGCCACTGATCATCACTTGGCCAATGCGGCGCTCCACGGTTTCGCCGCTCAGACCTGTTAATCGAGAACCAACCTTCGATAAGTCAAGAGGAATGCGAACATAAGCATGTCAAGATAAATGCGAGAAAGATACCCCGAGGAGAAACCCGGGTCGCGTCCTCTGGCCCGGAATAGTTATAAGCTGGATGGGCCCGAGCCTGAAGCGGCTGGATCCGCCTACCAACGAAGTCTGCAACGACTTCATATCCCGACAAACCCCGTGCTCGGAGATCGTCGATGATGTCGATAAACGACTGAAGAGAGGGGGTCAAGGGGGGCCTTGCGGTCCAAGACGGAATCTTGTCCGGTTGATCTTCGGGAACCACGAAGACAGGGTTCGAGTCCTTGATCTCAAGATAAAACCACCTATTCCGCCACTTGCTGCGAGAAGAAGGGCACTGGAAGGGAATGTAACGCGACTTCAAGCCATCCCAAAGTCGGAACCCGACGCAACCAGATACCCTGTTGGATTCCATCCAACGCAGTTCGTAGTAAAAGCAAAAGAGATCAAGAAAAGGCTCTACCCCGATGTAGGCCTCGTAAAGATGCACAAAGATGCTAAGGAAGGCGATGGAATTGGGGTTCAAATGGAGAAGAGAAAGACCATAGAAATTCAAAACCAGGAGAAGAAATTCGGATGGTGGAGGGAGAAAACCGCAGAGAACATAATCTTCGATCGCAACTATGTGACCCAAGATGGGCTGAGGATTAGTACCTCCTGCTTCCCTCTCCGTGGTTCCACGGCCAGGAAGAGCGCCATCCTCCTGGAGTTTCTTCAACGTTGCACTGGTGGAAGCCGATTTGCCGAGGTCCATTGCTGATCGAAGGTCGCCGGAAAATGAGCCTAGGTTGATGAACTAGGGTTTCTTGCGGCGGCAGAGAAGGCAAAGCGTGCTTGCAGGTGGTGTGTGTTTAACAGGTTTGGCGGACTTCAAAATGGACTCCCAAAATTCCTTTAAATAGGCGCACTACCGACGATGCGAATTCCAGGGAACAGAGAGAGAAGGCCGCGGGAAATTTCTGGGTCCGTTACGCGCGGCGGTTTTCTAGACTTTAGTTTAAAATTCGCTCGTGACCGTTGGGCTTCAAATGGCGTGCTCGACTACAGTCTATCTCCGCGGTCCTCGCACCGGGAATGACAACAGTCTCGACACCCGAAGTCGCAAATGGTTGCACGAGTTCATTTTAAGCAGAAGTCGGGGGCTACTGTCAGAGTTACGGGTCAGGCATACCCTTTACCCTTCGATATACGTTACATATCGATATGGCATACCCACGCGCATGCGGATATTTCCTGTATATTCTAAGGAAACCTTTCACGGAATCTACAGACGGGAAGAATCCTACTCGGGCAGAACTGGGTCGTTGGCGTATCGTATAGGGTCTGATACCTCCGAGTTCTACATGGAGACCTCCAGATCTGCGATATAAAAGGGGGCCCCCCGGGGAGGGTTTAGGCGTCGAATCTCAAAGCCAACATAACCTATACAGCCTATGAAGCCGGAGCCTACGAGGAGCCAAGTCATCGAGAGCTAGTCGAAACAACTCGACTACAATCTCGCCGGATCCGACAAGTTCCCTTGTTCCCTTTGTAACCTGTGTTTTCTACCATATAATCCCACATCAACTGGATTAGGGTTATTACCTATCAAGGGGCCTGAACCAGTATAATTCTTGTATTTGCTTGCTTGATGTCGTACTACGTAGATTCTTGTACCAACGTTCCCCAATACCCTCTATATCCGGTCTACGGGTATCACCCGTTGACAATAGGCGGAATCTGTAATTTGTTTTGTTATTAGTTTACGTTTAATACTTCAAATGTGTGTCCGTATACTTTAATTTTTTTTGGAAAGGAACTTCAAACTTTCAAAAATTCTTTCACATCAAATGTTTGGACAAATGTATGGAGCATTAAATGTGGAAAAAAAACCAATTGCAGTTTGCATGTAAATTGCGAGACGAATTTTTTGAGCCTAATTACATAATGATTTGACAATGTGATGCTGAAGTAAACATTTGCTAATGACGGATTAATTAGGCTTAATAAATTCATCTCGTAGTTTACAGTCGGAACATGTAATTTGTTTTGTTATTAGTCTATGTTTAATAATTTAAATGTGTGTTTGTGTACTTTAAAAAAAATGTATTTTTGTGCGTCCTGCCGAGGAACCTCGTTTGGAGTTTGGGGGGGGGGGGGGGGGGGCGCTGTATACGAATTTCAGTGTTGGCAACAACTTGAGGGACCTAAAGTGAACTTAACACCCAATTAAAAGCTGAAGCGAAGGGCAACCAGGCTGCTCGACTGGGTTCATGGGCCATGGCCCGCGGGTAGTCTGTCCCTTTTTATATCCCTGCTTGGCTGCCCGCGTCAATCAAGAGCTCCCCCAATTTTGCCGCACGAGGTCGTCGGCGGAAGCCCTAAAAGATCCAATGACGGCGTCTCCGCGGAAGGTGGGGAATCGATCGATCGCGGCGGCGCGCGCCTTTCTTCTCCAAAACCCTAGGTATATCGCTCCTCCCCTCCCTCCCTCTCGAATCCCTCTTCCCTCGTGTGAAGCGAAATAATCATGTGTGTGTCCCAATCCATATGCACTACGCCCTCCGTCACAAAATAAACGCAGCCATAAGTTTCCATATCCAATTTAGATCCTCCGTCTCATTTGAATTTTTTTAATTAGTATTTTTATTGTTATTATGTTATAAAATATGAATAGTAATTTATGCGTGACTTATGTTTTAAGTTTTTTTAAAAAAAAATTAATAAGACGGAAGATTAAAGTTGGACACAAAACTTATGGCAACAATAAGTAGCAGGCATAGCGGCTCCCTTCTTCTCAGGAATTTTGGGTAATGGGACTATCCACTAATTTAAGCAGTGTTTACGATAGTGGATTCATGGCACACCAACTTATTCCAACTTTGAGAACCAAAGTGATTTCGACTAAATTTCAACAGTATAAAAATTGTCTTTTTCCAAAAAAAAAAACAGAGAGGACTTCATCTCTTAGCGCGAAGATTTTTTTATATAGTGTGATCGAAATTAATTCTGTTACAATTTATTACATTTTTATTTAAAGCCAAAATTTAGTAACGAGCTAGCGAGTCGATATGAAGCGAACACAACTTGCAAGCAAAATTTTACAGTATCATTTTAGTTTTATATATAAGAAAAAAAAACATATCACTTACAAAATTTTGACTTATGCACCAATCTCACTAACTGGGTGGATCTGACCGAGGGGATCTGCCGTTATTGGTTGTGTATGGGTTGTTTCTATTTTTTTTATGTCATGATGATGATGTCGTTGCCGTGATTGATTTTGGGGTTTTTATGAGAGGAGACCTCTCATTGATTCCGATTTAGATTTGGATTGAGATTGAGATTTTGTTTTTGGTTGGATTGTGATGATGTGGGATTTTGTTTTTGGATTTGGATTGGCATGGGCCTGAACTGATACAGGAATAGGAGGGAATCGGACTGGAAAAATCGCAATACTTGGATTTGGAAATCACAGAAAACGAGCACGGGTAAGGAATCGGACGACGTACAAAAATTCTTGGCAAAAACGTCTTAAACTTTTATAATGGGTAAAGATAAAATTGTAGTACGAGTTAGTGTGGATCTGGTAAGCAATTCGTTGTCTTTAGGGCATTGGCACTGGAGTAGTGCATAGCATTAATAAATATGGCCGTACTTCCTTACTTGCATCCTAGATTTCACATGAATAGCTATCTGAATGCAACTTAGATCCTATTACTGTTTCATCTGCATGGTTATCAGATTTAGAGATTGCTTGTCATATTCAATATCGTCTATGCTCTTGAGTCTTGAGCCTTAAGTGTATTGATTCTCCCCTCCCCTTTTTTTCCTGTTGTCATGTGGGTAAAATGACCAAGCTTTTCGATGATTGCTAGGTCACTTTAATCCGGTTTCTAAAGCGATGTATCTTGATAAGAAAAGGCAAAGGTGGAATCAACATCAGATGTGAGTCCAGACAAATTGAGCCACCTACCTCCGGAGATAAAAGTCACCATCCTCTCTAAGTTGAGTGTCTTAGATGCTACTCCCTCCATTTCAAGTTATAAGTTGTTTTGACTTTGGTTAAAGTCAAACTGCTCTAAGTTTGATTAAGTTTGTAGAAATTTTTTTTAACCTTATTATAAAAATATATTCAATTATAGATTTATTTATTGAAATATTTTGATGTTGTAAATATTACTATATTTATCTATGAAACTTGGTCAAACTTAGAGTAGTTTGACTTTAACCGAAGTCAAAAGTAGTTTGACTTTGATCGAAGTTAAAACAAATTATAGCCTGAAACAGAGGGAGTATTAGAGCCAGCATCTTGAAATATAGGATGTGCTTCTATGAAAATCAAAGCACATTAGTGGCTGAGATTAAAAGCGGGATTAATACTTAATGATCATTAGTGAGGGGTATTTTCGACCACAGATTTGGGGCCCATGTCCAGCCCAATCCATCTGAAGCGATCGGGCCCACCCCTACCAGTCCACCATGACACCGATTCCTTCCTCCGCCAGCGAGGGCTGCATCATGGCCGCCTCCGGCGATGTGCCGCAAATGTGCCCGCTTGTCAAGGAATATCAGCGGGGCCTATGAAAATAATGGCGAAAAAATGTGTTTAACAAATAATCCAGGGAGAGGCTCTCATACCAAATGGCTTGATGATACAGTTATTAATGTTGACTTATAATGTTGCTTATTATCTATGATAACCTTTGTGACATGCTTACTCATGATAACTTGGTTTATTGCATATTGTATACTCTTACAGTCTAATAATAAGGGAACTCGCAATGCCATTGACCACGGGAAAAAACATTTGATGTTTTTTTATCCAACCGTCCTTAATTGGATGGTAAACAATGTATAACATTCTCGTAAAGATGGTCGGGGAAGTCAAACAAGCGTTAATCGAGCTCTCGATATTGCACAAAGTGATTTGGTAAAAGAAAACCTACAATTTGGTATTCAATTTGAGCATTATATATTTTAACAATAATTCTTAAGGTCATTTTCCCATTTGTTTAAAACAAGCGTTGGAGTCTATTGGTACTAGATAACCTCGAATGACAGTTTTATGTGTTGGACTCTTTAGTGGACATGGCAAGCTACAAAACATTTCTACATTCAGTGGTAAGCATTTAAATAACTTTTGTAAATTTGAAAGATATCAGTCCAATATTGGTAACTGTTGGTTTGATTTGTGTAGATTAAAGTAATAAAAAACGATTTGGATGTGGCTACTTGTCAAGGTATTCGGATGCCAAAAATTTCGTGACTGGAAACCCAAGCAATTCCACAAAGTTCCAAAACAAAGTGATTTATGAGTCCTCTATACACAAAGTGACTCATAGATAAATCACTTTGTGTATAGAGGACTCATAGATAAATCACTTTGTGTATAGAGGACTCATAAATCACTTTGTTTTGGATAAATCACTTTGTGTATAGAGGACTCATAAATCACTTTGTTTTGGAACTTCTATAAATCACTTTGTGTATAGAGGACTCATAAATCACTTTGTTTTGGAACTTTGTGGAATTGCTTGGGTTTCCAGTCACGAAATTTTTGGCATCCGAATACCTTGACAAGTAGCCACATCCAAATCGTTTTTTATTACTTTAATATACACAAATCAAACCAACAGTTACCAATATTGGACTGATATCTTTCAAATTTACAAAAGTTATTTAAATGCTTACCACTGAATGTATAAATGTTTTGTAGCTTGCCATGTCCACTAAAGAGTCCAACACATAAAACTGTCATTTAAGGTTATCTAGTACCAATAGACTCCAGTGCTTGTTTTGAACAAATGGGAAAAGGACCTATAAAATTATTGTTAAAATATATGATGCTCAAATTGAATACCAAATTGTAGGTTTTCTTTTACCAAATCACTTTGTGCAATATCGAGAGCCTGATTAACGCTTGTTTGACTTCCTCGGCAATCTTTACGAGAATGCTGTACATTGTCCGCCATCCAATTAAGAACGGTTGGATAAAAAACATGAGTGTTTTTCCTGTGCTCAATGGTGTTGCGTCCTTCCTTTATTATTAGACTGTAAGAGTGTACAATCTGCAATAAATTAAGTTATCATGGGTAAGCACGTCAGAAAGGTTATCATGGATAAGCAACATTATAAGTCAACATGAATAACTGACCCTATCATCAAGCCATTTGCTATGAGAGCCTCTCCCTGGATTAATAGTTATGAACACATTAATTTTTTTTGCCACCTTGACGAGCGGGCACATCCGCGACGCGTCGCAGGAGGCGTCCGTGACGCAGCTCTCGCTGGCGGAGGAAGGAATCAACGTTGTGGTGGACTGGTGGGGGTGGGCCTGATCACTTCAGATCGATTGGGCTGTTCATGGGCTCCAAAATCTGTGGACGAAAATACCCCTCGGCCCTCGCTAATGCTCATTGGTTTTATTCTGGTGACAGTATCTATCCATGGGGTGCTTGTCGACGCAACTCCTAGGTGTGTTTGATCATCTGAAGAAGATTTGTATTGAGAAGTGCTTTTGGAACTGGACAGAGGTCTTGGGTGCTTGTTCAATACTTTCAGAATGCCCCTACATTCAGAGAACTTGAGACATGGGTATGCACTCTCCTGCAATTAATTTGACACAATTTTTCCATCTGTAGGCTGCATTGCCTTGTTATGTGTTATTTCATGGTTGTGTTAATGTCTAACTAGTTCAGTTGCTTCATCAACTTCTATAGAGCTTCCCCCGTCCAGAAGCTTTTAGACGTAAAAGGACATGGGATCAGGATCAAACGGAGATTGAAGAGCCTACCTTGCATCACCTCGTGACAGTGATCATTAACGATTTCGTTGGGCTCGACTGCGAGGTTGCTCTTGTTGGACTGCTACTGAGCTGGTCATCTTCTTTAGATGAACTGAAGATATTCTAAGGTCAAGGATGATGAGAACGAGGACGATGGCAGGGTTGGAAATTCCGGAACAAAATTTCCGAAATTTTGGAAATTTCGGTCATTTTGGACCCCTCCGATACGATATTATTTCAGCCAAAACTTTTAAATTTTTTTCGTGAATTTTGGTAATATTTATTCAAATTCAACTAAATTTTATTCGAAATTTCAGAATTTCGGTGAGTACCGATCAAATGGGCTAAACCAAAAAGTTTAACCCTGGGCGATGGCATGTGCATGTGCAAGGCCAAGATCACTGTCATCTGATTCATATACCTCCCGGTCATTCTTCTGCGTTTTTGCTTCATGTTGAAGTTGCTCGTGGCCTAACTACTGTTATTAGTCTCTGTCCTGGGATGGATGTTGGGGGCTATACTTGCGCTAATTTTATCTCTGTCCTGGGATGTCGAGGGTTAAACTTTCCGTTAAATCTAAATTGTAGGTGTCTCTTTGAGTTCTCTATATTTTTTTCCTTTAAACTGGGCATGCCTGGTTCAGAATGAATGTTCTTGTTTCGAGAATTATGTCTCTTCTGTTCGTTCAACAAATTTGATGTTGGTCAGCCACAGCTCCAATTACTTGAAATGTTTGCGACTTGATATTTGAAGATGAAAACATAATACTTGATGGGTTCATTGAAATCTGTTTGGTACATAGGTTCTAAAGGTTTTCAGGGATTTTGCAGGAATGAACTCACGAGCATTAGGAAATCTGAATTTTTAGGCATAACGTACCAAATTACAGCCTTTGTGATAATCCGGATAATAAAAATATGTGGAAGTTTGCTTTTTTACATCTTGCTGCATTTTTTTTACTGTTTTCTTTGCATGTCGGTATATTAAATCTAATCGAACATATAAAAGTGAAGTGAATCATGGTTATGGAAAACAATAAAGATACAACTGGAAATATGTGGAGTGAATTAAAGAATGCATTGATGAAAAATATATAAATACGAGTGTGCACAAAATGTTCCATTCCCAAAATATTAACCAATCATAAAGACCCAATTAGTTTGAATAGGAACTAAAATATCTCTTTACGGTAAATTATATAAATAGTATTGAAGTAAAGAGAAATAAGATCCAAATATTTGTGAAATTGTTTATCTGTCCCAATAAAGAACATAAAGTAATCCAAACCAATTAAATCATTTGTTTAAAGAAATCCCGTTATTCAAGGGAAAATTGAAAAAAAAAATCCAAATCAATATCTAATGATTTGTTGGATTTTCCAATTTCATGAGTGTGGAGGGAGGTTCAAATCTGTCCCTTGCACACGAGTGTTCAACGTAAGTTTAGCACAGCCGAATGCCATGCCAGCCCAAGGCACCCGCACGAGCACCTGGACGTCTTCGCGCCTAGGGGTGGAAACGAGCCGAGTCGAGCCTGGCTCAGCTTGGCTTGTAGTGGCTCGCAATAAACTAGGCTTGGCTTGGCTCGGCTTGGTTAGGGAAACAAGCTAAAACTTGAGCTCGGCTCGGCTCGTTTCCTAGCTCGAGCCAGCTCGAGCTGGCTTGCAAGCCTTCCTGTTAAAACACCTCTTCATATATATTTTGTAATTATTAAAAAAAGTAAGAACAAATCATCAACATGTAAAATTTAAATAAGTTTATATATTTAATACTTCAAAATCTTAATGATAAATTTCAAGTTGACAAATAATAACGCCATATAAAGTAAAATAATCGATATAAACACACGATGCCCTAGGCTCGCGAGCCAAAACAAGCGGCTCGCGAGCTAGCTCAGCTCGGCTCATTTCAGCAACGAGCTTAAAAGAAGACTTAGGCTTGGCTCGTTTGGCTTACGAGCCGAGCCAAGCCAACCAAACTCGAGCCAAGCCTGAGCTGAGCTCACGAGCCCGAGCTTTTTTTCCACCCCTATTCACGCCTGTGCCGGCCGGCGCCACCCCAGCCGCAAGTCGATTTTGTCCAACTTATAAATCCGACAAGGTCATCAAGTGGCGCACAGTTAAATTTCCACGAATTAAATTTGAATGCAATATTTGAAAATTCATAGCTAATCCAAATGAAAAATGAATACTCTCACAAATATATTTTATGCCTGAATATAATTTGAATCATACTAGTAAATAACTAATTGTTAGGCTTAAATTCATATATTTACTAATGTGTCAATTAAGTAAAAATATGGCACAATGTATATTTTTGGAGAAAATGTTAAAAACATGCATAGAAAAGTTGAAGAGCAAACAGGGGTTGTTAATGTCCCACAAGTAGTCTTTTCTAGTATTTGGTATGGCCCCAACTTTTAAATTTAACTCAAGAGCGTAGTTTGCAGTAGAGCTGCGGAGCGGCACAAACCTTACCAATCCTCTATTCATTTTTTTTTCAAATCATTTCAACCCACTCTAAGCCGAGTCTGTTTGGTTAGGCTCTAATTTAAAAAGAGGTGGAACTGAAGCCCCAAAAAAAACCTAATACAATTATACTTGTCTTGTACAACGAGCTATTTACTTTACTTTCAACCTCTATTCACATATACATGTGGCCAACGGGGATGACATTGCTCACTACTTCCTCCGTTTCACAGTATAAGACTTTCTAGCATTGCCCATATTCATTTAGATGTTAATGAATCTAGACATATATATGTGTTTAGATTCATTAACATCTATATGTATATGGACAATGCTAAAAAGTCTTACATTATAAAACGGAGGGAGCAGTCACTAGCGCTAGAAGTTAAGAAGTGAGAGACAACACAAAAAGGGGTGAATACGAAAAGAGTGGTTCACAGCGAAATGTTTTGCAAAGCTCTCCAGTGCAAAGTAAAAGTAAATCATTACTTATTCTATCCTAAAATATAACTTCTTCTAACATTTAAACTTTATTTCAAAATATAACACTTCTTTACCTATATTATCTTATCAACCAATCGAAACCTTCCACCTTTTAATTTCTCTATTTATTTCCTCTTCTTCAACTAATTACTTTCTTATAATTCAATGTCCAACCTAATAAATTATTAGTATATGTTACCGGGGTAGTAGGTCTTAACTTAGTACAACTATAACATTATGCATAAAAACTTTTCATAAAATAAATTCATTCGCTCTTTTTTTCAACAACCCCCTCCCTCTACCCCCACCACTCCATAATAAAAAATTTGCTAAAACGTCTAGCAAAGTTGAAGGCAAATGGGCTTGATGTTTCACAAGTAGTCTTTTTTTTTTCTGGCATATTTAACTATTTACTATTTTTATATGTGGTATTTAATTATTTGTTAGAGTCATCATTGGTCTATAATATATAGGTCTAATAACAAATAGTTAAATGTCCCGAACATTATGTTAAGGGAGTATCTAAGAATTGTCGCAAGATTTTTGGTTAAAAACTTTCCGATATAACTATGATATAATTGAAGTGTAATTATATTGTAACTGCACTGTAACTACGATATAACTTATTAAAACTTGCATTTAACAATGCTTTAGTTATTCATCGCAAAAAAAACAATGCTTTGGTTAGATAGCATTGGGATCTTACACATAATACGTGCAAAAATTTCTTTCTAACAATTATTTTCTCTCTATGTACAGATCTTGAGGCAATCCAAAGATCATAAATCTGAAAGTTTTACGGGAAAAACTTGTGAAAGTTTTCAAGCAAATCTGCCGTGTTAATATCTCTCCTTCGGTCCCGAACTGTTCGTTCCCTGCCTCACTGGTAGCGGCGCTTGTCAAGCGCCGCCATTGCAGGACGAGTGAAGCCCTAAGATCGACACCGTCACGGCGGCGGAAGGGGGAGGAGCGTCGCGGCGACCCGCTGCTCCCCGTGCCCGTCCTCTCCAACTCTCCAAAAAAACCCTAGGTATATCGCTCGCTCATCGCTCGGCGCGCATTCCGCCCCCCTCCCCTCCCATTTTCCCCGTGCCAAGCGAAAATCGATCCATCCTATTGATGCAAATCTGTTGCTCTTGAGGCAGATCCTGTGTGTTTCTGTGTCCCAAATCCATATATACTAGTTGTACTAGTAGGCAACGATTTGTAGTGTTTTAGAGCAATGGGACTATCCCCACTAATTTAAGCAGCGTTGTGATGGCGATTCATGGCACACCACCACGCACTTATTCCAAATTCGAGAACCATAGCGATTTCTAGTTTTTTTTTGTCTTTTTGAAACAGGCAGTGCAATAGTGTATAGGATGAGCATGTATGCTCCTAATTCATTGAAGAGTGAATTGCATATTGGGCTAGTTATGACCAAAGTTTCACTTTGGACCATGGCACATCCAACATTTTCAGTTTAGACCAGAGTCTTTTACCTTAGGTTGCACATTAGACCACCCTATCCATTTCCACATCCCCTGTTTCTACTCGGCCACTGCTTGCTCCTACATCAAGCTGCTGTTGGCTGCTAATCGTTTCTAACTTTGGCAGTGACATTGGGTCAAGCCGGCAGATGAGCACAACACCACTAGCCCGAGGTATCGAGAGCCGCAAGGAATCAATGGCCTTGAAGAGAGGAGCTCTGTCTACATTGCCCCTGACCTCGAGCTCGAGCTCCATCTGTGGCCACCTTTGCCAGTTGCGTGCTTGAGCTCGACCTCTGCCTACCATGCCCCATGCTCGAGCTCCACTTGCACCGCTGTGGCGCCTCAACAGCCCTGCCCCGAAGCTACTCTTTTTTCTCCCATGTGTTATGCTGATTGCTTTTGCAACAGTAGCGGCAGCAGGATCTGGTCTAGTGCTTGATCTAGTCATCAAGCTCCTAATCTAGATGCTCAAGCTCGACGGAAACAACAGATGGGCAGCGAGACTACTATAGGCAGACTGGAAAGGTAAGTGGAGGGAGCGATAGTGGGGATGGGGATGACTGTTCTGGAGGAGGAAGAGAGAAGGGGAGGAGGGAGAGACACACCTGGTCTGGTTGACATGTGGGCGTCTAGTCCAAATTGCATGCTCAAGTAACTATGGCTGGTTGAAAATGAAAATGTTTGATAACACCTAGTTCATTGTGAAACATAGGTAAGAAAACATAGTCCAACATGCAGTTCACTCTTAATTGAATCATAATGCCACTTGCTCCTATTACTGTATCATCCGTAGAGTTTGAGCTTCACATATTGTTTGCCATATTTAGTATCTATATGCTCTTGAGTGTCTTCAGTGTATTGATTTCTGCTTCCTGTTTTTTTAACTTGATGTGTGTATAATCTACACCAAGCTGTTCGACAATTGCGAGGTCACTATAATTGTCCCTGGAGCGATGCATCGTGCTAAAAAGGCAAAGGTGGAACCATCATCTGCGTTGAGGTCAGATAAATTCAGCATCCTACCTCAAGAGATAAAGGTCACCATCCTCTCCAAGCTGAATTCCTTAGATGCTATTAGAGCCAGCATCCTATCCAGTGCTTGGAGGAATGTGTGGACTACTTTGCCAGAAATATATCTTTGTGATTTGTATCTCAGCTGGGGTTCCTCTGAAACGACACAACGCTCCAAATTTATTACGCTCGTCGATCTGGCCCTTTTGCTCCACAATGGACCTCTTGCTTCCTTTTCAATTCTAGGGTTCAAAAGATACCATGATGTACATGCTGTCAAGGAAAAAACCAAGGTCCATTACAATCAAGTTTTACTCTGGGCATAACTATAAGATCCCATCAAACCTCTTCTCTCTCAGTGATTTGGAATATCTGCAGATAAAAAGATGCATCATCGGTTTGCCTCAGGAGTTTGAAGGTTTCAAGCGGCTAACTGTCCTGAATCTGAAATATTTCTCCTCAACAGACAGTGACATAAATAATCTGATCTCCTCATGCCCCTTGCTGAGTACATTGTGTTTGAAATAGTTCGAGGGTATTACTTGTCTCAGTATTCAAGCTCCAGCACTGCAGGATTTAGAGGTTAAAGGGAACTTTCAAGATTTTCATCTGCATGCACCTAATCTGTCCAATTTGAGTGTTACACTCGACAAAACAGAAGCCCAACAATCTGTTGTAGTTGAAGGCAACAGGAAAAATTATCTGAAGCAAGCTATGGTCAGCCTAACTAGCATAGTAAGACTTGTTATGAAAAGATGCATCATTGCCTTGCCTCAGGAGTTTGAAGGTTTCAAGCAGTTATTTGTCTTGAATCTGAAATATTTCTCCTCAACAGACCATGATATAAATACTCTGATCTCCTCATGCCCTTGTTTAAATACATTGTGTTTGAAACATTTCGATGGTATCAGTTATCTCCGTATTGAAGGCCAGGTACTGCAGATTGTAGAGGTTGAAGGGAAATTTGAGGACTTTCATCTGAATGCACCTAATCTGTCCCATGTGTATATTACACTCGACAAAACAGAAGCCCAATAGTCTGTGGCAGTTGTAGGTGACATGAAAAACTACATGAAGCAAGCTTTTGTCAGCCGAACTAGCATAGAAGAACTTACTATAAGTGGCTCTTTCTTGACGGTAACATATTATTAGTTTTGCTTTATTTAACTATCATGCTGATCAAATTTTATTGGTAATTCTCATTGGTTTTATTCTGGTGGCAGTATCTATCCAAAGGGTGCTTGTCGACGCAACTCCCAGGTGTGTTTGATCATCTGAAGAAGATTTGTATTGAGAAGTGCTTTTGGAACTGGACAGAGGTCTTGGGTGCTTGTTCAATATTTCAGAATGCCCCTACTTTCAGAGAACTTGAGATATGGGTACATCTCCATCCAGCCTCGTGATGTTAAATTGGCACTATTTTTTGTCTATCTGTAGACTGCCGTGCCTTTCTGTTGATTGTGTTCTTCGTGCTTGTGTGTAACTATGTATGCCTGACTAATTGCTTCAACTTCTACAGAGCTTCCCACATCCAGAAGCTTATAGGCGTAAGACAATATGGGATCAAGATCAGACGGAGATTGAAGAGCCTACCTTGCATCACCTCGTGACAGTGGCCATAAACGATTTCGTGGGGCTCAACTGCGAGGTTGCTCTTGTTGGACTGCTACTGAGTTGGTCACCTGCTTTAGAGGAACTGAAGATATTCAGGGCCAAGAACGTTAACGATGAATACATGTGTGTCGGAGAATGAACTCCTCCACCAGGGAACCGTGAGGCTCCCCTTTGAGAGTTCTGCCGGGGGCAGCGGGTGAGATTCGAGGGCTTGGTGAGCGAAGCTGTGTGATCTTAAGGGTGTTCAATCCCCCAAAGACGATGAGACAAAAGGGATTTATACAGGTTTGGGCCGCTGAGAAGCGTAATACCCTACTCCTGTGCTTGATTGATTGAGTGGAGAACACAAGTGTTTGGGGTTGCGAGACTCAAGCGCCCGTTCGCTCGGAAGCCCCCCGCCCCCCCTCTTACTAGGCCTGGACCTCCTTTTATATCTCAAGGGGTTACCACATAGGCCCAACACCCTAACTTCATCGAGAAGTATTACAATCTTTACATTAAATGCATGTCTTGTTCCTTAACTTGGAAGCCGCATACACGTCGCCTCGGTCGTGGGGCCTACCATACCATGCTGACTGACACGGGGGGGCGCCCATGTCATTCACCATTTAATGGGTGAAGACTTCTGGGCTCCTATTAAATCGGGAAACGGGAGCCTAGTTTTGACCAGAGCGAGAGGACCGACTCCGGCTGGGATAAGAGGATGAGAACCTCTCACCATCATTATTTGATGGGACATGTCAGGCTGCACGCCGCCTGACACGCGAGCAGCGCACAGGCGCACTACCCAGTCCCATCGGTCATTCGACCGGTTACAGACCGGTTGAGTATACTGCACGCCGCATTAATGCGCGACCGCTCGGGTCGCCATAAATGCGGGTAGGTGGGCACCTATAGGCAGACACCTAACCCACCATACGCGGTGACTTAGAGAGGGGGTCGGGGGAGCCCTACCCCTAGTCACGGGAGGGGGCGGCCGCCGCCCGACCTTGGGCCCGATCCCCCCTCGGGGGAGGGCCACGTGGCGCCTGGGGCGGCCTTCTCCCTCTAGTCTCGGCCAGGGAGTGGCCGCCGTCCTACCTCGGGCCCGACCCCCCTCAAGGGAGGGCCACGTGTTATTGGAGGGCAGCCTCCTCCATCCAGTCTCTGGGAAGGAGTGGCTGCTGCCCTACCTCGGGCTCGACTCCCCTCAGGGAAGGGCCACATAGCATCAGGGGGCAGCCTCCTCCGACTAGTATTTGGGAAGGAGTGGCCGCCACCCCACCTCGGGCCTCACTCCCCTCAGGGGAGGGCCACGTGGCATTGGGCGGCAGCCTCCTCCGACTAGTCTTTAGGAAGGAGTGGCCGTCACCCCACCTCGGGCCTCACTCCCCTCGGGGGAGGGCCACGTGGCATTGGGGGGTAGTCTCCTCCGACTAGTCTTTGGGAAGGAGTGGCCGCCACCCCACCTCGGACCTCACTCTCCTCGGGGGAGGGCCACGTGGCATTGGGGGGCAGCCTCCTCCGTCCAATCTCTGGGCCTCTAAATATGATACCCCCAGGCCCATATCACCGACAATGTGCATTTGCAAGGGTCTTACCAAGTTACTGGCTCTCCCGAGGGCGTCTAACGAAGCCAAGATCACTGTCATCTGATTCATGTACATCCAGGTCATTCTGCTGCGTTTTTGCTTCATATCGACGTTTGCTTGTGGCAGAACTACTGCTGTTAGTCTCTGTCCTGGGATTTTGGGGGTTATACGTTAAATCTAAAACTTAGGTGCCCTTTAATTCGCTCCATTTTCGCTTTGAAGTAGACATAAATTGGTCAGAATGAATGTTCTTGGTTGGAGAATTGTCATGTCTCTTCTGTTCGTTCAACAAACTAGAAGTCGGTCAGCAAGCTCCATTTACTTGAAATGTTTGCGACTTGATATTTCAAGATGAAAAATATAATACTAGTGGTTGATCATTGAATTCTGTTTGGGGATTCAGGTGAATTCCAAAAGGTTTTCAGGGATTTTGCAACAATAAACCCACGAACATCGAGGAATCTGAACTTTAGAGGCTTAATGTTCCAAATAGTAGCCCTTTAGATATACAATCCAGATAATAAAAATCTGTAAAAGTTTCAGTCTTTAAAACTTTTTCCAATCGTGCATTTTTTTTAGTGTTTTGTTTGCATGCTGGTATATTAAATCTAATCGAACATACAAAACTCAAATGAGCCAAAACAATCTTTTTGAAAACCCCGATGGCAGAAATTCTACTGAATGTATTAAGGAGAGTTGATCCAATTTATAAGAGAGACTGGCCTAAAAAAACTTACACATTTCTCATACTGTTTTTACCTACCTGAGCATTAGTGGTGGAAGTGTAAACAATTGGTGTTGTTTGCATCCGTTCCATGACTTATGATCCCCGTGTCTTTTGCTTGAAGGCACAACCGTACCGTACCATAATGGAAAGGAGCAAAGCAAAGCACCTCTGATTATATTAACATAAACAGAGAGCACAGGTGTTTGGGCCTTTACAGAACAGCTAGCTAGCCCATCAAAGATGGATTATAATTCTACAGTGCGATCAGCCAGCTGTTGTCAGTCACTGCAATTCAACCTGATGCATATGTAGGTGGTCTAGTCAAAACTCAAAAGGTTTAAACTTTACTGGCTCATCAAAAAGATCTTGCGGAACAAAATGTTGGCCAAAGATGAAAAGGTCTGGAGCTAGTTGCTCTGTCCCAAAATATAACAATCTACAATCGGATAGAACGTATCCTAAATTCATAGTACTATAAATCTAAACAATTCTATTCAGATTTGTAATACTGGATACGTTTCATCTAATCTAACCAAAATCACTTATATTTTGGGATAGAGAAAATACTATATCGATAAACTTTTTGAGAATGACTAAGAAAATGAAGGGACAACCCGACACTACAAGTACTTCCTCCGTTTCAAAATGTTATTACCTAGGGATTGTTCAGATTATAGCCGAAATTTTGGCACTTTTTTGCAAGTTGATGATTTTACCAAAATTTTGACAGGATTTCTTATGTATTTACCAAAATTTGGCAACAAACTAAATGTAAACACTTTTTGACAACTTTGGCAAAAAAAATGGTATGGTTGAAAATGGCATCAATCTGAACAGGCCATATAGTATCTGATTCAATATTTTCTAGTCCAATCAATGTCTATCTAGATTCCTTCTACTATGAAATATCCAATCGAGAACTAGGCAATATCCAATCGAGAACTAGGCAGTACTCCCTCTGTTTCAGGTTATAAGACTTTCTAACATTGCCCACATTTATATATATGTTAATGAATCTATACATTTTCTAGTATACCTATATTCATATACATACATATATATATATATATATACGTATACGTATATGCATATATATATATATACGTATATGCATATATATATATATATATACGTATATACATATACATATACATATACGTATATAGATATATATATATACATATATATATATGCTAAAAAGTTTTATAACCTGAAACGGAGGAGGTAGCATTTTGGGACAGCAAGCAGTAGTTATAAGTTTCATACGCCATCAGCTAAGCTAGTTTGATTGCACTCAATCTCGATCGACCTCGTACCCGTACATGCGTCCTTCATCTGGGAATTGCCTTTTCACCTTTCTTTTTAAAGATGGAAAAGCGAGAGACATGATGAGATGATCAAAACGTGCATGCATGGCGATCGTTAGTGCTAGCTGCGGCCGGCGATCACACGCGCGACGGACGCCGGCCTCCGATAAAGTTAACAAATTAATTAATGGACGGCCTGACCAAATGGCGCATTCAGATTCAGGCGTGTAGCCACCTTTCCGGCTTTCCGGCGAGCGTTGCCGGCCACCACCGGTCGCCACGGATGAGACCGAGCTCTGATCCGGGCAGTTCGAGTAAGCAACTGACCGTACGCCTCAACGTGTACACAGCACTACGCTAGCATATACTACCTCCATCCCAAAATGTTTGACGCCGTTGACTTTTTTAAAAATGTTTGACCGTTCGTCTTATTCAAAAAATTTAAGTAATTATTAATTATTTTTCTATCATTTGATTTATTGTTAAATATACTTTTATGTATACATATAGTTACACATATCACAAAAGTTTTCGAATAAAACGAACGGTCAACCATGTTTAAAAAAACCAACGGTGTCAAACATTTAAGGAAGGAGGAAGTATATGCTACAGCCTACAGGTAATCAATCCTCCGATAGTTACTTCATCCGTATCTAGCTAATATAAATTTGACATATCCTGTTTAGATTCATAATTTTAAAATATGTGTAGGTTATATTTATATTGAAACGGAGGACGGAGGAAGTACAAAGCTCACTAGACTAATAATGCACATATAAAACCAGCATAATTAATATTGTGTGTACCTGCCAACGTCGTCTCTACGATATAGCAGGGAACGATATATATTTTGGAAAGTACAACCATTTCGCTAGGATGTGGGACAAAAAATCTAAAATTTGAACAAACTTTTATAAAGGCATCTTCAACACAACTATAGGTATATCACTTCTCATATTAAATTTTGCCTAGCATAGAAAAAGGTATGGTTCGCTTTCAACTTAACCACATCGGACGATGCATCTTTTTTTCTCACGGGGTATGCTCTTATTATTGAGTGTGATTTGATTAGCCTCTTGAACTTCAAAGAGATATAAATAGCTACGGAATATTTTGGCTATAGCTACCCACAATGCCATATAATTTTTCGGCTAGCCTATTGAAAATGCTCTGAGTAAAAAGGCATCTGCTCGTTGCGGCCGGGTTTAGGGCGCACGATGTTAGAGACGACGGAAGTTGGCAGAGCGTTGAGGCTAGACGTCGTCTGGTAGAAGGTGACTCCGTCATTGCATTTGTGGTTTTTTTTGTCTTGATGCTTAATGTCCTCAGCAATGAGCGGCGTTGAGGGCTACAGGGTACGGTGCTAGGGAGGTTTTGGTGACGGTTGTGCCGGACAACATACGTAGGCTCAACAATGGCATGCAAGATATTGAAGGAACCGGATGTGGTAGAAAATGTATATATGGGGCAGCGGATGGATCTAACCATTAGGCTAGATCTAGTGACCTTCACATGAGCGAGGTGATTGCAGCAAGAACAGAAGACGATGAGCCCGTTAGTGATACGGATACGACTGGGATGGTTAGATCTGACATAATGACCGGTATACCTCTAGTATCTGGAGTTGTCGGATCTGGATCGAATGAATCTAGTCGACGGTAGGGACAACGTGATGAAGGAGCCCGTTAAAGATGAAAGGGGATTGCATGAGTTTGGGCTGCACATCAAAATCAACTTAGTACGATTTTTTTTTTGCGCAGCATAAGAGCAGGTACAATAGCAGGCTATAAGCCAGCTATAAACATATTTTAAAGAGATAAAGGAAGAGAGAGAAGAGCAGCGGGTTACAGATCTGTAGCTAGCCGCAGTACGGACTCCAAGACGTAATGTGTGTATGACATGTGTGACCAGATATTAATAGTATAGTAAGCAACTATTGTATGAATTGGCTATTACATTAGTTATAGATGATTTGAAGCTAGTAGTGAGGTATACTATTAAACTTGCTCTAATGCTCTTCAGGCAGCAAAAGTTCGATGGAATTTAACCACACATTTATTATATATAGATCCATATATGGCTTTACACGCTTGAATATGCAGAACTAAATTAACCACGCTCACTTAACCTCTTCATCTTATCACTCCTCACACTCACTCGATGAGGTTGGTGATCGCCGTGCAAACGATCGCTATCCGCGCGGCGTACGAGCCGTGCTGCGCGATCACCGGCGGCGCCGCGGCGGCGTCGTCCTTGCCTGCAGCGAACGCGGCGTCGCACTGGCGCGCGAGAGACGCCGCGTCCGCGGCCTTGCCCTTCCCGGCGGCGTAGTCCCGCGCGTTGATGTCGTCGTGCGCCTCGGCGAACGCGAACCCGGCCGCGCGGTACAGCTCCCCGCACCGCGCGAGCGCCGCCGCCGCGCCTCCTCCAGGTCCTTTCGCCAGCAGGTCCCTGGCGTCGTACGCGGCGTTGTCGGCGTCCACGACGCCCGTGAGCGCCGCCACCTTGGCGAGGCCCCAGGCGTCGGCGCCGGGGCTGTCGTGGTGCTTGCCCAGCTCCGCCACGCAGAAGCCGTAGTCCACCCGGGCGTCCGCGTCGGCCGCCGCCCTGCACGTCGTCACCACGGTCGCGTCGACGAAGGCGACGCCGAGGACGGCGACGGCGAGAAGGGCAGCCGTGTAACAAGGCTTCATCATCATCAGCATCGTCATCATACTCGATCGATCGTGTGCGCGCGGCGAGGACGATTGATCGAGCTGAGACGTGAGAGTGATTAGCGCGCGTGATTTTGAGAGATCGTTGCAGTTTGCACTGGGAAGTACGTACGTCTACTTATAGGCGTATGGATTGATGGGGCTTTTGGTTAGGCTCGTTGAGATGTGCGGCGCCTTTCGCCGTGCCGCGACCCTGACGGGCCACGGGTGCATAAATGCAGGGGGGGGACAGGTGGTAGTCCGGTAGACCCCCACGTAGAGCAAGGATAATAAGTAGAGCTCACTATCTACTATTAGCCTATTTTATAGCCAACACATATAATAGATTAGCTATAAGATTGGCTACAATTTTCTTCTCCTATCTCTATCTCTCACTTATACATTTATTATTTTTATCTTGGAGCTTGTATTAAGCTAGCTCTTGCATGAGAGTCAACACCTTTAATTTTTTTGTTATCTCTCTCCTCTATATAAGCTTATAGTAAGCTTATAGCTCACTATTATACTTGCTCCTATGGGTGTATGCGCGCGGCCGGGCGGCCTCAACGGCTTTGATAGAGCTCTCTCGAAGCTAGAACCTAACCCAATGATTTTAACTTAAACCTAATAAAAAACGGAGCGATGCTGCAGTGCTCCTACTATACTAAATAAATTAGAAAGGTGAAGTTAGAAAGGTGAAGGTGAAGAAAGGTTTAAGCTGCTTTACAACTCCACTCTAAACCTACAGTTGTTGAGGTTATATTTAAAAAGTTCAAGTCCTTCCAAATAGGCCTTAAGTATAACTCTCAAACTCCCAAACCATAAATGCTACTCACACTAAGGCATGATCAAAATTTAATGGTGGTTTAGTACAAAAGTACAAATATATTGTTACCTGTTAGCTTCTTCCAAGCCTATAACATCCTCATCAAAAGCTTTACACATCAATACATTAGTAGAACAGTAAATGATATAAACTTTGATCATTGTTAATTGTAGCACCACATCTTGATCCAAAATCAATCACCAATACTATATTTCAACCAATTATATTAATTTTGAACAATCACACACACTTCTTTGTAGATTTCCCATTTTGAACAATGGGCTAACTAGTTTACCAATAAGCTTGTATATGGCATTATGGGCTTGTTGAGTAGTACTGGCTCATGTTCGCACGGTATGATTTTGGCTTATAATGGAACTTTCATATTGTTCTAACCCTCTCATCTTCTATATCTATTAAATTAATGAACATGAACGGGATCAACTCATTGAGATTGAAACTCTAGTCTAAAAATTTAGATGAAAGATTAGGATTTGGGATTTCTCTGATCATGCAAGAGGGAAGAGAGGCAAGGGCTTTGCGAACAGAGCCTTGGTGGATGAATGAAGAGTCAGAGAGCAGATGAGCTAGGGGACAGAAAATTGATATGGGCAGCTCCCGCAGGGTCTAGAGAGGCATGAGACAGATATCAGAGACAAGGGACAACAATGGGGTGCAGATAATTGGGCACCACGACTAGGCGAAAGGCAGGCGGTTATGCACATGAACAACCAAGAAAGTGTCTAAGGGAGGAATTGTGTTGCCACCACGTGCACCATCTCTCTCTCGATCTAGCTTTGCCTGGCTCACTCTCAGATTCATGAAATCAAGACATGAGCACACGTGAGAAATGAGCTAGGATTAGTGCATTTGTTGTCAAGCCGAGACCTAGCACTGATCGAACTCAAACTCCCACACCCCACAGGCTTAACCAAGATAGCTATTGAGCTCCGACTTCCATACCACTGTGCTACATCACCGACGACCTCATCATACAAAACTTCTGTACGTTCCCTTGCATCGATCAATGAAGAAAACAAGGTTCTCCTTTTTCCGTAGCACAACTGCTCCGTTCGCTAATCAACCACAATCGAGCTCTATGGTTTGAACTGTGAAAATAATATATGAAACAACTTAATGTAATTTATGGATAAATTTTTATATCTATGTTATTAGCGGTTCAAAAATTCACCTCTGAAAAAATGGACCACCGTGTAAAAAAAACCTAAAATCAACTTCGGGCCTATTGGCAAGCTGGGATTACAGCTGTGGTTGCTGTAGCCCCTGCTATCTTGGAGCTAGCCGGACTTCCGGTTGGCAGCCGAACAGGCCCTTCTAAATCAACGCCGTGTTTAGTTCCAAAATAATTATTTAAATTTACAACTTTTCCATCACATCAAAACTTTCTTACACACACAAATTTCTAACTTTTCCGTCACATCGTTCAAATTTCAACCAAACTTCCAATTTTAGTGCGAACTAAAGACAGCCCAAGTGTTTAAATTTTGAATTTTTCTGTGGCAGATAAGCTGTCCATCACACATACACATCAGTCCATGTGCACTTGGCTGCTCGTGCCTGTCACTCTGGCCATTGGATCTCTAGTGGGGGCCGCCGTTGATAATCCTCATCCGTACGCAGCGCTCCACGCGCCGATCGACGAGCAAGAGATCGATGGCAGAAATGGCGCCGCGGCGGGTCTACCCCGGCCTACGTGTACCCGGTAGCTGACCTGTCGTGCCGCGCGTGTGTGCATACGTGGCCAGGCAGCCGCGAGGAGGAGGCGCCAAGTGTCTCGACCGGTAGCTCGGTGTAGCCCCCATGCCACGCGCGGGCCCCATCCCATGCTGCCCGGACAGCGACATCTCGGCTTCCCTCCTCCCACGCGGCGACGTGGCGTCCCCTGCACGTGAATCGCCCCCGACCCGACACCTCGTCCGTACTCGCTCAGGCACTGTACACTGTAGTAAATCTCGCAGCACAGCTCGCCGGCGCCGGAGGGAGCTTTCCGGCCGGCGACTTTGCCGCGGACGAAGACGTGAAGAGAAAACAGTAGGAATTAATAACACTGACACTATGGGAAGATGATACATCGATCGAGCGCTGCATTAAGCAAAGAAATCAACAATGTCGCTCGTTTATTCCTCTAGATTAACCTAGCTACTACTAGTACATGCGTAGCAATCGAACGATCGAGCAGACGAGAAATCAACAATGGCGCTCGTTTATTCCTCTAAGATTAACCTGCATTAAGCGAAGGAAACAACACTTGTTTCGTCTACTTGACGAGGTTGGTGATGGCCGTGCAGACGATGGCGATCTTGACGGACTCCGCGGTCTGCCGCTCGAGCGGCGACGGGGCGACGCCGGCGTCGGCGAAGGCGCCGTCGCACCGCCGCGCGAGCGACGCCGCCTCCCCGGCCTTCTCCTTCCCCGCCGCGTACTCGCGCCGGTTGATGTCGTCGTACGCCGCCGCGAACGCCGACCCCATCCGGTCGTACAGCTCCGCGCACCGCTCCAGCGCCTCCCGCTCGCCGCCCGCCTTGGCGGCCTGCAGCTTCGCCTTGGCGTCGTACGCCGCGTCGCCGGCGATGCAGACGCCGACGTCGGCCGCCACCTTGGCCAGCCCCCACGTGTCCGCGTCGGGGCTGTCGTGGTGGTGGCTCAGCCGCGACACGCAGAACTCGTAGTCCACGCGCCTGTCCTCCTCCGCCGCCGCCCTGCACGCCGTCTCCGGCGTCGCGCCGACGCCTCCGCTCACGGCGAGCACGACGGCCACGACGACTGCTGCCGCCGCCGCGGCGGGACGGCGAGACGCGCGCGGCGCCATCTGTCTTGTCTGCCTTAGCTCTAGCCTCTAGCTTCCTGCTTCGCTACGAGTGAGAGTGTGAGGGAGTGATGTGGATTTTTTTTTTCTCCTGCTCTGCTTCTGCTGGGTGATAAAGAGGCTGAGGTTGGGGACCACGCGTGTACGGCGGAATTGTGTAGAGTTTTCTGTGGGCCCGCGCCGATAGAGTTGGGCTTTGTTTGTTGGGCCCGGTTGCTCGTCTCGCACAGATTTTGGGTCGTCATGGGTCAAACGGTCTAGAAATAAGTCTATTTATGCTCCCTCAGTTACCAGTAAATTTAGGTGATGGATGCGGGCGGTTTTCTGAAAAAATGCCCCATCTGAATTTGTATCCGTTGGATTGGAATCGAAGGGTTTATGGTGACTGAGTGTAAATATACTTCCAATCTAATTAGTATCCCTCAATCGCAACAACCCTCAACAATTGAACCGTTGCGAAATGATTCCCTTACTCGTTTTGAGGTGGTTTTTGATGACGTGGTTCATTAACCTAGTCCAACTGGTGAGTTAGCATGTGGGGGCACATGTCATCCTCTCTCTCATTCCCTTCTTCATCCTCCCTCTCCTTTCCCCTTATATCTCTCTCCCTTTCCGTTCCCCTTCTCCACAGCGGCGGCGGTGGTGGGAGGATGAGGGGAGTGGTGCACATGAAGTTGCAAGCAGTGGCCTGCACCCATACGTCAGCATGTCACTGCCCGTGCCGGTTGTGTTTGTGTTTATGTTCTTCTTGTTGCTGGAAGAGCCGGAGCCATGGCCGGTGAGCATCTTGGTGGCCTTGTGTTGATGAAAAACACGAGGACTGGGAGATCTGCTTAACTCCAGTGCAGGTCCAAAGCTCGCCTTCGGGTGTGCTAGCGTGCCAGTTGATTTGATCCTGCAATCAACGAGAAATAAAGGCAAAGAAACCGCGGTTAAATCCATAAATGACAGCCGATCGGCTAGGTGCCGCTGACATATCTTTTATCTTTGAGCCGATGTCATATATGTATCGATCGGCAGCCATGAGTAAATAAGAAGGAACTAAATCTACTCGATCGGCTGTAGATATTAACAATATATACTCCTTGTATCGATATATACTTAAATCAAGTGATTGGGATAGATCGGTCGCCATGCCGAGACAGTATAAATCACTTAGATCGAAATATATATTAATAATGGGACTATATATGTTCATAGCATAGCCGATCAGATAGATCTAGCATGTATCGGCTAATACTCCGATACTACTCTATATTAAGATATTAAAGCAAGCAGAATATATCAAACAAAAGCCTAATACACTTAAATGCCACAAAATCTTAATATAAAGGGCAGATTTAACATGTCAGTAAAGCATATATAACAAGTATAGTCAGATCAGGTAAGATCGGCTGAAACCCCGATACTACCCTAATCGGCAACCAAGAAGCAAGCTAGAGATTGAGATTCTAATCACGACTCATAAGATCAAACAACTGATGCAGCTATAAGTATGAAAAGAAGGATAATATCTAGACAATCAAGCCATTGGAAGTTTCATAGAGTGGTAGATATCATGTACAATCTAAACCAACATTGATATTTAACCTAATCGGCTGACCTCTACTAGTAGATGTTAGCTGATTGTAGGTTAGATGACGATATTGCTATAGATTATATAAGATATATGATAACTCGACAGATTACATAAACAAGATTAGAGTATCATAGAGATGGAAGCACTAATCCCGAGAACGCAAGCCGCCATAACAAGTTTTACCTCTTGTTGAAGATCGAAACCGATGCAGCTCAACCCGAAAGCAAGAACTCGTCGAAATAAAATGAAAGCAAAAAGGGTGGCGATGCGCCGAGATTGTATTGAACGTGTGTGTTAATTGATTACATGGGGTTCGGGGTCTATTTATACCCGAGAATTACAAACTATGTCCATATCGGACCCGACTCTTATCTCTAACAAACTCTAAGATACCATAAGTCTTTGCGGCAGACTTTTGCCCAAACATATCTATAAGGAAATTACATAAAACATCCTAATTAATAGATACAATTGCCTTCTCAGGACTCTATCCATGCATGGCAATCATCTTGAAGCATATCAACTCAACCCGATGACGTACACCAAGTTGTATTGTCGGATTCAGCTCAATTGGCTAACCTCGTCCGACTCGAACTCCGCCGATCTTAGCCGTATTCGATTCGGACTTCAGCTGATCTTACTCTGTTCCCCGATCGATTTCCATCTCGAATTCTACTTTGATTCCATCTCCATCTCCAATACTTAGATTACCAAATTTGGTCGTTAACACCTTGTCGCGAAGACCCGAGAGGACGTCGGTGAGGCTCTCACAGATATCCTCTTGGTCGAACATGAAGCCCATGTCATCTCTCATCTATCTTCTCTGATCCCATTTGTCTCGGCGACACTAGCGCCGGCCTCAGCGGCTTTGAGCAGGATAGGCGGAAATGGTGGAAGTGGAGTGGTGGTGACCGTTCTTGGCGCCACCGCTAGGAACGACAAATGGCGAGTGTTAGATTTAATTGGGTAATTGATCCATTTAAATCAATTAAATCAAATAAATTCCAAGGCTCATTATGCTAGGAATTCATATGTATTCATTCTTTTATGGGATATCAATGGGATGAAGAGTTTTGATAATTAATCCATTTGATTAGGGAATTGGTAACTTATATCAATTAGTCCTAATTGATGGATGGTTGATGGTTGTGTAGTGGAGGATGTTTCATGGCTAGTTGATGACAATTAGTTGCTCTATTCCTCTTCCTATTTCATTGGTAACTTACATCAATTACTCCTAATTGATTGTTGGTTGATGGTTGTGTAGTGGAGGATGGTTCATGGCTAGTTGATGACAATTAGTTGCTCTATTCCTCTTCATATTCCATGACTCTTACTCTTCATCTTCCGTTCCTCTTATAAAATGAGAATGGATTTGATCTCCCGCGAAAGAGGAAGACACACTTTCATCCATTTTCCAAAGCTGTTGCTGCTACGGTAATCCCATTCCGACGAGTGTGTGCACACGCGTTGGGAGAGTAGGCCTCCGAAACCACGCGTTGCTGCGACGTTTGCACAGACGGGCGGGCGATCAGGTTTTTGGGGAGCGCAAGGCGCGACTACTCACTGTTCGTCAACATCTACTTCACCTTCACCAACATGTCGAACACTGGAGACAAGGAGAAGGAGACTCCCGTCAACACCAACGGAGGCAATACTGCCTCAAACTTGTTCATCGCAATGTCAGCATTGTGTTATTATGTGATTGTTGATGCTTATTCTACGTTAAGCATGCTCATGTTGATTACATTCACCACTATCACTGGATCAAATCCCATTGTAAATATCATTGTTTATTATCTTGTTATTTTGGATTAAAATATGCCGAATTATGACCAAATTTCCAACAATACAAAAACCTGATAGGTCATTTTCGGTAGTTGGCTTTGCTGCAACACTGAAACCACATGCTTTTGATGGTTCTAATTATAAGAGATGGAAAGCACGTGCACTACTGTGGTTGACAGCGATGCAATGCTTCTATGTTTCACGGGGCAAACGAAGTGAACTGCCTCTCTCTCTTGAGGAGGAGGCTAAGTTCGAGGCTTCGGATTGCCTGTTCCGTGGAGCATTGATCAGTGTACTCGCTGACAATATAGTGGACGTGTACATGCACATGCCTTCAGGGAAGGACATGTGGGATGCACTTGAGGCCAAGTTCGGAGTTTCCGACGCCGGCAACGAGCTGTATGTCATGGAGCAGTTCTATGACTACAAGATGGTTGATGACCGTTCTGTAGTGGAACATGCTCATGAGATTCAGATGCTGGCAAAGGAACTTGAGAACAACAACTGTGAGTTGCTGGACAAGTTTGTGGCGGGTGGCATTATTGCCAAATTGCCACCTTCTTGGTCGGACTTTGCTACTTCTCTAAAACACAAGAGGCAAGAGTTCAGTGTTACTGATCTCATTGGCTCTTTGGGTGTTGAGGAGAAGGCAAGAGCAAAGGACAACCGGGGCAAAAATATCGAGGGCGGTTCTAGCGCCAATTTGGTGCAAAAGAAGAACCCTCACGCATCCCACAACAACAACAACAAGAAAGTCAAGCCTGATGTCAAACCAAAGGCTACAATCAATTTTAAGAAGAAAGGCAAGGGAAAGGCCAAGGGCGACTGCTTTGTATGCGGTAAGCCTGGGCATTGGGCGAAGAATTGTCCTGATCACAAGGACAAGAAGTCTGCCAACATGGTTATTAACGAGGACGGAGGAACATCGGGGTACGGTAAATTTTTACCTGCAGTTCTCTCTGTTTTTCATTCACCTAATTGGTGGGTTGATACTGGTGTGCTGATATTTCCCTGTTTTCTTCTTATCAGGTCGGGAGAGGTTCCTCCTTGTTGATGGGAAACGGGTCGCTTGCGGCTGCTCATGGTGTTGATACGGTCGATCTGAAGTTTACTTCGGGAAAGACCGTGCAGCTGAAGAACGTGCAGCATGTCCCTTCAATAAAGAAGAATCTAGTTAGCGGCTCTCTACTGTGTAGAGGTGGTTTAAGACTTGTGTTTGAATCCAATAAATGTGTCGTATCTAAATATGGAACTTTTATTAGAAAATGTTATGATAGCGGAGGTCTGTTCCGTTTTTCTTTGGATGACATGTGTAATAATAATAATAATGTTGTGAACCATATTAGCGAGAATGATGAGTCCAATTTGTGGCATTCGCGACTTTGTCATGTGAATTTCGGTTGTATGACGCGCTTAGCTAACATGAGTTTAATTCCAAAATTCACTTTGGTCAAAGGTTCCAAGTGTCATACTTGTGTTCAATCGAAACAACCTCGCAAGCCTCACAAGGCATCTGAGGTGAGGAATTTGGCACCTCTAGAACTTGTTCATTCCGATTTGTGCGAAATGAACGGCATGTTGACTAAAGGGGGAAAGAAATATTTCATGACATTGATAGATAATTGCACTAGATTTTTTTATGTGTATCTATTGGAAACAAAGGATGAAGCATTGCATTACTTTAAGACCTATAAAGCTGAGGTAGAAAACCAACTAGGAAAATCAAACGGTTGAGGTCTAATAGAGGTGGAAAGTATTTTTCCAATGAGTTTGCATCTTTTTGCGAAGAGTTTGGAATTATTCATGAGAGGACGCCTCCCTATTCACCCCAATCAAATGGGGTGGCCGAAAGAAAGAATCGTACTCTAACTGAAATGGTGAATGCCATGTTAGACACTACGGGGCTTTCCAAGGAATGGTGGGGTGAGGCAGTTTTGACTGCGTGTCATGTCCTGAATAAAATTCCAATGAAGCATAAGGAAGTAACACCATTCGAGGAATAGGAAAGGAAGAAATTAAATCTCTCATACCTACGAACATGGGGATGTTTGACCAAGGTAAATGTACCTATAGCCAAAAAGCGGAAACTTGGACCTAATACTGTTGATTGCATGCTCCTTGGTTATGCTATTCACAGTGTGGGTTATAGATTCTTAATAGTATACTCTGGAGTACCCGACATGCATGTTGGTACAATTATTGAGTCCAGAGATGCTACATTCTTTGAGAATGAATTTCCCATGAAATATACACCTAGCACCTCTAGTCAAGAAACTGTCATGCCCCATGAGCACTTTGCACCGATAGAACACAATGATCAAACGCCTGAGGGAAATCTTGAGGAGGACAACATTGTAGATACTCGCAAGAGTAAGAGACAAAGGGTTGCAAAATCCTTTGAAGATGACTACATTGTATACCTCGTGGATGACACCCCAAGAACCATAGAAGAGGCATATTCATCTCCTGACGCTGACTACTGGAAGGAAGCAGTACGCAGTGAAATGGACTCGATTATGTCTAATGGTACTTGGGAAGTCGTTGAGCGTCCATATGGGTGCAAGCCCGTAGGATGCAAATGGGTTTTCAAGAAAAAGCTTAGGCCTAATGGTACAATTGAAAAGTACAAGGCAAGGCTTGTGGTCAAGGGTTATACCCAAAAGGAAGGCAAGGACTTCTTTGACACATACTCACCAGTTGCTCGCTTGACCACGATTCGAGTACTACTTGCTCTGGCAGCCTCTCATGGTCTTCTCGTCCATCAGATGGACGTTAAGACAGCTTTCCTAAACGGAGAGCTGGAGGAGGAGATCTATATGGATCAACCAGACGGGTATGTACTAGAAGGTCAGGAGGGAATGGTGTGTAAACTGTTGAAATCCTTGTATGGCCTCAAGCAAGCACCTAAGCAATGGCATGAGAAGTTTGACACCACGCTTACATCTGCAGGCTTTGTTGTGAACGAAGCTGACAAATGTGTGTACTATCGCTATGGTGGGGAAGAAGGAGTGATCTTGTGCTTATATGTCGATGACATATTGATCTTTGGGACCAGCCTTAATGTGATTGAGGAGGTCAAGGACTATCTGTCCAAGAGTTTTGAAATGAAAGATTTGGGAGAGGCTGATGTTATTCTTAACATCAAACTACAAAGAGGAGATGAGGGTGGGATTACACTTGTGCAATCCCACTATGTGGACAAGGTTTTGAGTCGCTTTGGATATAGTGACTGCAAGCCAGCTCCTACTCCTTATGACTCCAGTGTGCTATTAAGGAAAAACCAAAGAATAGCAAGGGATCAATTGAGATACTCCCAAATCATTGGTTCATTGATGTACTTGGCTAGTGCAACGAGGCTTGACATCTCATTTGCTGTGAGCAAGCTGAGCCGGTTTGTTTCAAATCCGGGAGATGATCATTGGCAAGCTCTGGAAAGGGTCATGCGCTATCTAAAGGGTACAATGAGCTATGGAATTCACTATACTGGGTACCCAAAAGTACTAGAAGGGTATAGTGACTCAAACTAGATATCTGATGCTGATGAGATAAAGGCCACAAGTGGATATGTGTTCACACTTGGAGGTGGCGCTGTTTCCTGGAAGTCTTGCAAGCAGACCATCTTAACGAGGTCAACAATGGAAGCAGAACTCACAGCACTAGATACTGCCATAGTTGAGGCCGAGTGGCTTCGTGAACTCCTGATGGATTTGCCGGTGGTTGAAAAACCAGTGCTAGCTATCCTAATGAACTGTGATAATCAAACAGTGATTATTAAGGTAAACAGTTCGAAGGACAACATGAAGTCATCTAGGCATGTAAAGAGAAGACTGAAATCTGTCAGAAAGCAGAAAAACTCCGGAGTGATAGCACTGGACTATGTCCAGACAGCTAAAAATCTGGCAGATTAGTTTACCAAGGGGCTACCACGTAATGTGATAGACAGTGCATCGAGGGAAATGGGCTTGAGACCCACTTAGAGTTGCACGATAGTGGAAACTTGTCCATTGTGATCGGAGATCCCGTGAATTTGGATGGCGAAACAAACTATTGTGTAACCGAGAGAAGAGACCCTTAAATGGGCTCATTTTCACGATGTAATTCTCTTCTATTCTGTATGGTAGGATGGCTTATGCCTCAATGTGTTCCGAGTGGCTTTCATTAAGCAGAGATGTTGACCTGCAGAACATCTTAGAAGGAACACACCTATATGAGTTCGACTGCTAGTCATAGTCTATGAGATTTGGGTGATCTCTAGATACTCATGAAAGGCCTGGAGTATGACTTATAAGCTCCAACCCGAGGGAATACTAACGGTTGCCTAGTATCAGTTATGGAATTGAGTGAAACCTAACTGCACAAGACTGACAATTCAAGGCATAGTCCATTGTTCAGTTGTGGTCAGGTGTAGCTCCTTTTCTAGGTGAAAGTTCAACTTAACAGTCTTCACCGAAACACTGGTATATAAAAGCTGATATGGAATAGAGAGCATTCTCATAAGCCTTGAAATTTGGTGGGGATTGTTAGATTTAATTGGGTAATTGATCCATTTAAATCAATTAAATCAAATAAATTCTAAGGCTCATTATGCTAGGAATTCATGTGTATTCATTCTTTTATGGGATATCAATGGGATGAAGAGTTTTGATAATTAATCCATTTGATTAGGGAATTGGTAACTTATATCAATTAGTCCTAATTGATGGATGGTTGATGGTTGTGTAGTGGAGGATGTTTCATGACTAGTTGATGACAATTAGTTGCTCTATTCCTCTTCCTATTCCATTGGTAACTTACATCAATTACTCCTAATTGATTGTTGGTTGATGGTTGTGTAGTGGAGGATGGTTCATGGCTAGTTGATGACAATTAGTTGCTCTATTCCTCTTCATATTCCATGACTCTTACTCTTCATCTTCCGTTCCTCTTATAAAATGAAAATGGATTTGATCTCCCGCGAAAGAGGAAGACACACTTTCATCCATTTTCCAAAGCTGTTGCTGCTACGGTAATCCCATTCCGACGAGTGTGTGCACACGCGTTGGGAGAGTAGGCCTCCGAAACCACGCGTTGCTGCGACGTTTGCACAGACGGGCGGGTGATCAGGTTTTTGGGGAGCGCAAGGCGCGACTACTCACTGTTCGTCAACATCTACTTCACCTTCACCAACATGTCGAACACTGGAGACAAGGAGAAGGAGACTCCCGTCAACACCAACGGAGGCAATACTGCCTCAAACTCCAGCGAAGGACCATTCTTAGGGTATAACCTTATTACATTATTTCAATTAGAAGTTTTACTGTTAATGTTCATCGCAATGTCAGCATTGTGTTATTATGTGATTGTTGATGCTTATTCTACGTTAAGCATGCTCATGTTGATTACATTCACCACTATCACTGGATCAAATCCCATTGTAAATATCATGTTTATTATCTTGTTATTTTGGATTAAAATATGCCGAATTATGACCAAATTTCCAACAGCGAGGTGGTGGATACTCTACTCATGCTGCGGTACCTGATCCTGACAATGTCGCGCATGCAGCACATGAGGCATAGCGTTGGTTTGACGCACACGATAGTGTTCACAGCGTCGCTTGGGACAACATGGCCTTGCGCACTGCTAGTGTCTGGTCGCGCTTCTGCAGCTCGCTCACCACCTCCATGCATATGCCGCACACCCACCAGCCGTTTAACTGTCCCCCGCATGTGGCCGATGTACATCAGGGTGTAGTCCTCTGCCATCCCATAGCACCTCACACCGCACGCTCCGTGCCTCATCCAATTGTTGTTGTTCTGTCGCTACGCCGACGACCGTGCCTGATTGTCACCGACCGTCCCAGGGTCATGGCTGCAATTGTCTCTCAACTGATCACTGCCGAGCATATCCAGCCAAGGAGGCGGCAGATCTAGAAGCCGCTAGCCGCAACCATTGGCCTACCCTGCAACACTGTGCTTGAGTCGTTGTCGTCGTCAAAATTTCTCGAGGGAGGGGGCTTGGCGTTGCTACCATCATCCTCGCTGCTTCCCGATGTCGTTGTTGTATTCTCTCGAGTGGAGGTTCGCTGGGAGAGGGGCTGCTACCAACAGTGGTGGGAACATCATCGACATCAACAAGCTCGTGTTGGTGGCAACATGGTGGTCGTCCTCGAGCCTATCGTTGTCCGAAAAGAGAGGATGAAGAACGGACATTGAAATGATGATTTTGCCGCTTGGACTAGATCATGAGCCACGTTAGCAAAAATCACTCTCAACACCACCGAGTGAGTCATTTGCACCGGTTTTAATAGTTCGGGGTTAACATATTTGGTATTGAAGTTGATGGATGAAACCAAATTAGACATATATTTAAGGGAGTCAAAGTACACTTATTTTCAAATGGTTTTGCTATTTTACTTACGACAGATTTTTGGTCCTATCTTTTAATTTTTTATCCGTAGAATAAAATTCGTCGTATTAGAATATGTTATGCAAGTATTAGATTATTATATTTTGGGATAAAGATAATATTAAGATTAGTGGTCATGTATATCCAACTTGGAGTTACAAAGCATTTATACACAAATATATTGCACTAAAAATTAAATTTACAATAGTTTTTCTCTAAATTTAGAATTTTTGATATGCTTATTTTTTAATTTCACTTAAAATGGTATTCGAAGAGCTATAAATCTGTTAGAAAAATAAATACTTCCTCTGTTTCATATTATAAGGGTTTTGACTTTTTCCTAGTCAAACTTTGTTAAGTTGGATCAAATTTGTAGGAAAAATTAACAACATTTAAAATATTAATTTAGTTTCATTAAATCTAATATTATTCCGCCGTACCCCGAGGTGGCGGACTGGCGGCCGGGTGCTCTTCGTCTTCCGCCGCTTGCTGCGAGGTGGCGGCTCACCTCCTCTCTGCCCCCAACCTCTGAATCCGATCGAGGAAGGCGCCACGGATCGGATTAAGTGTTGCATGCGCCGCTTCCCCTAGGCGATAGTTTCTCCCCCAATCTCTCCCTTGTAAGTTTTCCTTCGAGAAACCCTTCTCGCTGCGGATTCTGGTGCGAGAGATTCGATTTTTCTTTTCTGGAATTTCTTTTTATTTTTTTTGCGGAAAAGTTTCGGCGGTGTAGCGGGTGTTCATGATTTTATTATCATGTGCGCGCCTCCAGATTTGGTGGTGTTTGCCTCTTCATTTTGCGATGCTTCGTGTGCTTGATTAAAACCCTTAGGTGGAATTCAGGAAGGGGTAGAACCCTAATTCCTATTCCTATTCCATCGCGGCCATTTTGGCTGGCTGGCAGTCGGGGTGTGTGTGTGTGTTTTGCTCTTTAATAAGAAATTGGGTTTGATTTCAAATCAAGTCCTAACAATGAGTCTGATTTTGCCCGCAGGTTGAGAGCTTCAGCAATTCATCTTGTTGATGCAATCTGATTCTTGAGGTAAATCCTGTGCGTGTCCCTAGCTACCCGTACCAGTAGGCAATGATTTGTAGCACCTCCCTTTTGTTTTAGGGCAATGGGACTATCTACTAATTTAAGCAGTGTTACCGTGGTGATTCATCACACCACTCATTTCAACTTCGAGAACCAAAACGAATTTCAGTAAAAAATATGCTCTCCTCGCAAAAGAAAAAAGAAAGAAAGAAAGAAAGTTTCCTCTTTTAGTGCGGAGATTGGTGATCCAGCACATATTCATTTATTTATCTAGTAAGCAATTTGTTGTCTTTTGGAAATGGGCAGTGCAATAGTGCATAGGAGCAGCATTTATGCCCGTACTTAATTGCATCCCTAATGCCACTTGCTCCTTTTACTGTATCATCAGTATGGTTATGAGATTTAGAGACTTTTGTCATATGCAATATCTATGCTCTTGCACGCCTTCAGTGAATCAGTGTACTGATTTCTGCTTCCCTTTTTATGGATGTGATGTGTGTATAATCTACTCCAAACTCTTTGATAATTACCAGGTCACTTTTACTCCGGTTTCTGGAGCCATGAGTTATGCTAAGAAGGCTAAGGTGGAATCAACATCAGCTGTGAGTTTAGATAGACTCAGCAGCCTACCTCCAGATATAAAGGTCACCATCCTCTCGAAGTTGAATGTCTTAGATGCTATTAGATCCACCATCCTATCCAGAGCTTGGAGGAATATATGGACTACTTCGCCAAAAATTATTGTGTCTGATCTGTATGGCATCTCAGATTTCTCTGAAGGAACAACAGCACGATCCAAATTTGTTACACTGGTTGATCTGGCATTGTTGCTCCATAACGGACCTCTAGTTTCATTTTCAATTCGGTGTTTGAGGATTTACCATGATGTATTTGATAGGTGGATGTACATGCTGTCAAGGAAAAAACCAAGGTCCATCACAATCAAGTTTCTCTGGGGGGATTATTATAAGATTCCATCGAGCATCTTCTCTGTCATTAATTTGGAATATCTGCACTTAAAAAGATGCATCATCCGCTTGCCTCAGGAGTTTGAAGGTTTCAAGCGGCTAACAGTTCTGAATCTGAAATATTTCTCCTCAACGGACAGTGACATAAATAATCTGATCTCCTCATGCCACTTGCTGAATACATTGCGTTTGAAATATTTTGAGGGCATCAGTTGTCTCCGTATTCAAGCTCCGGCACTGCAGGTTTTAGAGGTTAAAGGGAACTTTAAAGACTTTCATCTGAATTCACCCAATCTGTCCAGTGCGTATATTTCACCCGCAAAAACGGAAGAAGCGGTCAACTGGAAAAACTATCTGAAGCAAGCTTTTGTCAGCCTAACCAGAATAGAAACACTTGTTATAAAAAGATGCACCATTGGCTTGCCTCAGGAGTTTGAAGGTTTCAAGCAGCTAACTGTCTTGAATCTGAAATATTTCTCCTTGACAGATAGAGATATATATAAGCTGATCTCCTCGTGCCCCTGGCTGAATACGTTGCGTCTGAAATATTTTGAGGGTATCAGTTGTCTCCGTATTCAAGCTCAGACACTGCAGCTTTTAGAGGTTCAAGGGGATTTTGAAGACTTGCATCTGCATGCTCCTAATCTGTTGTATCTTACACTCGGCAAAACAGAAGCAGAACAATCTGATGCTGTTGTGGGTGACAAGAAAAACTATCTGAAGCAAGCTTTTGTCAGCCTAACTAGTATCGAAGAACTTACTATAAGTGGCTTATTCTTGACGGTAACATACTAATAGTTTTGTGTTATTTAACTAACACGCTGGTTGAATTATATTGGTAATTCATTGGTTTTATTCTGGTGGCAGTATCTATCAGAAGGGTGCTTGTTGGCAGAACTCCCAGGCGTGTTTGATCGTCTAAGGAAGATTTGTATTGAGAAGTGCTCTTGGGTCTGGACAGAGGTCTTGGGCGCTTGTTCAATATTTCGGAATGCCTCTAAGTTCAGAGAACTTGAGATACGGGTATGCTTCCCTGCTCTCTTCTGCAGTTAACTTGGCACTATTTTCCCTCCGTCGGCTGTTTTTCCGTGTGGTTGCACTGACTAGTTGCTTCAACTTCTACAGAGCTTCTACAGCGATGAAGAATTTTGGTATCAGCCAATATGGGATAACGATCAGGCGGAGATTGAAGAGCCTACCTTGCATACCTCGTGACGGTGACCATTAACGATTTCGTGGGGCTGGAACACGAAATCGCTCTTGTTGGACTGCTCCTGAGATGGTCACCCACCTTAGAGGAACTGAAGATAGTCAGGGAGGACGCGGATGTCCCGAATGATGATTGCATGTTCAGGGTTCTTACCAAGTTACTGGCTCTCCCGAGAGCGTCTAGCAAAGCCAAGATCATTGTCATCTGATTCGTATGCGTATTGAGGTTGCTCCTGGCTGTTACAGCATCAGCTAGTTTCTGTCCTGGTATGTTGGGAGTTATACTTGTGTTAAATCTAAATTGTAGGCGTCTTTTCAATTTACTTTGTTTTTTTTAAAAAAAAGAAACTGGACTCAGAATGAATATTTGTTGGTTTGGAGAATCATCTTTGCCTCTTCTGACTTCTGTTGTGTTCCGACAAATTGAAATGTTTGTGACCTGATGTGTCGACGCTGTCGTCCATGTCATCACCATGGTGGCTTCGACCGGCGCCGGCGAGGCCGCCGCTGAGCCCGATCTACGAGAGTGAGATCGATTAGCTGGAGTGACTGGATCGATAGTGTGGCGCGGCTGGGCTGCGAATGGTTTGATGGGCCTGTGTTGGTGGATTTGGGCCCGTTTAAGATCATGTTCCCTCCCACTGTCCCGCGGGCCGGTCTATCCCGTCGTACGCCGCGACCAACGCGGACCCCATGCTGACATACAGCTCCGGTCGACCGACCCTCGTTTTCGATTTTCACAGGCCGATTAATATGGAAATGGAAATGGAAATGTTACCGACCAAAACGAAAACGAAAATAAATTTGCTGCATATCAACTATTTTTGACTTTTATCGTTTTCTTACAGTAATTACCTTTTTATATTATGATAATTACCGTATTTTTAAATACGCTAATAGTTATAATTTGTAAAAATACGCTAATAGTTATAATTTGTTTCTTTATTTGACCCATAGATTATCTCAACCAAATCTTGAGTATCGAACCCCACAACCATAGGAAGTCCATAATCATAGGATCCCTGTCGGATGCTGTCATGCAGGTTATCACCATACTTTTCGCATAATATTTGATCATTTATTTTATTTAAAACTTTAAAGTATAAATATGTAAAGAATAAGTTAATATTATAGTTTATTTGATGATAAAATAAGTCACAACAAAATAAATAATATTTTTATAATTTTTAATAAAACGAATGGTTAAACGCTATGGAAAAAATCAACGGTGTCATACATTTTGAAATAGAGGGAGTAATATCCAAGGTCATTGCATAAGCTAGATATTTAAGTGTAATTATATTAATCCTGATGAAGATAAGTGCCATGTTTTATTTGAAAACAAGTTTGAGTTTATGTCCTTAATGATATATCTCGATAAGTAATCAGCTTATCTTGATTAATAATCCAATATTTCTCATTTTGGCCCAGATCTTCTAATTCGAAGGTTGCGCAATAAGAACAATTCTACAGTTCTTAAGGAGATACCATGAGGTATAAAAAATTTAGTGTACTATGAGGTACCAAATTTATAATAGAAAAAGTGGTACCTCCTCAAGGACTTCAAAATTGCTCGCGCAATAAAGTACTATGCGTAAATGAAACATAGTAAGTATGAATGTCTAGTTATGTATAAAAAAAAAGCATGAATGTACAGTCAGCATATGATCTTGGACATTGATAATTGATTGATTTCTTCAGCAATGCAAGTTGCACTGCTTAGACATTAGCTTAATGCAGTTTTAGCATTTATTTTTCATGCATGGCTGTCCTTTGGGGTTATTTTCTTAATTTGGTGGTTCTTTCCATCGGTATTTATTCAATCTGATTTTCATTGATATAAAAGTTATGTCGGTTGTGATTGAGTAGTGATGGTCACTGTAATTAACTTGTCAACGAGTTGGTGCTGGGCAATAATCATACTTACTCTCTTGTTTGTTTGTATTGAATTGAATAGCTCTCCTATAGAGGCCAGATTTATTGGGGGAAGGTGATCCTTCTGTAAATCAGCATATATAGACCTTACTGATCATTCCCAAATTGTCAATGATGATCTTAAATGTTTTTAGGTGCTCTTTACTAGATAGGTGCTCATGCATCTCTTGTTCAGCCAAATTTCTTTGTCTGAGCAGCTACATTTGAAAAATGAACTGTCGGCATGTCATACAATTAAGTGAGTGGGAAGCTGACAGTGCACCTTTTTTATGTAAGGAGATTAGTGCGATTGAAGATGATGTTTGAAAAGTTTGTGAGTACAAAGTCTGAGGCTTTTGTGCATCCATATTTGTCTGGAAAACTTCATGCTATTGTAACTGTTGTCCTCTGATGGTTGATGTGGTATGAACTGAGACATGATATTATCTGCCGGCCGGCAGTTAATAATTCCATAATGATTTTTGCAGTTCTTACTTCAGATTTTCAGTCATTGATTTGCAGAATCCTGGTTGTTGCAGATTGGCAGGTGTTGCTGGATTCTTGAGTCATGCATTCCTATCTGATAAATGTCTATATTGCCCCCCTACCAGGTAATCTACCCCAGTAGTACCCCTGATTTTCTTGGACTGCCTACGCAGATTATGATGATTCTCACTGAGATTTGTGGTTGTTATATACTTTCCCATGCTGAAGATCCCTGTCATTGAGAATTACTAGTGCTCACTGTTCGACACAACTTGGTCATTTGATGGTCATTATGGCGTACCTTTGGCTACCAAAATCTATGTGATTGGCTGATTGCCGTGCCAAATCTATTCATCCTATTTATGCAAAGGTCAGGAGTTTTCTTAATATGGTCCTCTCAACTTAATGTAATCATCTGAGATTAACAAAAGTTTCCTTCAATTTTAAAAAATAACTTGCCGTGGATAGCTTGACCATATCCACCAATGGCAGAGTCTCTAAAGGTTAAAAGTTGGTCGTATTTCACGAGAACCTTAAAAATGCTTCCAACTTTAGCAACTCACCATTTTTCGGCCTCCATTTTTCTCCTTCAATATACATGCTATGTTATGCCTAGTTTAACACAACCATTATTCAAACATGAATCTTCTAACGCATAGAACTCATACATATTCAAAATCACAATTGCATACACTTGTCTTGCATGGGGCCTTTGGCTCGGTGTGGCCCAGCCGGACCTCAGAGGAGGGGCTGCAGAGGACAGGGAGAGTGGGAGGCGCGTAACTAGAGGCGGTTGGCAATGATGTCAGCATGGTGGCCGAGCTCATGACAACAATCGAGCATGAGGCGGCGTGGCCTGACCGGTGCTCGAGATAAGGAGTGCGGTGGAGGCGTAGAGCTCAGGAGGCTGTCAGAAATGCCGGGCCGATGCTTCCCATACGTTGGGGACTACACAAATGGTGGCTCAACATATCACTGAGTGAGATGACGGCGGACGGATGAGTTAGTTCTGGTGATGGTGAAACGGCAATGGCGAAGCTCAAGGAAGTGCCGGAGGTGTGGGGAAGGACGGTGATTGACATAGAAATGGCTGGAGGAGGGCCAACAATGTGTTGATGCATATGCCGAAGGGAAGACGTGGAGAGCGGTGGCGGCAGAAGTGTCCTTCCGCCACAAAAAATGTGGATAGGGATTGTTGCCTAGTCCTAGATCCCCTAGGAAGGAGGGTTATGGGGTGAGATTTAGGGGCCTTTCTATTTTGGTGGCTCTAATATGGCACTAGACCTCCTTTTTCGCCCTCAATCACAAAAACTATTTTGGTGGCTGTGTTTAGGGGCTTTGCTAAGCAACTCCAGCATGGCCCTTAAACATAACCCCAAATAATTTTGGAGGCTGAGGACGAAAAAAATGAGATCCAACAAGTCCCTTACTATAGCCTCAAAATAGGAAGGCCCACATCCCCTCTGCAACTACCACTAGATTTTCTTCGGATGCTACCAGACCTGCCACTGTCGCCGGATGTGCTTCTCCCATAGCCAAACCTGCCACCTCCACTGAGTTTGCTAGTTTGAGCCACTATTGGATCCACCGCCTCCCCGCCGGCCGCTACCGCTGCTGTTGCTTGCTATGCAATCGACGCAATTGCTGCTCCTCGCTCCACGGACGCTTGCTCCACCGTCGTCGCTCCGCTTGCTCCACCCGATCGCCACTGCTTGCTGCCACCACTTGCCTTCTACAACAGCCAAGATAAGGCTTGGGGACGAAGATGCGTATGATAATGTGGGTGCCACTTGTTAGCCTCTAGTGTTGGGTGCATTTTGGTATGTATAAAAATATTTTATGTAAAAACCTAATTCAAATGTATATATGGCATGGCTATAATTTGATAAAATATCGATGACATCCAGCCGATATTGTGAATAGCAGTGGTACTATTTTAAGGAAAAAGTGTGAATTACCCCTCCGAACTATCGCGGTCGACTGACTTACCTCTCTGAACTTGAAAATCAAACATTATCCATCCTAAACTTTAAATACCAGAGGAATTACCCTCAGACACTGTATTGAGCGGTCGACCACGATGACATGGATCTAATTGGTGAATGTTGCGTGCCTGCCGTACAAGATTAATCCACATAGCCTCATAGGTCGGTGGTTCAGGACTACTCCATCCGTCCCAAAAAAAGATAAACCCTGGGTTTCCGTGTTCAACGTTTGATTGTCTGTCTTATATGAAATTTTTTTATAATTAGTATTTTTATTGTTGTTAGATGATAAAACATAATTAATACTTTATACGTGACTTATTTTTTTAATTTTTTTTATATTTTTTTCAAATAAGACGGGCGGTCAAATGTTGGACACGGAAACCCAAGTATTTTTTTTTTTGACGGAGGGAGTACATTATTCATCCGTAGGCACGTCCCTGCATTAATTTTTCTTTCCGGTGTTAATTAGCGGATCTCAACAGGCTTAATTAGCTCATTGACAAGCTTAATTATCTCGTTGTCGATCTAATGGAGACATGCCGTATTTGTTTATCTTGTCCACGTGTACTGCTGCTCTGCTCCTGCATTCGCCGGCCTAAGCTGTTCCAGCTCCAGGTCAACGAAGCAACCATATAGAACAGAGTGTGTTAGTAATAGTAGTAATAGTAATTTATAATCAGATCATGCTGCTTTTAATTAGGTCAAAGATCTCACGCTAGAGTAGTGTCAGGCATTACAGGCAGGAGCAGACCAGTTTTGCCTCTCAATCTGAACAGCTTGCCTTCAGGAACTATTTAGTTCCCCTAAAAAATTTTCCAAAAACATCACATCGAATCTTTGGATACATATATGAAGAATTAAATATAGGTAAAAAGAAAAACTAATTGCACAGTTTACATGTAAATCACGAGACGAATCTTTTGAGCCTAATTAGGCCATGATTAACCATAAGTGCTACAATAACCTACATGTGCTAACGACAGATTAATTAGGCTCAAAAGATTCGTCTCGTGGTTTCTAGACGAGTTATGAACTTAGTTTTTTCATTCGTGTCTGAAAACCCCTTTCAATATCCGGTCAAACGTCTGATATGACATCCAAAAATTTTTTATTTCACCAACTAAACAGCCCCTCAGAATCTGATGTTTCTATGATTACATTTTGCAAGCAAGTTGGATACTTGGATTCCTTATGCCGTCGGCGTCTTCTTCGTGCGAGCGTGCACACGAGTGCTTGATGGTCGACGGCGTGCATGTGCGTGTAGCCAGGGACGGATGGGTGGGTGCTGAGGGACTTGAGTCTCCCTACCCCGTTGGATCACTATTTGATAGAAGGAGAGATGAAAAGACGAGAATAGAGAGAAAATGAAGAGTATGAGAACTGAAGAAGGAAGAAGGAGATAAGTCCCCTCTTAAATCTTGTTCTGAATCCGCACCTGCGTGTAGCTTTTGCACGTGCCTAACATCACCTAGCAGGCTAGCACGCACATCCCTTGAGCCTTGCCTACGTGATATGCTGCTCCACGATCATATAAATTCAAATTCGATTTTTAAAAATAGAAAAAAAATAAATTTGACTATAACTTATGTTGGAGGTCGTCTGTATCGTAGGCAGCAGCTTTGCAGGTTCTGCAGATGTCGCTCGTTGCCGAACGATGAATAGCAGCTTCAGCTTGATCAAGGCACGCCGGCGGCACTGTCTTCAAGGAGATTCACGCCCTCGCCGAGGTGCACGAGACGGACGGCGGCTCTCCTCCAAGATACAATGATCTCGTATCCTCAGCCGTGCACTCGGCCAAGAACGAACCAGCGGACTTTCGTGGGATGTAACTCTCTCTATGCAAAACAAGCAGATGAATGTGGGCAAAAACTTCGTATCAACAAATACAGCTGCAATACGTGGCTTATATAGCCTTGTATAGCAACAAGAAAATCTTATCTCTAAGCCGGATAACAAACAATCAACAGATTTATTTCCGTCGGCCTGAAAATCTAGAACGATAAAGACTTATCTTCCACGTACAGCTCAAACCAACAAGATCAAAACTGAAAACCAAAATCTGAAGATAAGGCAAAAGTTCAAATATATCTATCTGAACCAAACTGAAGAATCGCTAGTACAAAATGAACAGAACCAAAGAGATAAAATCTAAACAACCATCAAACATCATTTGTGACTTTCATTCAGATATAATCAGAAGGAAAACCAACTGAATTCCAACAATCCCCCACAAAGTTACAAATGATGTTTCAGCAATAGAGAGTTTGATATATTGTGTTTTCGACACAGGTGCCTTCCAGACTTGAACCTTATGTCTAGCTAGTACATGACTTAATTTACACAGGAGCGCAGTGGAGGTAACCTTGAACTTTACTCCTTGGTGTGTAAACATCATCAAGTAGGCGCACAATACACGGCTACAGCCACAAGAGCCCTTTCAGTTTTGTGCTTTTCGGTCATACACAAGTATCTTGGATCTCATGAGTGCTTTAGGAAGCGGCCAGCTAAACTTCCATGAATTGCGACCAAACAATCACACTCAAGTAGGTGGATTCTCTAAGGATATCCTGCAAGGCACATATCCCATCACTTAGATTTAAATCCATTAAGAGACACAGCTCAACCTCTTCCTTGCAAATTAGAAGTACTGAATCAATAGCAAGGGGTATAATGTAATTTAATCAGTACTCACCATTACAGATCAGCTTGTTTTCTCATTGAACCTGTGTCATGGGATTTCCAATCAAACAGGTTGGGTTGCCACTGTCAATAATTCATTGGCAGGCCTCAGCCCCATCCCTTTCGACAACTCTAGTATTGGCTTTCGTGCTAATCCTTTTGTGAATGGATTAGCCAAATTCTTTTCTGTCTTGATATAGTCAAATGTAACTACACCAGTATTCCTCAAGTCTCTAACAGACTTTAGTCTCCTCTTCACATGTCTAGAAGATTTCATGTTTTCTTTCTTGCTTGTAACTTTAGCTATCACAGCTTGATTGTCACAATATAAGAGCACTGCAGGAATTGGTTTTTCTACTATTGGAATATCCATCAATAGTTCCCTAAGCCATTCAGCTTCGCAACAAGCAGTCTCCAATGCTACTAGTTCCGCTTCCATGGTGGATCGTGTTAATATAGTCTGTTTTGCAGACTTCCACGATATGGCAGCTCCACCAAGAGTAAAAACAAAACCACTCATTGATTTCATTTCATCAGAATCAGTGATCCAATTTGCATCACTATAACCCTCCAGCACAGCTGGGAAACCAGAGTAAAACAAACCTTGATTTATGGTCCCTTTCAAATACCTTAGAACACGTTCTAGAGCATGCCAATGATTTGAATCAGGTTTGCTCGAATACCTGCTCAGCCTGCTAACTGCATATGAAATGTCAGGACGAGTAGTATTTGCAAGATACATTAAAGACCCAATTATTTGTGCAAACTTCACTTGGTCAAGACCATGACCTTGATTTTTATGCAATTTTAAACAAGGATCATAGGGAGTAGCTGCAGATTTGCTATTAAAATGACCAAAACGATGCAAAAGCTTCTCCACATAGTGTGACTGATTGAGTTCAAAACCTTTGTCCTTTTTCTGAATTTTAATGTTCAGAATTACTTTGGCTTCACCCAAATCTTTCATATCAAATTTATTTGATAAATAGCTTTTGATTTCAGAGATGATATTCAGATTTGTACCAAGGATTAAAATATCATCAACATAAAGACAGAGTATGATACCTATATCTCCATCAAACCTGGAATATACACATTTGTCAGCATCATTAACAGTGAATCCAGCAGAGATCAATGTTTTGTCGAATTTTTCATGCCATTGCATTGGGGCCTGTTTCAGTCCATACAAGGACTTCTCAAGTTTACACACTTTATCTTCTTGTCCAGGAATGACGAAACCATCCGGTTGCTGCATGTATATTTCTTCCTCTAACTCTCCGTTGAGGAAGGCGGTTTTAACATCCATTTGATGGATTTTATAGCCATATGCAGCAGCCAGTGCTACAAGAGCACGAATTGTAGGCATGCGAGCCACTGGAGAAAATGTATCAAAGTAATCTTCTCCCTGTCTTTGTGTGTACCCCTTTGCGACCAACCTGGCTTTGAACTTGTCAATAGTTCCATCAGGTTTCAGTTTCTTTTTGAAAATCCACTTGCAACCTATGGCCCTACAGCCTTGAGGCAAGTGTGTGATTTCCCAAGTGCCATTAGAGAGGATAGAGTCCATCTCACTTTGCACTGCTTCCTTCCAGTATGCAGCTTCAGCAGATGCAAATGCTTCTGACAGAGTACTGGGCACATCATCGACAAGGTATATGATAAAATCTTCACCAAACATTTTCTCAGTTCGTGATCTCTTGCTTCTCCTTAAATTAAGGGAATCATCTGACGAAATGCTAATTCTAGGTTCAACAGAAATAGGTTCAGAACTTGGAGATTTTACCTTCAGTGGAAATGTATCTTCGAAAAAGGTCGCGTCACATGATTCCATCACAGTATTTTCACGAACTTCTGTAGTTTCAGATTTAACTACCAGGAAATGATAAGCTGGACTGTTCTGTGCATATCCTATGAATACGCAATCGACGGTCTTAGGTCCGAGCTTTCTCTTCTTGACAACAGGTATATTTACCTTGGCAAGGCACCCCCACACTTTCAGAAAATTCAGATTTGGTTTTCTGCCTTTCCATAGTTCATATGGAGTAACTTCTGTTCCTTTTGCAGGAACACGATTCAGCACAAAGCATGTTGTGTATAGAGCTTCACCCCACATATAGTTTGGAAGACCTGAATTGCTGAGCATTGCATTCACTAAATCAATGAGAGTACGATTCTTCCTTTCAGCTACCCCATTTGATTGGGGTGAATACGGAGGGGTGGTTTCATGGATGATTCCATGTTCTTGATGAAACTTAGAGAATTCAATTGATAAGTATTCTCCTCCTCTGTCAGACCTCAAAATTTTAATTTTCAAATCAAGCTGATTCTCAGCCTCTGCTTTAAAAATTTTGAAATGCTCAAAAGCTTCATCTTTTGTTCTTAAGAGATAAACATAGCAGTACTTAGAGCAATCATCAATAAAAGTAATGAAGTACCGTCTACCTCCTTTAGTCAAAATTCCATTCATCTCACATATATCAGAGTGCACTAATTCAAGCATAGAGCTGTCTCTATCAACAGATTTAAAAGGTTTACGAGGTTGTTTAGCTTGCACATAGATTTCACACTTTATACCTCGTGTTTCATGCTTGGGAATTAAATCTAGTGACATCATACGAGATATAGATTTGTAATTAACATGACAAAGACGATTATGCCACAAAGAATTATCACTACGAGCAGAATGAGATGAAACAGCGAAAGCTTTATTATTATCACTAAAACTTGAACAAGGCAGCAACAAAGATAGTCTAATTAGGCCATTATCTAAATAGCCTTTCCCAACAAAAGAACCTCTAATAGTTATTACAACTTTATTAATCTCGAAGACAAGCTTATGGCCTGACTTCATTAACAGACTTCCACTAATCAAATTTGCTTTCGCTGCTGGTACGAAGAGCACATTGTGTAGGGTCAGAAATTTTCTTGAAGAAAGCTTCAGATCCACTCGACCACTACCCAGCACCCTGGACTTGCTCTCAAGACCAGTCACAGAACGGCCTTCTTGTTGTTCCTGAAAAGTGGAGAACAAAGATCGATCAAAACACACATGAACAGTTGCTCCAGTGTCAACCCACCAATCTGCAGGTTGACACTTATCAAATTTTTGAGACATGTTCGAAACGCACCTTGCAACTTCAGCTTCGTCAATAACCATATTGACCTTGGCATCAGTCTGATCATCAGACTTGTCCTTTTGGACTTTCTCATTTCTTTTCTTGTAACGACAATTCCTTGCAAAGTGGCCAGGCTTGCCGCACTCGAAGCAACTCATCGGACCTTTGCCATTTTTCTTGCCATTGCCTTTGTCGATCTTTCCTCTTGGCTTCATGCCACTGTTGTTCTCTTTTGGGTTCTTCTTGTTCCTTCTCTGATGTGTATCAGTGAGATTCACTCTAGAGTTATCATATTCATTAACCAATGGAGCATCCTTTGCACGGGCTTTCTCTTCAACGTCCAGGGAAGCAACTAGGTCATCCATAGTCATTTCCTCCCTGCGATGTTTGAGAGCAGTAGCAAAATCTCTCCACGAGGGTGGGAGCTTTGCAATCACCATTCCCACCTGAAACTTGTCAGGGAGAGCAATCTTACTATGGTTGAGCTCCCCCACTAGAAGCTGGAGTTCCTGGGTTTGCTCTACCACAGACTTTCCATTGGTCATCTTGAAGTCATGGTATTTTTCAACCAAGTACAAATCTTTTCCAGCATCTGGAACACTGTACTTCTTCTCTAGAGTTTCCCACAATACACGAGCAGAGGTATGATGCATGTAGATATCATAGAATTTATCGGAAAGCATGCTCAAAATTCTACCCACACAATTAAAGTTCCTGGTCTGGTAAAAATCAGCATATGGCACAGCCCTAGGAAAGAACTCGCCTGGCTGCGGCTCCTGGTCAATGATGACCGAAAACAAATCCAAAGCAGTGAGCCAGTACATCATCTGGGTTTGCCAGCGCTTAAAGTGATTACCATTGAACTTCTCAGGCTTCATAGCATCATCGTAAGAGTTGGATGGGGCCATGGAAACTGTTACCTATGAGTCGAAGATGACGATGAATCTCCTTGAAATTGTTGGAGATCGTCTGTGTCGTAGGCAGCAGCTTTGCAGGTTCTGCAGATGTCGCTCGTTGCCGAATGATGAACAGCAGCTTCAGCTTGATCAAGGCACGCCGGCGGCACTGTCTTCAAGGAGATTCACGCCCTCGCCGAGGTGCACGAGACGGACGGCGGCTCTCCTCCAAGATACAATGATCTCGTATCCTCAGCCGTGCACTCGGCCAAGAACGAACCAGCGGACTTTCGTGGGATGTAACTCTCTCTATGCAAAACAAGCAGATGAATGTGGGCAAAAACTTCGTATCAACAAATACAGCTGCAATACGTGGCTTATATAGCCTTGTATAGCAACAAGAAAATCTTATCTCTAAGCCGGATAACAAACAATCAACAGATTTATTTCCGTCGGCCTGAAAATCTAGAACGATAAAGACTTATCTTCCACGTACAGCTCAAACCAACAAGATCAAAACTGAAAACCAAAATCTGAAGATAAGGCAAAAGTTCAGATATATCTATCTGAACCAAACTGAAGAATCGCTGGTACAAAATGAACAGAACCAAAGAGATAAAATCTGAACAACCATCAAACATCATTTATGACTTTCATTCAGATATAATCAGAAGGAAAACCAACTGAATTCCAACAACTTATGCGTTCTATTCGAAAGTAATTTTATTATATTTACACTACTGCAAAAACACACAAAAGAGATGGTACTGTAAGTGACGGAAATGCTAAAATTATCACATTTTTCGTCCGAGGCACCAGCTTGCGGTGTGTCATCCGGTAGAACCGGCACATTTGTGGAGAGATAGGTGTTGATTTTTAATAAGAACTAGCATATATGACTCCTATCAGAGAAAGGTGTAGATTCCTATTGTAAACCGGCACTTTTGAGTATGTATAAAGTTTTAAAAAACCTGACACTCCATCGAACCGAGCCGAGCCGATGGGCGTGGAGCACGAGAAAGAAAAAAATCATGTCCTTATTCCCTCATGCGTTCTTATCTTCATGCACATGTCGCTCTTCTCTTCATATTCGCTCCTATCCTGAACCGTGCCTATCATTCTCCCTTACAAGGTCGCATGCCCCTCTCTCTCTCTGCCATGCACCGTGAGCCAGCACCGGCCTCTCTCCCTCTCTCGCACTTCCTCCTCTCCATCCCTTCCCGCCGATGCTTGGGAGCAGCCGGATCCGACACCACCCCTTCTCATCAGCGCTCGGGAGCGGCCAGATCCAGTGCCTCCTCCCTCTCCTGTATGGCGTGGCATACGGCCGGAGGGACTTCTCTATAACAGTGAGTGTTGGTTACTTCACGGTGTGCGGATGGACTTTACTTTTTTTTTTTCTGATTTGCTCATCTTATTATTTTCCTCTAATGCATGCAAATAATCAGTGTAATGGACTCTAATTGAAGTGATGGAATTTTTCATTTGCGCCGAAATTTGTGATTCAGTTTCTTTGATTTGTGCCGCGGGTGGATGTGGGATGGATGGCTGGTGATATGTGGATTTGGGATGAGAGCTGCTCGATGCAACGGCTCGATTTGAGCCGATATATCAAGCCGCCTTTTTTTTTTCAAAGGTGTCACCTGGGGGGTGCCGGTTGAAAAATCCGACACCTATAGAGTTTCCTCGAATTTCCCAACTAGCACCAATCGTTGTTTCTGTAGTAGTGTTGTTCTTTTAGCACCAATGGGCACCAAACGGAGGGAGTATGTATTAGTAATATTGCGTATATATACAAGTTCAAATTCAACTTATACCAATATACAAGTTTTTGTAGTAGTATGTAAAATCTGGTGTATATACACGCATTAATGCTACTAATACATACTCCGTCCGTTCTAAAATATAAGCATTTTTTAGCTATGAATCTGGATAACTGTGTGTCTAGATTCATAGCCAAATGTTACTATATTTTGGATGGAGGTAGTATTTAAGTTTGACAAAGTTTAACTATATTTTCAATAAAAATATATTATCAAAATATATTCGATATTTAAAGAAACTAATTTGATATTTTAGATATTACTAAATTTTTCAATAAACTTGATCAAACTTAACATAGTTTGATTTAAAAAATTAAACAATTTATAATATAAAATGGGTGGAGTTTTTTTTTATTACGTACATACGTCGCGTGACAAAATACTCCCTCCGTCCCACAATATAAGGGATTTTGAGTTTTTGCTTGCAACGTTTAACCACTCGTCTTATTCAATTTTTTTTTTGCAAATATAAAAAACAAAAAGTTATGCATAAAATACTATAGATAATAAATTAAGTCACAAATAAAATAAATAATAATTTCAAAAAAAATTGAATAAGACGAGTGGTCAACAAGGTTGTCAGGATCGGGATACTAGGTAGTATCGTTTTGCTCAAAGTAATATTGTACGTAGGATCGTATCGTAGTATCGGGATACTATGAGATTTTCTTTTTTTAAGTTTAATTAATATTTATATTAATTATATATAGCCATTCTGTATAAAAAAATGTAGTAATGATATATATCATGCAAATAGAGACATTTATCAAGAGAAACCACGTTGGTTTTGATATATTTAACTGTTTTTTATATAAATTTGAGCATATTTAGTTACATTATTTTCAAACCATGTTATTTAAAATAATATTTTATAGTATCGTAGGGATCGTAGAATCGGGATACCACCTAAGATTTTATAGGATCGTGTAGTAATGAATAGTAGGATTGAGATACTATGAAAATTAAGATACTGGGTGGGATCGGTATCGTTTCGGCTTAGTAGGATCATAGTATCGTAAGATACTAGGATACAAATCAGGATACTGACAACCTTGATGGTCAAACGTTGCAAGCAAAAATTTAAAATCCCTTATATTATGGGACTGAGAGAGTATGTAAAACCTGGTCATGAAGTTGACATTAACCAAAGCTAATTATTACACCTCTGGAAGCATAAACTAATCTGGACTTCTAGAGCATCTATCCATTGGTATGAAACAAGACGTGCCGTCCTACCGCCAGGCCATAATTATTAAGTCACGCGGTTTAATTACCAGGCCATGAATCCAGTGGACATGTTTGGATCGTTTCTTCCAATGTGATCGAATTTACTCGCTGTACTTGTGTTTGGAGCAGTTGCATTGAAAGGAGTATGGACTTGGGCTCTAGCAGAGGATTAATGCACTGTCTGTCTGCACGTTCTGTCCTTTCTTTTTTTTTTAAGTCTGATACTGCTCCCCAATTAATCAAGTACTCCATCAGCTAAAATATAAGTAGTTTTGGATGACGTAATATATTCTAATACTATTAATTTGGACAAGAAATATGTTCAAAAAACCTCTTATATTTTGGGACGGAGTGAGTAATACTCCCTCCGTCCCATTTTAAATGCAGTCATGATTTTTTTATCTAATTTTGATCTTCCATCTTATCTTAAAAAAATTAAAAACAATAAAAATACTAATTATAAAAAAAATTAAATAAAATGGACTATGTACGAAAACTCGTGGTTGCACTTAAAATATGACGGATTAAAATATGACGGATTGAGTACTACATGAGAGCAATCATATCAGAACGTCAGCTTGACGCCAACGTACGTAGGTCAGGAATCAGTCAGTCAGGCAGGCACGTCTCTTTGTCATGGGAACTGTTACGATTTCCTTGGCCATGCACGTTGCACGGTGATCAGTAGGGCATGGAAGAGTAGTCCACAATTCCTCAGTCTACCTAGATGAGGAGAATACATGTATGTACGGCGGTCTAAATCTTAAATGAGGCGTGTAACGACGTTCATTAATTAATTTTGACTTTGAAAATTGTTTTAACTTAGTATATAGTATATGCATACGATAGAATTGTGTACATCTCTGATTATAGTCTAAATCCTTTTAATAACGTACGTATATTGATGGCTCTTATACGCATAACTTAGGGAATATTCTTAAGTAAAAGAAAACTTAGGACATATTCAAAAGTAAAGTCCGGCGTGGGCTCTTACGTATTCAATCCATGGAAGCGGAATGCTACAAAGGGTTTTGTTTTGAGCTAAATCTTTACTAATACATTCTAATTATATGTTTTGACATCAATCTTTACTAATACCTGATGTTATCTGGTGCTCTCGTGTTTTTTTTTTTTTGCCTACAACGACTACTGCAAAAACCTTAATTGATGCTGGTTTCCCGACCGGCACATAGAAGGTGTCACTGATGTGGAGGGGAAATAGGTGCCGATTTAGAAACCGACATATTTGAGGTTTCACGAATTAAAAAAATCTGACCAATCTAAGAATATCCAAAAACATTAAGAACACTAAAAACACTAACAATGGCCTAATGTCAGGGAGGGCATCGCCGCTGCTGCCGCCTCCCCTCCCACTGGATTGGATGGAGAGGAGGGCGCTGCAAGGAGAGAGAGAAAGCGAGCTAAAATATAGGTGTCCGGGGAAAAAATGCACCTATAGTTTTGTTGTCGGAATTTCTATAGAAGTATAACACCTATAATCATTTATAGGTGTCGATTTTTTATTTTCAGTATGTGGAGGTGAAGAAAACATTATAGGTGTTGGTTTTAGCTGTTCCGGCACATATGTATGTGTCTTTTTTTAAGTAGTAAACGTTGTTGAGCTGTTGCTAACTGAAATTACAATATTTCTCTTTTCCCTTCTTTTACAATTTTTATATGCTCAGCAAATTTACTTAGTTGGCAACATGTTATTAGAAATTGTTGTGTGTATGAGGTATACCGTATACGTGCGTCTCATTGATAAATTAATGAGAAGAAATATGACAAGTGCCGTACGTACTCATATGAGCATCAGCCGATCGAATGATCAACACATGTTTCATTCACCAAACCGAGGCTCTGTACAGGAACCTTCTTTCATTAATTCTGTGCTTCAAGTTGGCAATCAATTTATTTCTCGTTTGTTTGGGGACTTCATCGCAATATTAATCTAATCAAATCTAATCTAATCTAATTGTCTACGGCTGCAGTAACTTTCGTTCTTGTGTGCGTGTCTCTTAAATGCCGAAGTAATTAGGCCACATGTGCATGGACGACGCGACGCAAACACACTGCACGGAACCTAGAAAAAAGTCAACCGTGCGCGCGTGTGCATGCGTGTGTGTGACCTGTATGGATTCGATGTCTTACATTTAGAGCGAGTACAATACCAGGCTAGAAGTCAGCTGTAATCACATATGAAGAAGAAAAGAAAAACGGGCTATAAATTTATAGCCAGCTACAGCACAAACTTTAATACGTTTTGTGTGTATGAGATGTGGGACCATATATTAGTGATGTATTAGTGATGTAGTATATACTTATAGGCAATGAGCTATTAGATTGGTTATAGATGAATTGAAGCCGATAGTTGGCTAGCTCTTATGCATTACTAGGAGGTTTGACTTCTCAGAGCAGGTACAACTATAAGTCAGCTGTAAACATAATTTAAGGGCATCCACAATGTGAGCCACTCCTAGAGTGTCCTCACTAACTGAGGACACTCGTAGAGGAACTCAGCTCGCAATGATAGACACCCTTAGATGGGTTCCTCAAAATCTGAAGCAACTGGATGAAGGTACTCAAGCCCACAATGGGTGTCCTAACAAAAAAAACCCACATTAGATGTTTTCCTATACTACCCCTCTCTTCTCCCCCCTCTCTCTCTCCACTTTTTCTTCCGCTCTTTCCCCTCCTCTTCTTTTTTCTTCGCCGGCATCACTCCCTCCGCTCGGTGACATTGCCGTCCTCCCCCCTCCCTCTCTCTCCCGCGAGCGCCGGTGCCACCTCCCTCCTCGCCCTCCCCAGCCGCCGCTTGCCTCTCTCTCGGTGCCGCGCGGAGGAGGCCAAGACGGAGATGGATGAGGTCGCCGAGGGGTTCGTCCCCCGAGAGATGCGGCGGCTACCCGGAGGCGGCGGTGGCGACCTCGGAGGCGGTAGATCCGGCGCGTCGTGGGCGGATCTCGCCGTCGCCCGTCGTCGCCGCCTCTCTCTCCCTTTCTCTCTCGTGCCGCTCTTTCCCGTGGAAGGTGGTGGCGGCGACCTCGGAGGCGGCGGCAGTGACCCCGGATGCGGCGGCGGCGACCCCGGACGGCGGCGTGAGGGGGCCGACGGCCAGCAGCAAGCGGGGCACGGCCGTGCCGTCGCCGCGCCGCCGCTCGCCTCTCTCTCTCTCCCACTTTCTCCTTCCCGTCGCTCATCGCCATCCACCTCGCCGGCGCCGGATCCGCTCTTTCCCCCTCTCTTCCCCGCCTCCGCTCGTCGCCGTCCACTTCGCCGGCGCCGCCTCTAGCTCTAGCAAGGGTGGAAAGGGAATATGGGTGTGGGGAGCGGTGTCCACAAGCAACGACGCGCACAACATGGCTCCTCGCCTGGTTGCTCTGCCAAAAGTCACCGAGGGGCGCGTCCCTCTGGGAGAAAACGCGCGTCTCGCCTGGGGCACGGCTCAGATGCAAAAGTTGACGGCCGTTTGCGAGGGGACGGGTCGAAGGCACCCATTGCTGATGGCCTAAAAAGATAAATTAGAAGAGAGAAGAGCAACGGGTTACAGATTTGTTTTTATACATTACTAGATATTTGAGTTACTAGAAAAGCAACAGGCTACATAATTTATACATTACTAGGAGATTTGTTCTCAGGATTTGTCAATCAGCATTTAGCTAGGCTTGCTTGATTATCGCGCTGGACAAACAATACTAAAACCGATTTTTCACTGCAAGGACTATAGATCTTCGCAGACGAGCAGGCCATATTTTCGACCGTGATGATCCGTGTACGTAGTTATGGTTGAGGGCTGTCTGCAATAAATTAAGAGGGTGTTCATGTATATCGCAACAAGGCTGCATCGATGTGCAATTATGGAGGCTCATCGTTTGGCTTACAAAGAAACAACACCTGTAAAAACTTTGAATTTTAAGTCGCAAAGGACACACATAAAAATTTTACCCATAAATTATTTTTTTATCGTTAATAAAATATAAGTTAATTGTACTTTGGTCCATCTTTTGTTACCAAAGTTTCACTTTGGGCTATCTTCTAGCTCATATTTTCACTTTGGACTAGGTAAGATTACCTTTGTGCACTTTGGACCACCCAAAATTATTTTCTTTAGCTGCATCTACTCTATAATATTGTAAAGAATTGCATGTGTAAGTTGGAAAAGATTACTGGGTTACGGGTTGCTGATGTGTTTAAAGTTGGAAAAGTCATTTATGTATTCCTAAAAAGTTTATGGGGTGGTCCAAAGTGAAAGAAAGGTAAAGTAACCTAGCCCAAAGTGAAAAAATGTGTTAAAGGGTGGTCCAAAATGAAACTTTGATAATAAAAGGTGGCCCTAAACGCAATTTACTCATAAAATATTTTGGTATGGAAAAATTTGTTACATAATTAACACTTAAAGTTTGTGGTATTTATTGTTGGACACCTCAAAAAATTGAAACAACTATAGAGCCCTGTAAAAAAATTACTCGTAGTTTACTAGGGAACACTGTAGCTATTATTTTATTATTTTCGAGACAAATCACATGAAAAAGACAATTTTGCCCCTCACATGAAAATAAATGTATTACCCTTTAATTTATATTTTAGTGGAAAAGCTTAATTATATATATATATATATTTATAATGTTGCTAAAATTCCGAAATGAATTTTATATAATTGATAAAGATTGAGAAGGCTAATTAGAAAAGGAGGGAGGGAGTAACTGTTAAGCTGCAGAGGTTTGTGTCTGCACCATTTCTGGAGGTCTGGAAGTTGCTTGGCATCCCCTCAAAAAAAAGAAGTTGCTTGGCGTTAAGAGCTAGCTGGAGTGGCTGATCTGATAGACATGGCATGAATTGAAGGGATGAGCTAGCTAATTTGGAGAAGCTAACGTAAAGGAGAGCTGAGACGATCCATCAGCCATTGAAGTCCATTAACTTTGGTGCCCTGGAGCTACTGTAACCCATAAATTCCATTGATGGGCCTCATTCAAGGTCGGAGGTCGTCAGTCTAATTCACCTAGCTAGCAAGCTGCCCAATTTCCAAACCTAGCTGGAGCTATCAATCAATAAACAAAAAGAGAACATATATCATCCAACATAGTATAACCTATGTCCTACAATTAGATAATTATATGGTAAAGTTATGCTACCGATAGTATTAGGAGGTGTTTGATTCATAATTACAGTTTATTACCAATAGCACGAAACAGTGCTACGATCGTGTTAAGAGGCTATTTGGTTCGTGGCCAGAGACTGAAAGAATTTCTGTGGGTGAGGATGCATCGTATGACCATGATGAGTGTGACCATACACACACATGGTCCACCACAGGCACACACAGTCACACAACACACGGGTGACTGGCCTTCCAACTGGCACTCGTCTGAAGTTCCCTTCACCAGGCCTGTAAGCCTGTTCAGGTTCAACATCCTCTATTCCTCTTCCTTCCTTTGCCATTCACTACCATCCAGTCTTGCTATAAAACAGAAACATGAACGTGAGCAATAAACAGCTGCAGTACTACTCTACTCCATAAAGATGAAGATGAAGTTAGGTCCCGCAAAACGAGAAAGTGATTAGTACATTATTAATTGACTTTTAATTATTATAAACTTGGAAAAGGAATTTATTTGATATTTCAAAACAATTTCTATATATAATTATTTTTGCAAGAAACAAACCGTTTACCAGCTTCAAAAGAATGCTAACGGAAATCGAGGAAAAATATATGTGTCTTAATTAGTGGGTTCTTCTCTGATTAAGATACAAAATTTACCTCGATTTTTGCTAGCACGCTTTTCATAGTGCTAAACAGTATGTTTTGTGTGAAAATTTTATGTATAGAAGTTACTTTAAAATATAAAATAAATTCCTTTTTTAAGTTTATAATAATTAAAACTAAATTAATCATAAGGTATTAGCTATTTTGCTTTGTATGAGTATAATAGTCAAATCAAAGTACTCATCCATAGTGCACAAGCATTTAAAGAGAACCAAATGAGACCCTCTCTCTCTATGCTCATTTCCCCCCTATAAATACTCTACTTGCCCAATCCCTCTTTCCCCACAAGAACCACATCCTCTCATCTCTGTCATTCTGCAGCTAGCTGAAAAAATCTTCAGAGAATCATCAGTTCATCACAAAAGACTATCAAGTACTACATAAGATCTCCCTTACTCTCTCTCTAGACCTAATTAATCACTCTTAGTAGTAGTAGAATTAAGCAGTAATTAGCCTTGTTTATGCTCATGGATCGATGGACTAATTTGCAGGCGAGGCAAGTACGTGACGGTGCCTGTGATGAGCGGCGGCGGCGGCGGCGGGAGGGGGATGACGAGGGGGCTGGACCTGAAGCTGAACCTGTCGCTGCCGGCGGTGGCGCGCGCGGTGTCGCCGGCGGCGGCGTTGGCGGCGGCGGACGACGAGTCGTCGCCGAGCTCGTGCCTGTCGTCGGAGAGCGAGCTGCGGCAGCAGCACGGCGGCGGCGGCGGGCAGCTGCAGTGGTCGGACAGCCCGGAGGCGACGTCGATGGTGCTCGCCGCGTGCCCGCGCTGCTTCCTCTACGTCATGCTCGCCGAGGCCGACCCGCGCTGCCCCAAGTGCCGGAGCCCCGTCATCCTCGACTTCCTCCACGCCGGCGGCGGCGGCGGCGGCATCAACGCCGACGGCCGCCGCCACCGGAGGGGATGAACATGGCCATGACCATGATGGCAGCAAGAGATCGAGGAGAAGCATCTACACGCTTCTTTGATCGCGCAGAGGCATCAGGAATTCAGGATCAAGAAGAACAACGAGAAGAAGAAATCTCACCTTGATGATGATCACAGTTAATTAGTTCTAGGCCCCATTAGTTTCTTCTCAATTAGCAGCAGTAGTATCATGATTAATCAGCTCGATCCTCTGCAGATTATGCACTGTAACCATGATTTATAAGCATCAATCTATATATTATCACACGTAGTATCATCGATTCGATCGATCCCAGCATGCAGTAGTTCATCATCATCGTATATATGCAACGCATGTCAAATCTGTTTCGTCGTCCCAACAGGAACAAATCTTGTCTGAATATCACGCGCGAGAGAGAGTTGAACAGTTTTTGACCCCGAAATTCCTGCAAAAATTCCATGAAATGCATCTGTATTCAAACTGTTCCCCTAGCAGTGATGAACTGCGAGGAAATTCCTTGCTGGTTGTAAATGAGAAACAGTTGAATAGTCGTGGTCATGGTCGTAGCAAGAGTAGTAGTAGTGTGCATGAGAAGAGAGTTTTATGGCATGAGGAGAGGACCCAGCTAGTGCAAATGCACAATCAATACCGAACTAATTACAACCTCCGTCACTACAAGTAGTAGTATCATCATGTACGCGTCCATCTGAATGCGAGCGTCGTGATGACGCTGTACATGACCTTAATGACGATGATGCCTTGGTCAACTTTGCCACGGACGATAGATTCATGTGCCTCAGCTCTCTGTTACTACTTCGTACAACAATATTATAAGTTATTACTAACATGCACATCATCCAAATTACGACTAATCATTTAGATGAATATTGCTATAGCAGAGTATGAAATCAACATAAATTCAAATATTGTTCAGGAAAATCTGGAAACCAGCCCAGGGGCCAATGATACCATTTCTACTTACTCCCTCTGTCGAAAGAAAACCTATAAAATATTTTCTAGGACTTAACATTATCTAATATAACTAATCTAAACAAAAATTTAGAGATACTCATCCAAATTTATTGTACTAAATAATATTATATTTTATTCTAAGTTAATTTTTTTAACAGAGGGCCATCCCAAAACAAGCCAACCTTGACTAGAATGTGACACATCTACAATAAATTTGAACATATTCTCTGTCTAGATTTTTCACATTCCAGTATGAGATTGATTTATTTTGAAACAGAGGGTAATCGACACTGTGACAGCCAGCCATCAGCAGTTAGCTCCTGCAGTGACGATGCGTTGCGATCAGCAGCTCTGCTACGCTAAGCCCCCATATGCCATTGTTTCATTCGTTTTCTAATCCTTTACACGACCGGTAGCTCCACTGTCTTTTCACCACCTGTCATAAATACGGGTGATTAACGTCGTAATCCATAGCTGCCAATTGTCAGCATGACTGACTGTCCGTAGCGCAAAGCATAGCAACCAATGGATTGGAAACGAGTTACATGCGCATGCAAAACCCCAAGAGTGACAACGACAATAGAATCCCTGGTTGGAAGCTAACAACCCAACTTAAACAAGGCAAGAGAAAAACAAGTTTTTCTTTTGACGCCAGAAAGGCAGCAAGGCCAAAACCGCTGCAGCAGCTTGCAGGAGCTAAATAACTGGGAGAATTGCAATTAGCACAACATACCAATCTCCTCGTGAAAGGAGACGAAAAGAAGGAAAACATCCGATTCAACATCTACCCAACATGATGGTGATTTGGCATTCGATGCAGATCGGGGAAAAAATAAAGCGTTTGATATGCAAGAACCCAAATTTATGTTCTGTCGTCATGGACAACTGGCTATCACACCGTTTGGAGAAATATAAAGCCAGACGCATGCAAAAGTCTAGATGGAATCCCCAAGAAGATCAGAGCAATATAAATATCAGGATACGACGATGAGACATCAGCGACAAGTCACATTAAAAGACCAAAAACTGACTCAAGTAAAGGTATTGATATTATGGAGTTCATGTGTCCAGCCAAAATGGCATAATCCTCATAGGGTAGCTACATAAAAGTAACAGGTAATCCAGTTAGCAAAGCTTCAATCACCTACTCCAATTCAGCTACACAAAAATAACAGTGACGACTCAAACATGCGAAGAATTTCTTGGTCCTATCCAAAAGCTTGTAAGCCGGGGGAGCACATCTTGCATATGAAATCTATCACGAAGTGGCATCACTGTAATATTTCAGCTCGATTAGCGGGGTATGGAAGTTGTTGATTACAAAAATAATTGTAGTCATACTCCCTCCGGTTTCATAAGTCTTGGTGTTTAGGACAAGGTTAAGATCAAACTTTTATAACTTTCACTATCAATAACTTCTAAAATATTAAGTTTAAAGACACTAAAACAACATATATAGATTTGTCTTATAAGTACTATAATAAAAGTAAAAATATACTTATTTATTGTATATATTATAATAGAGAAAACATAGTTAAAGATATATTTTGGAGACCATATCATTATATAAAATGTCAAGAATTATGAAACCAGAGGGAGGGAGTACTAAGGAAATCATAAACTACAGAGAGAACCTTTTCTCTATATAACTGCTAAACAAGAGGCTTGTTTCTTTTCCCCAAAAAATCATGTATAAAATAAGCATCTTTGCTTACCTGTTGGCCATCCAAAGTACCTCACTGGGGCGAGTCGTTGAAACATTACAACTTAAAACATACTGACCATGCAACAGCATAATATTGGTGGCAGAATAACCTACTTAGGTGCAATTGTGCAAACCCTTACTCAACAAAATTATACTAATGAAAGAACCTAATACTTAATAATTCTCATAGTTAAGGGTCTGCTTACACTCATGGAGCTCTAGGAATGGACTGATTAGAAGGCAAACCTTGTCATCCTCAAAATGTACCTGCAGCAGCATACACGCAAAGCCTCAACTGCATCTATCTATACCACCAGTCTGGCATTCTAGTGGCACTCCCACCAACCACTGCTGCTTCTGACATACCGATCTACAATACTATATTCTTTGTTCTGCTCAAGACGCTTAGCGTAGTTCTCTGTAGAAATTGGACCCTTTTTAAGCTTCCGATAATAAATGACTTCCCATGGCCATAGGCGTGCAGCACCAAAGTACTTCTCTACAGGTTGGTTCAATAAATCTGTACCACGTGCTTCCATTCCATAGTGCTTAAGAGCAGAGACCACTTCATTTGTTGTTAGCTTCAAAGAGTTGCTCCTCTCACTTTTCACCAGAATATCCTTGCTTGACTTCACTGTTGAAGCGTCCTCAGAATTGGTCTTCTGAACTTGCACACCATCAGCAACATTGTCATCATAAACCAAGTTATTATTCAAGTTGGTCTCTGTGTAACCATCCAGATAAGCATCTTTACCAGATACAGGCAATTCACCATTCCTTTGGATTTTCAACCTGAGTGGAATAACTGGAGACTCTCCACTCAATCTTGAATCTTTGATATCTTGCTGGTAACCACGTGTATGCTTGAGTCCAGTTGTTGTTTTGGAATCTAAATTGCCCTCCAAAGGAGAATTCACCAGAAAATCTGAGTTCTTGTTTTCCGCTGTGGATGGTAAGTTGTGTTGTGGTGAACCAGACACCAGCAATGGACTGACATTTGATACTGCCATTGATCTTAAACCTTCAGGCTGAGTTGGCTGAAATGATTTTGAACTAGAATGTGCAGAATGAGATGGGGAATGTGCTCTTGAACGAGAACATTTAGATGTTGAATGTGAGGTACTCCTGTCAGAAGAGAGGGATGACCCACGGGATCTTTTAGATCTGCTTCTCTTGCGTGACTCCTTGGGGGTCTGTGGTATATTTTCACTGCAACGGGTATGCCTTTTGTCCTCTCTAGAAACATTACTCAATCTGTGAGCGTGGCTAGTCCTATCAGAAAATTGTTTCCTGCCATCTTGTACCATACGATGTGTTTCTACCACCTTATCAACACGAAATTCTTCTGTCCGCTTCCTCGAGGGAGACCCAAATCTTTTCAGCCTCGCCATACCTTTAACTTGCCTACTCAATGCATCTCTCCATGCTTCGAATCTGTCATCTGTTTTCTTAGAGCAATCACGAGTATCTGGTTGCCTCCTTGAGGGAGACCCAAATCTTCTCAGCGTTTCTTGCCTACTCAATGCATCTCTCCATGCTTCGAATCCTCCATCTGTTTTCTGGGGGCAATCATGAGCAGTATGGCCAGCAGGATACTCTTTCGACTTCTGTGAAGAAAATCTATGATGATAAGTCTCCTGAGAACTTGCTTTGACAACCTCTGCTCTTTCTTCTTGCCTGGCATAGCCATGATAAGGTTCATAACGGTCAAAATCATCATCATCTCTACCAGGATTCCCTTTTCCAGTTTCCTCCCATCTATCATGTTCAATTACATCATCACTTGTAACATCTTCATTCCTCTTCATCTCCACTGGATCTTGACCAACAGTTTCCCTCACATCCTTCAAATCCTCAACATCACCATCAGATTTCTTTTCATCAGATTTCTTTTCCAATGCACCATCAGATGATTTCTGTTCTGGTGCAACATCAGGACTGTGACCCTGATCATGACTTGCAGGGTGATTCTTCTGAGCTAAAGAATCCCTGAACCTAATATTACCATCTCTGACTCTGGGTGCCCTCTGGTGAGACGACTCAACGTTTCTTGAACTTCTGAAATCCTTAGAAAATCTGGGCTGCTGTTTTGACCAATTAACAGTAATGCGCTCCCCACAAACAAATTTCCCCTGCAGTGCCCGCATGGCTCGAGCTGCATCATCATTAGAATCAAAGACCGCAAATCCATATCCATCTTTCAGCCTCACTGTGCAATTTCCAAACCTCTGGAAAAGATGTTCAAGATATCTTTGACGCACATGTGAACTGAGCCGCCCAATGTGCAATGACATCTGCAGGGTCAAGTATATTTTCCTTCAGAACTATGCACAACAATTCAGTGATAAGTAAAGAAATAATGCAAAACGATAGCATCACTTAATGATTGGCAACTTTTTAAAATGTACAAAATATTACAATTATAATCATTCTTTTCTTGCCACATTAAATTGAACTTCATCACTATGCATTAATTTCACTACAATGAACGTTTACCATGACATTGCTCAAACTTTAAAGGTTTATTTTTTTTATGTCTATTGGATCTTTAAAAGTAATCAAAGGTAATGAACGCTTGCATGAACACCCTCTTAGTAATACCAATCAAATCAGTTAAACTTACCACTCCCAAAACTCAAGAATACTTTGAGGTACCCTCCATGCATGGGTTATGTATATATGTCTTTCTGGTGGTGACCTAAATTAGTTTGAGATTAACCCTTGAACTTCCACGAGTCCAACTAAAGTTTTAAAAAAATTATGGCCCTAACTCAGCGTAATTTAGGATAATGGTATAAAATGGTCTACTGGATATGCTACAATAGAGTTTGGTCTCTGTTTCTGGTTAGATTAACCGACTGATTGAGTTCAGAAAATTATAGTAAATTGCCAATGAATGGGCTTCCTATCATCAAGGGGAAACAAAGGGATGGATTATATGTGAGCTGTAAAAACAAATGATGGCACCATTATTCAGTACCTCATGCTGATAAATACATCAGAAAATATTTGAAAACCAAAAGGTCAAGATAGCTACCACATATGGTACAAACTAAACGGCACATTCAAATTATTGTTCCTATAATCCTATTAAACGAATAACGTACACAATATCATAACTCCATACACTGCCCCCAAGCATCACTCATCAACCTTGTTAGTTGTTACACCTAGTTTCCCAACTCCCAGCAAACACCAGGCATATCTTCCTCCAACCACAAAATGCTCATACATAAGAAATCCCATCGGCACACCCCCAATCTGAAAACTGGAAAAGAATAACGAGCATTTATTTACCTTGTGCCGGCCAGATTAATCACTGAAGCTTTCACCTGCGAGCAAAATCAGACTCTACTTAAGACTTGGTTGTTAAAAAAAACCACTAAAATATGCATCAACTTATCAGGGACCGAGCAGAAACGGCAAGGAGGTCACACGGAATGGATCAGCGGATATGCAAAAGCTAGGGTTCTATCCAACAAAACCACCCTATTTTTTTCAAAAAAAAAAAAAAAGGTTGAGCACATGGACCACGACCACAATTCTACAACTCTTTCCCCACAAAAAAAAAAAGAAAGAAAGAAGAAGTTTACAACGCAGGTAGGCGAGGAAATAGAATTGGTTAGGGTTTTACCCCTTCTCTGAATTCTACCTAGGGTTTAATCAAAGCACACGAAGCATCGCATGATCGCAACGTAGGAGAAGGCAAAGACGACCAAATCTGGAGCACACATGGAGATAATCATGAGTGGAGCACCTCCGCCTCACCGCCAAAACTCCCCCCCCCCCCCCCCCCCCCCAAAAAAAAAAAAAAAAATCAAAAGAAATGGCAGAGAAAAAATGCACCAGCATCCACATCAAGAGAGAGAAAAAGAAATCTACTAGGAGAAGCGGCGGATGCGACAAGCCATGCGCGGTGGAAGCTCGAGCATGCTTACCCGGATCCGCGGCGTCTCTCTCTCTCTCGATTCGTCTCGATCGGATTCGGAATTTCGGGGGAGAGAGAGTTGAGAGCGAGAGGGGGCGAGCCGCCAACTCGCAAGCGGCGGAAGCCGAAGCGCACCGCCAGCCGCCACCACCTCGGGGGAGTCGTCTGGTCTACTAATCCTCAACTCGTCCCAATTGCAGCCCACAATGTTGGGCCGTATGAGCAATCCGCGCCCAAAAAACGAGGCCCAGTAAGCGAGCCCATAACGCCAATTTCCTATTTGTTTAATTAACAGAACACAAAGAGACATGATAATTCTCCAGCCAGGAACATTCACTCATTCTGAACCAGGGCATATAGTCTCGTTTGAATGAGAAAAACAGACTGAATTCAAAGACAACAAAAAGATTCAGCTTTAACGCAAGCATAACTCCCAACATCCCAGGACAACACATTCTCACTAGCAAACAGTACTTCTGCCACGAGCAACATCAATACGCCAATAACATGAGGTATATAGCTGTATAAAGGATCAGATCAGATGGCAATGATCTTGGCTTTGGTAGAAGCCCTCGGGAGAGCCAGTAACTTGGTAAGAGACTCGCACATGCACGCATCGTTCAGGACATCCTCGTCGTCCCTGACCACCTTCAGTTCCTCCAATGCAGGTGACCATCTCAGGAGCAGCCTAACGAGATCAACCTCGTATTCCAGCCCCACGAAACCGGTGATCGTCGCCGTCAGGAGGTGATGCAAGGTAGGCTCTTCGATCTCCGTCTGATCATGATCCCATATTGGCTGACTCCAAGAATCGTCCGGTCGAGAGAAGCTCTGTAGAAGTTAGAAGCAAAAAACTAGTAAAGACATTAACAAAAACCACAAAGAACACAAGAGGCAATGCAGCCTAGTAATTATGGATGGAAAGAAATGCAAGTTAACTGCAGGAGAGTGGAGAGTGGAGGGAGGCATACCCTGTATCTCGAGTTCTCTCAACATAGGGGCATTCCGAAAAATTGAACAAGCATCCAAGACCTGTCCAGTGCCAAAAGCACTCCCCAATACTAACCTTCCTCAGACGATCAAGCACGCCTGGGGGTTTGGTCAACAAGCACCCTTCCGATAGATACTACCATCAGAATAAAAATCAATAAGAATTATCAATAAAATTTAATCAGCATGATAGTTTAATAGCACAAAATTAATAATATGTTACCGTCAAGGAAGGGCCATTTATAGAAAGTTCTTCTATACTAGTTAGGCTAACAAAAGCTTCCTTGGGATAATTTTTCTTGTCACCCGCAACGGCATCACATTGTTCTGTTTCTGTTTTGTCGAGTGTAAGATACAACAGATTAGGTGCATGCAGATGCAAGTCTTCGAAATTCCCTTGAACCTCGAAATGCTGCAGTGCCGGAGCTTGAATACGGAGACAACTGATACCCCCAAAATATTTCAAATGCAGTGTTTTCAGCCATGGGCATGAGGAGATCAGATTTGCTATGTCAGCGTCTGTTGAGTATATATATTTCAGATTCAAGACAGATAGCCGCTTGAAACCTTCAAACGTCTGAGGCAACGCAACCATACATCTTTTCATAACAAGTGCTTCTATTCCAGTTAGGCTCACAAAAGCTTGCATCATATAGTTTTTACTCCTGTCTGCAACTTTTGTTTTGTTGAGTGTAACATACACATTGGACAGGTTAGGTGCATGCAGATGAAAGTCTTCAAAGGACCCTTTAACCTCTAAAACCTGTAGTGCCTGAGCTTGAATTCGGAGACGATTGATACCCTTAAAATATTTCAAACGCAATGTATTCAGCCGAGGGCATGAGGAGATCAGATTATTTATGTCACTGTCTGTTGAGGAGAAATATTTCAGATTCAGAACAGTTAGCTGCTTAAAACCTTCAAACTGCCGAGGCAAGCTGATGATGCATCTTTCTATCTGTAGATATTCCAAATCACTGATAGAGAAGAGGCACGATGGAATCTTATAATAATTCCCACAGGAAAACTCGATTGTGATGGAACTTGGTTTTTTCCTTGACAGCATGTGCATCCACCTATCATATGCATTAAGGTAACTCCTCAAACATCAAATTGAAAACGAAACTAGAGGTCCATTGTGGAGCAACAGTGACAGATCTACCAGTGTAGTAAATTTGGACCGTAATGTGCCTGAGATGCGATACGTATCGAACAGAATAATATGTGGCAAAGTAGTCCACACATTCCTCCGAGCACTTGATAGGATGCTGGCTCTAATAGCATCTACGACATTCAACTTCGAGAGGATGGCGACTTTTAGCTCTGGAGGTAGGCTGCTGAGTCTATCTAAACTCTCAGCTGATTGTGATTCCACCTTTGCCTTTTTAGCACAATGCATCGCTCCAGAAATCAGATTGAAGTGACCTAGCAATTTCCAAAGAGCTTGATGTAGATTGTACACACATCACTTCAAAAAGATAGAGAAGCATAAATCAATACACAGAAAACGTGCAACGCGTAGATGTTGAATATGGCAAATAACCTCTGAATCTCATAATCATACAGATGATAGTACTTTAAATGATACTGGCGGTGGTGTCCGAGTCTGCCTCCAACACTACAAACTGACATGTGGAACCATAAGCATAATGTCCCCACAACACGTTAAATGGTCCTGGAATTGCTAATTCTAGAACTTGCAAGGGGTTACATATAAAACCTTCAAATTCACCTGCCACCCACAGATGAATTATAAGCGTCCAATCTTGTACTATCCGACCGTATGGCTTGGGAAAATAGATGAAGAGGATAAAAAGAGGTGAACTAACAGCATATTTCAGTATGGTTGCCTTTGGAGATGATATTATATAGCTAATCAACTAACTATACTATAAACTTGTAATTTTTGCTTTTGCTTTGTCTCTTATAATATCTGTTGCAACACACGGACCTTTAGCTAGTGATACAGTAATAGGAGCAAGTGGCATTCACATAGCTATTCATGTGGAATCAGGGATGTAATTAAGTACGAGCATACATGCTGATCCTACGCACTATTGCACAGCCAATTTCCAAAAGACAACAAATGGCTTACTAGATCAGGGAATTTGTGTTGGATCACCGTCTCTGCCCTAAAAGGGAATTTGTGAGAACACGTTTTCTTACAGAAATTTGCTAGAAATCACGTTGGTTCTCGAAATTCGAATGAGCGTGTGCATGCCATGAATCACCACCGTAGTATTGCTTAAACTAGTGGATAGTCCCGTTGCCCTAGGACAATAGATAAGTGGCACCTAGGGTCTGGAGAGTTCGAGAAGAGAGTCGCTATGAGCAGCACTCCCGCCTCCCACCGTGACGGTATTGAACTGTCAATCTTAGGGCAATAGCGGTATTTCTAGCCATGATCATATCTAGAAATGCTTCATGTTGGGACGAAGATAGTACTTAACTGCCAATGAAAGGGCTTCCTAATATTGAGGGGAAAAAGATGAATTATAAGCGTGTTGTTTTTTTTGGGAATACTTATAAGCGTGTTGTAAAAACAAATGATGGCACCATTACTCCATCATGCCGATAAGTATGCGATTCACCAAGTACTCACTCCATCCCAAGATAAACACACTTATGGAGTTTTTCACGGAGATTAAGGTAAGAGTTGAAATCAAATGAGACCATGAGGAGTGGATGTGATTGGTTGAGATAAGGAAGTAGGTGGAAAAATTAAATGAGAGATGGATGTGATCGGTTGAGATAAGGGAGGTGAAGTAGCTAAATTTGGAGACTGAGGGAGTAGTAACTACAAAGTTACCTTATCATCAGCTCACGATATTAATTGTCCCAGTTGCCATGGATTAAAAGTTGCAAGCACACCAAGAAAAAGTTGTCTATTTGCAGACCACACAAAAGGTAAAGACAGATGCAACAAACATATGGTACAGAAGTAAACAACACATTCAACTCCTCCCCTCCCCCCCCCCCCCCCCCCAAAAAAAAAAAAGAGAGAGAGAGAGAGATCCTGAATTCCTGATCCTGAGACGGTAATCACGTTGTCTGCATATGTTTGTAAAGAATGAAGCAAGCATCTCGCTCCAATTGCAAAATGCTAGAGCATAGAAATCCATCGGCACACCGGCCGCCGTGTGAAAACTGCAAAAGAAGAACGAGCATTTACCTTGTGCTGACCAGATGAATTACTGAAGCTTTCAACCTGCGTGCAAAATCAGACTCAAGTTAGGACTTGGTTTGAAAAAAAAAACTGTAAGGCATCAGTTTATGAGTAGAAACGTGAATGAGGTCACACGGAATGAACCGGCGATATGCAAAATCTAGGTTTATATCCATCAAAACAGCCCATTTTTTTTAAGAAAAAAAATGAGCGCATGATCAAGGACTGCAACGCTGGCAAGCTGCCAGCCTGCGAAAATGGTCGCGATGACTAAACTCAACAGGCCAAGATTTAGGGTTCGATATGGCTCTACCCCTTCTTGAATTCCACCTAGGGTTTAACCAAGCACACGAAACATAACATCGCAACCAAATCTGTAGCGCACATGGAAAAAATCATGAACGGAACACAACACCGCCGAAACTGCGGCCCAAAAGAAATTCAGGAAGAAAAAAAAAATTCGAACCATGCACCAGGATCGGACTCACAGCGAGAAACGTTTCCTCGAAGAAAAACTTCAAGAGAGAGAGGGTACCGAGTAGGGGAAGCGGCGGATGCAACCAGGTCGGTGGAAGCTTGAGCACACTCTCGATCGGATTCAGAATTGGGGGGAATGGGGAATAGTAGAGGGGGCGATGAGCCGACTCGCAATCTGCGGAAGCGGAAGAGCACCCCCACCGCCGCACCTTGGGGCGGCAATTTGGTCAGATCGCGCCCCTACTCATCCTCAATTCAGCCCCAAGAAGGCCCCCATACTCTGGGCCGTATGAGCAACCGGGCCAATAACCAAGCCAGATCTGTCGGAATGGGCCCACAGAAAACTTTACTCTCTCCGTTTCAAAATGTAGAAACCTAGAATTGGATTACACACATCCTATAATGTTCATATTCCTAATTCTATGTTAGTACATTTTAGAATAGAGATAGTATACTATTCTGCTCGTACACTTGTGATCCCCACCTCTCAGAAGCAGAGCAAGGGGACTCACTCACACTTGTACCTCTAGGCGGTTCCAAGCCAGACAGGCAAAGGGTATCATTGTTTGGCTTATACTTATATTTATAAACCAAAATTTTAATTTTAGAATTTAATTTTGAATTTGATTTTTTTATCGTAGTTTACTTTACAACATTTGCTTTTGAGTATATAAGGATACGTATATAAAAATTTTAGTCACAAATATTTTTTTTATTTTCTAATAAGCGATTTGGATAAGCATATGAATAAGCGAAATAATGGGGTTGAAATAGTGTCGTACCACCATCTGCCACTGCTGCGGATGTCGCCTTGGACTTCACAGTTGGATCTTGTACTTGCCTGTGAGTGGAGGTATCGGTGCAACACCATAGACAACGTGCATGGCAGCGAAGGAATAAGACAGGCATGTGGACTACGGGTTCTGCATGTCCAGGCAGCCTCCTTATCCTACTCTTCAAGTTAAATTTTGGCAATTTTGGATCAAAAATACACTCCAACAACCTGACTAACTGGCTAGCCAAACTTCTCCCCGCGCTGGCTACACGTGGACTATAGGTTCTGCATCTCCAACAGCCTCCTTATCCCACTCTTCAAGTTAAATTTTGGCAATTTTGGATCAAAAACACACTCCAATAGCCTGGTTATCTGGCTGGCCAAGCCATCCAGTACACTCTCCCCCTCCCCAGATCGTGATTTCCTCCTCAACGTGCAACTTCTCTCCCCATCCCCCATATTCGCCGCCCCTCTAGCCTCCGCCGCGACGGCGCCCTCCCTCTGCCGGCGCCGCCCCTTCGGCATCCGCCGCGCTGGTGCCCAACCTCCGCCGGCGCCGCCCCTCTGTCCCACTGCCGAGGCCACTGTCATCTGCAACCGAGGTCGTCAGGGGCGTCATCATCAAGGTCGTCGAGGGCACCGTCGTCGTCGTCAAGGTCGTCGGGCGCCATCGATTGCCGCCTCCTACCTTGTCCGCCGTAGTCGCCTTGTCGCCGCAAAGCCAGCAGCGGCCTCTAGATTCGGCAGCCTCCCCGCGTCGCCGCACCACCGCGCGCTATGCGTCAGCCGCCGTCAGCAATAGCGTGGTCGACACCTCAACGGGAAGGAAGGAAAGGGGAAAAGAAGGAAAAAGAAAGAAGAAGGAGGGAAAGAGATGAAGAAGAGGGGAGAGAGGCTAACATGTGGGTCCAATTTTATTTTGGAGAGGATTAATAGAGAGTATGTTGGAGTGAGCATGTAGTTTGACTAGCTAAATCAGATGTTGAAGAGTTCGATTTGGAGAGGCTATTGGAGATGCTCTAAGCTACCAGCATAGCACCACAAGCCCACGACTATACATCCTCATCTTTTCGCTTATGCTTGTCACTCAAAATTTATATTTTCAACTTTAAATTTAAATTTGGAGTTGATTTTGAGGATTTTTTTAATCAAAGTTTTTTTTAGACTTTGCTTTTAGATTGTTAAGAACACGTATGTAAAAGTTTTATTCACAAATTATTTTTCGTTTGTAAATTATTCCATCAATAAGCCAAATGATGGGGGCGAGAGGCTCCTCGCTGACACGTGGAGGCTGCTGGGCTGGCCAAGGTGGCCGACAACGTTGGCGTTTGCATCGCCGGTGACGGGAAGGCCGCCTTGCCCGATGCCCAGCGACAAGCGCCATTGGAGGCAAGGAATAATAACCGTCGCGAAACATATCAATCATTTGTATAACCATTTTTTTCAAAAAGGTAAAGCCAAAAACGAAAACGATGTTGAGAATATTGGAAAACAGGAAACGGACTATACAGACGGAAGCATGTCGATATCAATCGGAAGCTGATAATAAATATCGAAAACACTAAACTATAAACTCATATGACAAAATAAATTGAAGGTTACACTAATACTCTCATATTTAGAGTGACTTGAATATAAGAAGTTGGCGTGAGAATACCAAACAGGCATCTGGCTGACAGGAGTAGTACACTGTAAACAGCAAAGGCCCTGTTGCTATAAATATTGTAGTATATGAAAAATTTAAAGTCAAAAATTAATTTTTAAAGATTTTGTTAAGTTTAACTACGTCTTAATAAGTGAGGCAGAGGGAGTAGTACATTTGCCTTCCTGGGGTCCTGGTGCCTGCAGATACCATAGCACTGAATTCCACCGTGTATGGAATATTTTCCTGAGGATAATGTTGTGTACAAAGCCTTCCTCCGTCTACAAATGCATCCCCTGCATTTAACATCTAATGAAGAAACAACATTAGGTGGAAATGCCCGTATACCATCGCCTAAATTCACATTTTGCCAAAAAAGAGATCACTGGTGTGCCCACATATGAACGAACACATCAGTGCTATTTTGGCAAACTGTGAAGTCGGTCATAACATGTGAGGATGTGCCCTCAAGAAATTGTGTTACTATTATATCACACAGATTTAAAATCTGCATGTGCACGACCATTCACAATTACAGTAATCAGTAACATGAGCGTCTCCACACCCCCCCCCCCCCCCCCAACACCCCCAAAGAGTTACATAGAGAATCAGGCTCCCATCGGATAACCTATTCAGCCAAAGAAAAAACCAAATTTTGAATTTTCAAACTTAATTTTGATATTGATTTTGAGATATTTTTAACGTAGTTTCTTTTTCAGCATTAGCTTTTAAGTCACCGAGAACACATATATAAAAGTTTTACCTATAAATTCATTTTTATTCTCTAATAAGCCGTTTTGGCTTATTACGAAAAAAGCCAAACGATGAGGCTCTCACCAGTCCTGCAACAGTACCACCCATTCAACAATTAACAAGCAGTTTCAATACAGTTTACCCTTTAATAAAACAATAGAAAAAACATATTTTATGAACAAAGCAACATAATGCTTACATTGTAAACACATATGTAAATTATAACTGAATAGACATGTGTTCTAAAAAAAATAACTGAATAGACATACAAAGGTCTACTTATGAGTAAAGAAAATGAAT